>NC_141140.1:120692335-121001335 GCF_053477565.2 Lygodium microphyllum | reverse complement strand
AGCCTGGTTCGTGGTAAGGAGATCAAGAAAGCAAACCAAGTTCGCGGTGTTTTGGTAAGAGGACCAGTGTTGCTTTCTTTTTTCGAGTTTGGGAGCAAGTCTCTGCAGGTAGCACAGCCGGAAAGTGCAAGAATGCATTGTCTCTGATTTGAGACGCCCTTCATGGTGTAGCAAGAGGGCAGTATATGTTGCGGGCAAGGGCTTTAGCCGTTGGTTGCCCTGTTTTTTTTATTCGAGGCCATTTCGGGGCCTGTTTTGGAGGCGGAAGTTTTCCGCACGCACTCAGGAAAAGGCCATGTTTTTTGCTGTGCGACCACTGTTCTACAGGTCGATGAAAAGTTACCGTAGAAATTGCATCGTATGCCTGTGCGCAGAGACATTGGGAGTTACAGAATCATCCTTGTTGCTTGTTGATGCAAAATCGTCACTAGGAAGTGACTGTGTGGTCAAATACCACTTTCATCAGTTTTGCAGATTTGCCCTTGTGAGGCTGAAGTTGTGTTTTTTGCAGTGACAGAATTTTTTGCAGTGTTTTGTAATGGCATCTGATTCTCTTTCACAGATTGTCATTGAAAAGCTTGACAAGAACAACTTCCAAGCATGGAAGTTTAGAATGACGAATTTTCTTATGGGAAAATGATATTGGGAATTTGTTGCAGGAAATGAAGAAGAACCAGTTCTTCCTGATGTTCCCAATCAACAGCAAATGCAGGCATTTAAAGGATGGCATGAGAGAGTCAGAAAAGTTATGTACTGGCTGTCTATCAGTATTTTAGACTCTATGATTGTGCATATTCAGGATGCAAGTACGCCAAAGGAGGCATGGGATACTTTGTCAAAAATGTATAGCACAAATATGCAAGCCAGGAAAATGCAACTCAAGCAAGAGTTGCACAATGTGCAAAGTGAAAGTATGAGCATCAATGACTACCACATGAAGGTGAAGAAGATTGCAGATGCACTTGCTTCCATTGGGTCGCCAGTGGAAGATGATGATTTAGTTTCTGTGACCTTGAATGGTCTAGGAAAGGATTATGCACAGTTCTGAACATCCATTTCCATCCGTGAAAGATTTCCTGATTTTGAGGAGTTGATTGCTCTTCTAATTTCTGAGGAGCAAAGAAATGGTGGTGCATCTTCTTCAAGAGGAACTTCAAAAGAAGCTGTCTTCTACTCAAATACTGGAAGAGGTAGAGGCAGAGGTAGAGGAGGCCGATCTGGAGGCCGTGGTAGAAATCAGAATATGCAGCAAACTTAAGAAAACCAGTCCTATGGAGGAGGATGTGGTAACTCTAGAGGCAAGGGGAGCCAAAGAGGTCGTGGTGGATGGCAAAGAGGCCAAAATGCAAACAGCAATGTTGAATGCTACTACTGTGGTAAAATGGGTCATATGGCTAAAGACTGCTATAAAAAGCAGAATGACATCATGAATGGAAAATTACAACAAGGGAATTATGCATATTCTAGTAGACAAGGTGATGACAGAAATGAGCATTTGTTTATGGTGCAGCACATGACCAATTCTGTGACAAGTGCAGAAGAAAGCAATGATGTGTGGTATGTTGACTCAGGTGCAATGACTTTCCCTAGTAGTGTAACCTTGCTAAACTCAAATGGTTGCAAATCACTTGTTTATGCCCACTACTTGTTTGTGAAGGCAGATCCTTTTTTTGTGACAAGCACTTTTATTTTTTGTGCTACCATGGACAAGTAATCCCAATGGTTGACTTACAAGTAAGATGCATTGTTTAATGCTTTCAAGTGATAATCACCACATCCAAGTGGTGGCAAATTACTTGTTGCAAGTGGTTTTTTTTTTCTCCCAATTATGAGTCGCTGCCACCACTTAGAAGTGGTTGCTTTTTACTTAAAAGTAGTTTGTCACCACTTGTAAGTGATAAGTCATATAAATTCTAGTGACATTCACTCTTCCAAGAAATTATTAGCTCACTACTTCCACTTGGGAGTCCTTTCTTTCACTAAGAAGTGGGTTGTCACCACTTGTAATTGTTAAGTCATATTATTTGGCCAATCTATCATGTCTTTGCATTGATCAATGAACACTTTTATATGGTTAAATTGCCACTTCAAGACAAAAATCTACAAATGATTTTGATAATGGTGTATATCATCTGGTGTTCAATGTGACTAACTTTGGAACATAATTTAGAGAGTGTGCCATACTTGCATCATGGAATACAAAAGGGTTGCCACTTTAAATGATCATGCATGGCAATTTATGCCAAGAGAAGCTATAAAACATTATAGTGCAGATTTAGATGTTGTAGGGATAGATGAAAACACATTTTTGTACTCTATAGAATACTTGAATGCATTGGATCTTAGAGGTGAATTTCCTCCTCATCTTTTATTGCTAAAGATTAATGTACCTATAATTCTCCTTAGAAACTTGAATCTAAGAAAAGGGATTCTTAATGACATAAGATTGATATGCAAGTCTTTTAATAAAAAGTTGATAAATACAAAAATAATAAGAAAAATATAAAGGAAAGCATTTTTATTCCTAGTATCACATTAATTTCCCATAAGTTGCATATTCTATTTACTATAAAATGAAGGCAATTTTCTGTTCAACTGGCATTTGCTACGACAATAAATAAGTCACAAGACTCCATAGACTTTGTTATTTGTTGGTCTTTGTTTGAAAGCATCGGTTTTTACTCATGGTCATTTATATATTACATTATCGAGGGTAAAATCTAGCATAGAAGTCTTGCTAGAAGAAAGTGTAGAGGCTACAAATGTCATTATAAACATAGTATATAAGGATGTACTTCAAGATGTACAATGATATGAATTGCTTTTTGAAGAGATGCATTCCTTAATATTTCCTTACAATAATTGGTTTTTTAATTGTGGATCTATTCCTCTTTGAAGTATTTGCTCGACTTTTGTAGATGTCTACTCCAAGTTGGGGCTATTCTCTAGCTTTTGAATATCAAAAGCAACTACAATACACTTTAGGTGTTGTAACTAAGCATGATATTATAAGGACTCTAGGTAGAGTCATTGGGCACCTGGAGTTTGATGTTAATATAGACATTATGTTTTCACTTATTTTTTCAAGATTGCACATATAGGTTATATTCAATGTTTTCATGTTCACTTGGCTATACCTCAAAGAACCACAAGTATAAATGATCTCATATGGATGAGATACCCATAGGTTGGAACAAGTATGAATGTAATGACTTATATCAAGGTCACATAATACCTACAGAGTGATCTAGGAATGCTGGGTCATGTACATCTATTTTCTAATGAGTGTATAATCTCATGGTCTTTGTTAGTTTTAAATGATCTTTTTTTTTACTAATTTAATGGTATTTAATTTATATGGTAGTTTTTTTTGGAAAGAGAAGAAAGGTTGGCGCATCATTCATCATGCCAACACAAGAGCATATTGTAGCTTTGTGCATCCATGTTATGTGTGGAGATCAAAATCTTCCAAATCATTCATTGAGAAATAGAAAGCTTCACTTCGATTAGCTATATTAGAGTAAGTCTTCTTTTCCATTGACATTGGAGCTCTTTTCCTCGCTTGGATACATACTAAGTAGTATAGCATTGTTAGTATCAAGAAATTGGCTATATGTTTTACTATTCTTGCTTTGCTATATTCATTGTATTCATGTGTGTTACACTGTTTAATCTATATGCAAATAATATATTAGAGAGAGAGAGAGAGAGAGAGAGAGAGAGAGAGAGAGAGAGAGAGAGAGAGCTAACAAATGACGCAAGTAAATGGCAAGTTTATTTCTTTCACAATGTTGCTTTGCAACATCTTCATTTGCATGCAAGAAAAGGTAGTTATTGAAAATCGAAAGAAGAAACAATAATGTACTTCCAAAATATGTGAGGGAATGTTTAGCATTAATGAAGTATAGAATTGCTACTACTAAATACCCAAGGAGAAGATAATCAAACAAATAACAATAAAATGAATAAATAGTTAGAAGAATACATTTTAATTGTTGATGATTGAATGAAGAAACATTCATATACCTCCTCCCAAAATGCCCAAGGGATGTTAATCTTGATAAGAGCAAAAAGCTACTACAAAATGCCCAAGAAATTGAAATAAGAAAATTTGAGGATCAAATGAGGGAAAAGTTGGAATAATGTAGAAGAAAAAGAAAAAGAAATTAGGGTGGGTTCAGACTCATTTGCCTAAATGAATATTGCCCAAGTCAGGATTTTTACTATGGCTTTCATGCAAGGCAGTCAGTCAATTTAATGGAAACATACCATTGCTTTCCAAACGTCACTAATTGGCCAATCTAGTTGTAGAAGATGTCATGCACTTGCTTATGAGAGCATTACATTGATGACATTGACAATTTTAGTTGTTGTAGACAACATCAATGCCTTTTGTTCCTATAGGAGAATGCAATGTTGTTGTGCTTATGAGAGCATTGCATTGATGACATTGACAATTGTAGTTGTTGTAGACAACATCAATGCCTTTTGTTCCTACAAGCGTGGGGAAGTGAAAAGCATGCGAGGCACTTGTTGTCGCGTGTTGGTCCATGCAACATGAAGCTCCTGTTGGGTGGAGCTTATTGTCGGTCAAGTATTTCCATTTTGTGATAAACTTATGGTATTACAATAAAATTACAATAAACTGATGGTATTAAAGGAATTAATGGAAGTGGAGTTGGCGTACGCCCTAATGTGGAAACGCGTCTTCTTCGGGGGGGGGGGGGTCGGTGGGCCAATAAACTTATGGTTTTGAAGGAACTAAAGGATGGCTTAGAAATCCGAGTCCGTCTTATGCATAAGTCCTACGTGTTAGGCAAGACGAGCTCGCTGCTTGTTCATTCAACCATCACAGGACGATGGAGGAGGAGGAGGAGGAGCAGCAGCAGGAGCAGCAAGACGGTGATGATGATGATGAGGATGAGGATGAGGATGATGGCGCTGGTTGAACTCTTCGCTCCCTCGGGAAGGCTGCTTAGCATCTATCTATGGCCGGGCCGCCTATCAACCTCATCAGCCACTTGCACCGGTTCAGGCGGGAGAAGAGCATCAGGTGTACCAGGTGCGTCTATTCGTACATGTGCGAGCACCGCCTCGAAACTGACCGTGTCCGCGGCAACTTCCTCATTGTTGTGTTGGCGGATTGCGGGAGCTTGGCGGATGCCCAGCGCGCCTTCGACATGTTGCCCCGCCGGAATGAGTACTCTTGGAGTTCCCTTATCTCGGGATACATTGAATGCAGGGAATTTCACCATGCCTTCCACCTGTACGACAAAATGCAGGAGGAAACTGTACAGCCTAACACCTATACATTCGTAGCCTTGCTGAAAGCTTGTACTCAGCTGAAGGATGCCGTCAGAGGTCAAGAATACCGCACAGAGATTTGCAAAAGGGGATTGCAGACCGATCCTTTTGTTGGCAGCTCCTTGGTGAATATGTTTGCCAAATGTGGCTGGCTCGAAGAAGCACAAAAAGTGTTCCACGAGCTGCCAACTCGAAATGTTGTAACTTGGACTGCTCTTGTTGCAGGTTATACTGAACATGGACATGGAACAGACGCACTAAAGTGTCTCGAACAGATGCAGTTAGAGGGTTTGCCTCCAGATGTTGGGACTTTCATTTGCGGCTTGAAAGCATGTGGTAGTATTGGGCATCTACATGAAGGTCAGGATTTATATTCTGAAATTCTTATGAAGGGTTTAGAAAGCGAACTTTTTATGGGAAATACATTGGTTGATCTGTATGCCAAATGTGGCTCCCTTGCAGAAGCCCAACATATTTTCTATCAGCTCCAAGTGCGGAATATAGTTTCTTGGACTGCACTGATAGCTGGATATGCTGAAAATGGGTATGGTAATGAAGCACTCAACTGTTTTGAGCAGATGAAGTTGGATGGAATGCTTCCAAATACTCATACGTATGTCTCTGTCCTGAAAGCTTGTGGCTGCAAGCAAGCCAAAGAAAGGGTTCCACAGTTGCACTCTGAGATTTGTTGGAAGGGATTTGGAAAAGACGTACTTGTTGGCAGTATGTTAGTTGATGCATATGCAAAATGTGGCTTGCTAGCACAAGCACAGGAACTGTTTGACCAGCTTCCAGTCAAAAACGTAGTCTCATGGACTGCACTTATAGCAGGATATGTAGAACATAGTTTTGGTGAAGAAGGTTTGAACTTGTACAAAAAAATGCAGGCAGATGGAGTTTATTCAGATTCTATGGCCTTTGCCTGCAGCTTGAAAGCTTGTGGCTTGGCAGGGGATTTAACTAATGGCCAAGAAATACATCATGAAATAATCAGCAGGGGATTAGAATGTGAGCTTTATGTAGGTAGCACATTGGTTGATATGTATGCCAAAAGCAGCTTACTTGCAGATGCATTAAGAGTGTTTGAGAGGATTCAAGTCCGAGATGCAGTAGTATGGGCTGCTCTCATTTCAGGATATGCTGAACATGGTTGTAATGAGGAGGTGTTAAGTCTCTTCAAACAGATGCAGCTAGAGGGAAGGATTGCAAACAATGTCACATTTGTGCACTGCTTGAAAGCATGTGGCTTGATGGCAGCACTAGAAACAGGTCGAGAAGTACATTTCCAGATTAGAAAGCTAGGATTGGAGAAAAATCTGTATCTCGCCAACACTTTGATAGACATGTACGGTAAATGTGGTTCACTTATGGAAGGATGGGAAGTATTTGACAATTTGCCCACTCATGATGTGGTTTCATGGAATGCAATGATAAAGAGTTACGGTGATAATTTTGGTGGTAGGATGGCTATAAATTGTTTCAGGGCCATGCAAGAGCAGGGTGTGAAGCCGAATGCTACTACATTCACATGTCTTCTTGCTGCATGCAGCCAGGGCCACCTGGTCTTTGAAGGCCATGAGTATTTTAAGTTGATGAGAGAACATTTTAAAATTGAACCAACATTTGAACACCACACATGTATGGTTGATCTCTTAGCACGATCAGGAGACCTTTATGAGGCAGAAAAATTTGCCGAAGGGATGAAAAGTATCCCTTCTTTAAAGGCTCTACTAACTGCTTGTAAAATGTATGGGGAAGTTGAAGTAGGGCTAAGATGCTTTCAGCAGCTTATACAGCTAAATCCAGAAGATGCTTCTGCTTACTTGCTAATGGCAGACATCTATGAAAGTGCAGGCAGATTTGGTGATGCAAACACATTAGAGAAGTTGAGGAAAGGTGCACATGCAGAAAAGAAGTCTGCAATTGCACTGATAGAGGTGGACAAAAACTTGTATAAATTTCATCTAGGTGAGAAACATAATACTAACACTTCCAGATTGAAATTCTTAAACTCGCACATGAAGGATGAAGGCTATGTGCCAAATCTGTATTCTCTCTTATAAATAGCTTAAAAAAAAGCTGCTTTTGATTGATAATCGTAATGAAGACCAGGAACTAAGATGCTTGATTTTGGAGAAGACACTCTGAGTCACTGATAAGGAATGATCTCTCCTTTTCTTTCTTTTAATTTTCTTACATCATTGGATACATTCCTGTGCGCACTCAGCTTCAAGTTGCAGCTGTTACCAGGCAAGATGTGACAAGCATCTTCTTTCTATAATTGAGGTGCTTTTCCAATCAGCTAGCCGTTCACTTTGGTTTTGTAAGAGAGAGAGGACAGGAGAGAGAGAAAGAAGAGAGAGGGACTGCAGAAGAGAGGAGGTGCAGGAAGAGAGAGACTGCAGAGAGGAGAGAGAATGAGAGAGAAAGAGGGTGACGAGGAGAGAGAAAGACTAGGAGTAGAGAGAGAAAGACAAGAAGAGGAGAGAGAAATGGCTGGCAGCCATGGAAGGACAGGGAAGAAGGTGAAAGGACAGATGTATATTCATAAATTGATACCATGCCAATGTTCTTCACACCATTTATACCTAGGTCAATGTGATACTAGGTATTTCTCTTCATTATAATCCATCCCCACTCAAAATAAGGTTTTTGTCCTAAAAAACAAAGATTGGACTTATTGGTATGGCCAGGCACTATGACCAGGTAGTGGGCTACAAGAGTACTACTCTTTACAGCGTTACAAGTGGGAAAAGATAGTTGGGGGGGGGTTGCAGAGTACTACTTTGCTCAGCATTACAAAGGAGAATATGGGTATGGTGGAGTACAATCTCATGTGGAATTGGGGCATAGAATTGTGGATATGATGTATATGACATGTGCAAGTTGATAGCATATGAATTTGGCCTTCAATTCTTGACAATTAGGGGCTGACAAACAGTGGACATCATGCTGTCTAGAACAGGCCTGCTGGAGAAAACTGGTCATAACTTTCTATGGACATCTCCGATTGAGGCGTGTGACATATCAAAACAAAGCTTGTTGAGGGTACTTTCAGCTAGGTAGGTCATGCAAGGGTGCACTTAATGCAGGCCCAAAACTGTTCGAAAGTAGATGGGTGTCTATTGCAAAACAGGTCCAAATCGAGTGGTCTTCAGCTAAGGTTGTTGCCTCAAGGTGAGGGGACTACACCGGGGAGTGTTGATGTAGATAGAGCTTTCTTTCAACCCCCGAGATTAAATGGATAACGTGCATGATAAGCATCACCAGCGTGCAGGTCATCTATACAAATGTGGGTCCCAGCACTACCATCGGGATCAAAAGGAAAGTGGTGATCCCTTCCATGCAGTGAATTATCATTTATGAGTGAAGTTGGAATGATCATGATTGTTGACTTTTGCATCAAGTCTCTGATGAGCATCATATGATTAAACTTAGCATGTGCATGGATGCTGTTGGAAACATATAATGTTGCATGCTTTGAAAATTTTCCTGCGTCATTCCCGATGTGTTGCATGTCCATGATCCCAGCATTCTTGGCAATTACCGGGTATACAAACACAACATCCTTGGACTGAAGGGTCTCCTCATGGGATTGCAGTGGAATGTCCACTTGATCAACGATCTGCTCATGATCTTCACGATCCACTATGTTATCCGCTTGCTCGTCTTCCTCTTCATTGTTCTCGTCATCCAGAAACTCTAAGACAATTGCTAGTTTAGCATTCCTTTTTCTGCATGTATCCTTGTGATTGGAGGACATAGGCTCAGCACATTGGTAGCATAGCCCTTGAGCATGCAGTCGTCTTATATCAGCATGGGTGAGAATCTTTCCTCGAGTAACATCATGCTCCCCCCAACATATTGATCACAAGAAAACTGTTCATAGACATCAACATCATGCATAGAGTGCTCATCATCTGCATGCTGCTTGTTGTGATCATATGCACCACACTGCTCGTAATAGGGTGGCTATCCACACTCACTCCTGCACAAGTCAATCAATGATTGCATAGAGTCCCCTTGAACTTCTGCATCAGTCCTAGCAATTAGATCAATCAGCATGTTCTTGTGTTGTACGTGATCTAGGCCTTCTCGCAAAACAATATTGCCATAGAGGTTTACAAGAGCCTCCACGATACATTGTTGTACCAACTGAGGGGTATTAAGTGTAATTGTTGTACAAGTACCTGCTCAACCAAAACATCTACTATTTCTGTAGCCATCATTGTATCATCAAATATCATGAGCGCATGTGCCAATGCAACCATCACATCAACCATTCCAGCATCAAGCTTGCTGAACATAATTTTCTCTATGGTACTTTTGATGACCTTTCCATATGCACACTGCTGCCCATGAGTAAGCATGAACATCATACACATAGGTATGGTGCTGCCCAAAACCAGATGATGGCTGCTGTTCGTGCATGGATTGAAGCCCATATGGGGGCCCTGTGCTCTCTACATGCATTCCATACAATCCAAAATTACCAGCAATAGGTGATGCATGGGTTGTCATTCACACATGACATAACCATATTGCTGTAACAAGGTGCTCCTGGAGCATTGTAATAGCCATAATGGTCTAGATACCTTGTATGCATTCCCAATCCATTTGGCAGCATATTGCTACCTATATATGACATTCCTTTCTGCACAAAAGCAGGCTGGCTATTACAGCCGCTACTCCAGCATACATGCTTCTGCCCATGATTCTCCATATCCTGTATCTACTCCAGCATTAAGCCAAGTTGGTTCTGGGGTGCTTCCCTTCACTATGTGATCTAATCCCAGAATGCTGATGGGGAAACCTTTGGAATTGAGGAGAAGGATGGAAGCTTAAAATAGTCAACAAGATGCCCACTTGATAATCTTGATCATGGAGTTGAAGCATCCAAGGTGGAGCTACTCAGGGCAATGGATGTGCATCTACTTGTACTTCGACAAGAACAGAATTTAGCATTTGGTCGGGCTGCTGCAGATTTAAAGACAGAAGAGTTGCAGGACAAACACAGTTGCTTGCAAAAAGGGAGATATGATCTTAGCAGTTACAGGACTGTGGTTGTAGTTGACAGTGGCAGCGGTGGGCATGCAGTCTTTAGAAGATATGTTTGATGAAGTTTTGTTGAACGATTCCCCTTCAACTATTCTCTAGAACAAAATCAAAGCCGACAGAGCTGTACCATGTGTTTAGCATTTGGTCGGGCTGCTGCAGATTTAAAGACAGAAGAGTTGCAGGACAAACACAGTTGCTTGCAAAAAGGGAGATATGATCTTAGCAGTGACAGGACTGTGGTTGTAGTTGACAGTGGCAGCAGTGGGCATGCAGTCTTTAGAAGATATGTTTGATGAAGTATTGTTGAACGATTCCCCTTCAACTATTCTCTAGAACAAAATCAAAGCCGACAGAGCTGTACCATGTGTTTAGCACTGTGTCATTACGGCCAATTTGCAGGTAGACCTATGGCAGAACCAGTTAACCACTCCTCAATAGGCTAGGACCCCCTTGCTATTGCATCTCGATGCCATGGTTCCTCTTGCATCATCCGCTTCATCTTCATCATCATTTACTCTAGCATATAAAGCAAGACAACACATCAGAGTAATTGCAAAAAGCTCAATACCAAGACATGAGCTACCTCATTGGCATCATTGATGTTACAGTCATCACTGCCATTTGCTTGCACATGCAGATTCGATGCATGATGAGACACATCAAGCACCATGATGCAACATATGATCCAAATACAATTGCTATGCTGCCAACAGTCCCCCCAGTCAAAATGGCAATATCATCAAGATATTGACTTTTCCTCTCACCAAATCCAGGAGCTTTCAGAACAACCACCTTCAGAACACCTCTTTTTCAGCCAGCTATGCTTCCAAGAGTGCCTTGTTGAGTTGAATCCTGTAGTCCTATAGTCTGCTAACTTGCTCTATATGCAGTCTGTAAGAGAGCACTAATGCTTGCTACTATTGAAAGTTCTCTGACAATTGCTTCTGCTATATGATTCTACCAAAGGTGATGCTTCTGCCAAATGGAAAATCCTTATGTTGACAAGGCACACTATCTGATGAGGCATTAAATATCCTTTCAGGCCTTTGCAATATAACCAGAGAATTTCTTGTTTATAGCCAAGGATGATAATGCACAAGTGAAGGCCAGTGACTTGGGCTATCTCAATTCCAGCCAGTGCACACCACTGCTGCCTCACTGCTGCCTCTTTCTATTGCAAAACAATGGCTTCTTTCTCTGGAATGGAACCTCAAGCACATCTGAAAAGCAGCAACTAGCTGCAAAATTTGTAGAATTTTAGAAGCCTGGGACAGCTTTCAACCCAGCTATCTCATGTAATTGTACTGATCACTCCAGTCCTGCACTGGGGCCAAGCCTTGCCAACAAGCTTATTGCCGACAGAAGGTCTGTTGAAAGAAGGGCAAGAGAAAATCCAACTTACCACGCCGCTTTAATAGGGATCGCCCTGTACCCGAATCACGCAACTTGGACAGGCCGAATGTAACTGAAGGCCTGGTTTGGGCTCCTGTTCAAAATTCATCAAGTCCAAATGTTGTTGTTCAAGAACAGAGCAGGAAAGAGGAAGAGGCTCGGTCTGGAAAAACCAGGAAAGCAGCTGATGCTGAATCATGTCCCAAGCAACTTCCAACACAGTCTGCTGAAATCAGGTTTCAAGAGCTTCCAGAGCAGGGACAATTTCGCACTCCAATGAACATGTCTCAAGTGCATGTCCGGAAAATGCAGCCCCATTCTGCAATTAGCTGTCAGCAAGGGCAGGGTGAAGCTGCAATGGACTTGTCTTATCAGAATGAGCATCAGGAGCATGCTACCACAGCTAAAGTGAATACAAATAATGCAAAACTTGAAACAAGAAAAACTAAAGGTGATACAGGTGTCTATGTTCCTAAGCCTCTGAGGAAAGAGGAACATTTATTAACAGGCAACCAAGGGCATAGGCAGACACAAGTAGGAGAGAGAGCATCGTGGGTCCTAATTTCTGAAAGGGTTGAGAAGAAGGATGATGCTCAAAGAGGAAGGCCAGTAAGAACTAAGATTTTTCCTGAGTTTTCGCCTGTGCCTCACCCCCGGTCTGTTTCTGCATCTCCCGCCTGAGACTACTCAGTCCGCAGCTCACTCTTCTTGGATAGAGAAGGGCTTCTAAGTGAGCCATCCAGTGTGAAAGGCAGCCCTGATGTGAGGAAATCATACCAGAGAAGTATCACACTCGCAACTGCTCCAGCTGAGGCCCAATCCAAGTATAGGCAAGCTTCTCCTGCTATTAAAAGGGCTGTTAGTGTTACCAAGGCAGGTCAAAGGTCAAATGTAGGTGGTCCGGATGGAGGAAAGACGGGCAAATAGGGCCGATGCCAAGGGAGGGCACACTGCTAATGTTCCTCCGCATGCACGAAAACTTCAGTCGTGATGTTGCTTGGACATGGTGGCAACTTCATAGCTTTGCCTGTTGATTACTCCATGCTTCCTGCCAGTGAAGCTCTAGAAGCCGCTCGAACTGCCTGCAGCAAGTACATGACCAAGTATGCTGGGAAAGATGCCTTCCATTTGAGAGTGAGGGTGCATCCTTTTCACGTTCTCCGCATCAACAAGATGCTTTCTTGTGCTGGAGCTGATAGGCTTTAGATAGAAATGAGAGGTGCTTTTGGAAAGCCTCAGGGAACCTGTGCTCGAGTTGCCATTGGGCAGGCCTTATTGTCAATACGCTGCAAAGATAACAATGGCAACCATGCACAAGAGGGTCTTCGACATGCTAAGTTCAAGTTCCTAGATCGACAGAAGATTATAGTCATTAGAAAATGGGTTTTCACAAAATTTGGGCGCACTGACTATTTGAAGTGGAAAAGAGGGAAAATCTGTAAAAGCTTTTTGTTGTGGTCTTCAAGAAAGCTGCCATCTCTCTATAGTACTTCTTGGTTGTTGGGGTTCTTCAATGCTGTACCTGTGCACAGTAGGGTTTCCTGAGACTGAAAAAGGAACTAAATCTAAAGAAAGGAGAGAGAAAGGAAGGACCTAAAAACTAGGCTCTGATACCACTTGTAAGAGAGAGAGGACAGGAGAGAGAGAAAGAAGAGAGAGGGATTGTAGAAGAGAGAGAAGAGGTGCAGGAAGAGAGAAAGAATGCATAGAGGAGAGAGGAGAGAGAAAGAGGGTGACGAGGAGAGAGAAAGACGAGGAGTAGAGAGAGAAAGACAAGAAGAGGAGAGAGAAATGGCTGGCAGCCATGGAAGGACAGGGAAGAAGGTGAAAGGATAGATGTATATTCATAAATTGGTACCATGCCAATGTCCTTTACACCTTTTATACCTAGGTCAGTGTGACACTAGGTATTTCCCTCCATTTCAGGTTTTGGGGTAAAAGCATGAATAGGTGGCTCCATAGCTGGTGTCTTGAGCAATGAAGGAATGCCATAGCGAGCTTGTAAGGGTAAATAAAACACTTTCCAAAATCTTGAAAGAAACAGTTTTTGCAAAACCTTGAAGGTTTTTGGAAGGTGATGTTGTTAATGACTTCACTTCTTTTGGAGGAATGGTTGTGAGACTGTGTGTGTGTGTGTGTGTTGAAAAGGTTCAGCTCCAATCGCCGTTCTACCTTGAGTATCCACAAAGCTCTCAAGCATAGGCTTCAAGATCAAAGGTGCACACACACACACACACGTGCGCGTGCACGCGCGCTTCAAGCTTAAGCTCAAGCATATTCAAATGCAGGGCACACAATCAGCATTAGAGTCTACTTAAATGGCATTCTTTTACATCTATCCGGGATTTACAGGTCAAAGGATCATCCTTGGGGGATTTTATTGCAAACACTTCACAAGATTAGTGAGTTGGGGAGCCACTGATTCTTGAAGCACAAGTTGTAGATACACCAGTTCCAGAGGGGCTTATCACACTTCAAGAACGGAGGCAATGACTTGGTGAGTTTGAGATCATTTTATGAGGCCATGATGAAGTGTGAATATCGACACAAAATGAGCCTTACTCAATAGCAAGTTAAAGAGGACATTTAAGAAAGGAAAAGAACCTCTAAGACTATTGTTTGTCTTATTGTCTCATAATTAATTGTTTATGGAATATCAAATCAAAAGCAAGTGATCCAGGAAATTCTAAATGATAAACATATTTTACAATGCACACAAGCTAAGCTTCATGAGCATTCCTTTGGTATTTTATTTGCATTGAGGACTCCCTACAGGTATTGAAGAACCTAAAGTCCAACGATGAGCTTTTTGTGCAATGCAATGCCCTGACCATGCTTGTGAATGGGTTGAAGTAATAGAGGTATCATCCTGTCCAAGTGTTCAATCTTTTTGATGTACATCCATCGAATCTCTATTTTGCTATGCGTAGAGTTGACAATGATATTGGTGCTTCTAGAATACTGCCATTGGACTTATGTCAAAGAACTAATGCATGCCAGCAAGTTAGCTAATGAGGGGAAGGAGATTGTTGTCAATTTTTGGATAAAGCAGACTAGGGCATCTCCAAAGAAAAAAGATATTGTTTGATGACATATTGGTTGCAAAGAATGCATTGAACATCTAATACACTTGTTAGATGAATCCCAGGTAATAACCAACAATCACTTTCTTAACTTCAATTTCATCTCCTTTATTGCATACTACATGGTAATTAGTCATGTAGAACAGCACAATTCTCAAACCTTTTGTGAGTGTTGTTTCCTATTACTTCTTGCATAGTAGTAAACTAATGTCTACTATTTTAAGCTAGTATCTATTATACAATGTGTTCCCAATTGTATCATATTCGAGGATGTAGACTATCAGTCGAGTGTTTGTGCTAATGTGTAGTAGATAACTTTCTATATGGTATTGTCTAAATGGCTTGTGTTGAATAATGTATACCCATGTTATTCTTTGAACAATCCTCCAATGTGTGTTGTATTGTGTTGTATTATGTTATTGTCTAATGGTTTGTGTTGAATAATGTATACCCCTGTTATTCTTCGAACAATCCTCCAATGTGTGCTGTATACTATACCATATTTCATTAACAGGGGGTAAATGCTTGTTATTGTGTGCTATGTAGCATTATCGAATGCTATGTGACATGTTAGATCATTTTAGCAATTGCATAGTACTTGCATGTGTGCTATTAAGTGCTATTTTATGCAACATAGCACAAATTAACATGCTTATTATTGTCTGCTAATGTGCACTATGTTTTGAAGTGCATTGGTATGTGCATTACTCATTGCTATCGAGTACTATATGGCAGTCTAAAGATTTCATAGCAATCGCCACTATAGGATTTGTTATTATTCTATGTAGCATGCATGAGCATCCGTGCTATTGTTTTGCTACATGATTCATTACACTGACATGTGTGCTATAGTTTGTTGTCGTGTGCTTTAAAGGAGTCAAGATACCACTTGCATCTTTACTCTTGAGTGCTATCCTAGGCTATGTGGCATATATGAGGATGTTTAGCTATGTAATAGAATGTATTGGCATGTGTATTAGAGGCTACAATTTTGTACCATTGTGTGCTAGTGAAATGAGTTGGTGCAATTTATTTTTAAAATGCACTATACCATGAATAACAAAAGCAATGGTCTACTATTATAGAGATTGTGCTATTGGTTACCACCATGTGGTATGTGAGGCCATCATAGGCTTGTCTCCTATAAATTGTTTTTTTTAGAGGTTCTAATACATACGTCTTCTCTACAAACATAGTACTTTCTCGAGTTCAAAGAGACACCCAAATGTGTAGATTGGACAATAGTCTTTTGAGAAGTTGAAACCATGTTTTGTAAGGAAGCTAAGATTGGAACACATGTTGTTATGGATACCACATATAAATGTTGTTCTTCAAAGATGCATACAATCAACAACTTTTTGATGATGCTAGCTTTCATGGGAGATCATGTTCATGTGCTTGTACTCTTTGCAAAAAAGTTGGCATGAATAATAAATATGTGGCTTCAAAGCACTATTTGTTTGGGACTAAAAGATTGTGGGAATCATGCGTATGTGCAAAGTGCGAGGATTTAATATTGCATAGATATAAATGGCTTATGGGCTAATGTGACAAGTACGATGTGAAGAATATTTCCTTTTGTCCATATGAGCAATAGGAAATAACAAAATAGTCATAGTTCAAGTATTTGAAGATATTCAAGTTCAAAAAAAAAAAAAAACTAAGAAACAAAAGGTGTTGTGTATTAAGCATCTAGTTATCAAGGAATTCACAAAGCTTGTTCAATTAAAAAACTAGGTCCTTCATCTAACATGATGTTACATACATGTGGCAAGCCAATTAGTATAGAGAGTGCTTTAAAGTGTTTCTTGTAAATACCATAGTCTCTCTAGGAGACTTCTTAGAATTATGCACAATCTTAGTTCACATTTCTTATCGTTGAAGCAAAAAAAGTGATAGCATATACAAGAATATGCACTTTTGCATTTTTAATGATAAGCTTCATGATATCCTCTTTGTCGAACTTTGGTTCCTTATGCACGATAGGTGGCTCAAAAATCAAGGTTTGATTCTTTAGCACCATTAGGTATGGTCTAATGGTGCAACTTTACAATTCAAAGCTTCAAGGCCACTCAAATGGAAAATTCTATATTCTAATAGGGACAAAGATGACATGGAATCTTTTTGGATTGGGTCATAGAAAGGAGGAACACGATGGTGCTGATGCTGTGATGAAAAGAGGCATGATACATAAGTAGCTTAAGATGAAGGGAGTGATTCTTTAACAAGCTATATATGTTGTTAATTTTTTGACAAAAAAAAAATCACATGGAGCATCTAGCTCCTATCCTTAATCAACAAAAGGAGGCCCTACATAAACATAACATTTTTGTTGATAAAGCCCCAAGATGTAGATAGGTCCAAAGCATGGGGATGCAAGACAATCGAGGGGTCACAATCCTTGCATAACACATTACCCTTAAACTAAAGTTGGGAAATGAGATGCCATCAAATGAAGCTCTACTAACTATACGATGCTTGAAGGGGGAGAAGAGATGCTCACTCAAATCATCCTTAAGGTTGAAATATGCTTGTGAATTGAGAGAAGGAGAATGATGAAGGTATGGACTTCTTTATTCTTAAATATGTTAAGTCTAGATATTTGACTACAAAATCTCTTAGAGATGTGATTACACAATACTATTACAAATAACACAAAGATAATCCCTAACACTATACGTTGCTTGACAACATGGTTATGTGATTACACAATACTATTACAAACAGCACAAAGATAATCCCTAACACTATACCTTGCTTGACAACATGGTTGTCAACCATATGTATTCCCACCTTATTAGGGCAATCAACTTTGATATGCCTTTGGTGGATGCTATCTCTAGGGCCCATTACTTATCCTTGTTGATTGATAAGTCAATATATAATGCAATGTCTTACAGCTATACATGCCAAAATTTGTGTGTATGCTTTCTACCTTAAAAATTGAAGACCATGTTATGTCTCAACTTTAGGCACATGATAATTATAGTTATGACTAGAAATGATGAAGAAAATATAGGTCCACCAGATCGATAGACAAATTGCTTGTCATTGTATTTATTCAGATAGTGATAAATTGTTGACGCATCAAGACCAATGTTGTGTGGTATCATGTCCAATGTATGAAACAATGAAAGAGTTCGCATTTACAAAGATTTTACGTATATGCCTAGTGACACTTGCTGGGTTTTTTCCATGGAGTTGAGTTAGTTCGGTGTTGTTGGACATGGATATTTAACAAGTGGCTTATATGTTCAATGGAACCTTAGTCTTCTTTATATTACTTGACAAGTTCATGTGGTTCATGCTTATGTTTAGATGTCTATAGGACACTTTTCCTTAGGCTTAATGTATGCTTTTGGGGACTTTGGAAATGACTTTTTGTGATGAAATTGGATGTAAAAAAGGGCAGGGAATTCAATTCAACTTTAGAGAGAACAAGGGTGCCATCTGTAGGAAATTGCCGATGAAAAACATAAAGGAAAATAAAGTTAACTCCTGCTTTTTGTTTAGGAAGCAAAGCAACTCATAGCAGGGTAATACCAAAAGAGAGAAAAGCTTGAAGGGAGAGAGAGAGGGAGAGAGAGAGAGAGAGTTCTTGGAGGTCTTTTATGGACCGATTTACAATAGTTCATGGCTCAATACAGGGCATCACACGAGCAATGCTATTGTTGTCCTTATTTCTTCTAGATTTGTAGCATGTTGGTCATGATCTCGAGCATATGATAGTAGGGAATCACTAAGAAAGTGCAAGAATTGATGGAAGAGAGTCCTTTAATTAATTTTGTGGTCTGATCTATAGAAGATCATTGTTGTAATACATGGTATACATGCTTATTACTATAGTTTATAGCTTTTGGCAGTCAAAGCTCTCTTGCATTAAGGGAGACTTGGACTCACTTTTGGGCCATTTAAGCTCTTTGGGATTCAAGGGAATATACCATAAGAATATATGAGGGTGAGACTAATGTTGCGAAACTTTTGAGGTCACTTTTTGGTTGAGAGGCCATAACTTGTGCATATAAACGCCAAATTTGTCAGAGGTTGGTGGCTTAGAATCCTCTTATAAGGACCTTTCCAATGATATGTTTTATGATATAGTTTTGAGGTACAATGGATATACTTATCCATGGCCATCCTTCTTTTAATAAGGCAATGACATGGCAATTCTTACAAGGCCAAAAGTGAGTCCAAATCTCCCCTAATGATCAAGGTGCCTTCTCTTACCTATAGCTATCTCAGTGAGATATAATATAGACAAAATTGAAGATTTTTTGATTTACTCTATTGAAGGTCTTGATTTAGGAGTTTATTTTGGGTTGAACTAAGTGTCTTCTAAGAGCTCTAGCATAGAGCTTTTGGATTTATATGGCTACTTTGCCTTGAATGAAGTGTATGCATATACAAGTTTTGTTACTAGCAAAAGGGTCTATGTCTTGATTTTTGATCATATGTACAACAATTGGATTGATGCATATAGGGTATTTGTGAGCTATTGTCTTAGACTGATCTATCATCTCAGTGAAATTATCTTGAGATATCGTCTCAAACTTGTTTGAATTGGATTCATGTATGGTGTATAAGATTTGAATCAAAGGCTCTCCTATAGCTAGGTTTTTGATATTTCTTGTCTCTCTATTGCAAAATACATTCTTTCTTTTTAGAGTCTTCTTCTCCATGTTCTCTATGAATCTTTTTATTGAATCCCTATGATTAAGGCCTTTTAGTAAAACCCACCCCCACCCCCTTCCAACACCCCACACCTTTGAGACATCGTGTACAAATATTGGACATCCCAAGTATAAAGCATGCATTGCTACTCAAGAAATGTAAGTCCAATAAGCTTAACAAAGAGAACACATCATGAAAAGTAGAACACTGATTTAAGAGTTTCAAATTGATGAACATAAAACATAAGCCTTTGTAGAATTGGATTAGTGAAAAGGCCTTCTACTAGTGAAATTCCGTAGCAGCTTCCAAAGGTTGAGGAGGGGTTAGAAAAAATGTTGGCTAAGGATCTATCAGTTGAGGAGAAGGCAGCCTACATGGAAGTGATGATAAAACATTCTGCACTTTTTATTTCTGATTATGAACACATCACAGGTGTGATAGCAGTACAACATCACATTAATCTAAAAGAGGGAGCGAAGCCAGTGGTGTAGTGACTACGACAGTTGCAAATACTGAAGCTAAGATGACACTACAGTTTCAATCGCTAGCCTCTTCAACAACTTTACCATCAATAGCATTATGCACAACCTTATGATCAAAAGTATTTCGACAAGTAATAGAGCAAGCCCCTCCAATTGCGAGTGTAATAGATGAAGACCTAGAATTCTTAAATTTTAACAAAGATTAACTATTTAAATCTAAAAATCATGAGATTAATAATTTAGATGAGAAAATATAATTTGAACAACCTAGACAAAAAACCAACAAACTACCTACAACCATTTTTAGACCACATAAATAACTTTGAAAATTTCCTAATAGGCTACTTCTGATACCAAGAAATAAGAAACAAAGCCAAAGCAAATGAATTAGATAAGCTTCTAGCCAACATTTTTAGGAGAATTAGGTGACTAGTACATTTGTCAATGAATCAATTGTAGTAAAATAAAACTTTGATAGTGGACACTCTTAATGAATAAATAATACACAAGATACAAAAATCTCCAAACATTGTTCAAACTCTATATCCATCATCATATCAAGATACACATGCTTAATACAATGATAGATTCTCAACTAAACCAAAATAATTCCTCATCAAGAATAGACATGCTTATCACTATAAATCATCACATGGGTAGCTAACAAGGAAACAATTTGTGCAAAGTATAAGTGTAACCAATATAGATAAGTCAAATTCGAATAATGGCAAACGTAAGTGAGTCAGCACTTACATTTTGACCTATGTCCAACATACATATTCAAGCTATATATCATAGATTAATGTACTACATAGCATAGATATCTCCAATATAGAGCACATAGATCTATGATAGTTTTGTGTGCTTAGGTGGGATATAGGTAGCTAATAAAGGAATTATTTGTATCACTACATAGTAATAATAAAGAAAATGTAAATTTTGAGTGATTAAAATGTTGCATCTTTATGAGTCAAGTAAATACTGTTGATGATGTCTATAAATTTATCACAAAAACTTCTTGAATCTATGTACATCCCTGTTATAATGAGCTATCCTTGTGCAAGTAATTATTGTATTCCATCACACTAGTAGATAGTGCCCTTGAGATTGCAAGTCATATTTTCCCTTAGTTACACTTGGGGACTACTAGTACTTCTCCACCTTGATCCAAGGAAGTAAATTTCTCAAACAAGGAAAAAGGGTTCTAAGTCTCATCCTCAAGGTCGAGCAATGGTGCACAAATGCAACACTCTATCATGTATTGTCTACCAACAATGTGTTATTTGCAAAAAATAATGAGTGCCACAAAAAGTTGTCCTCAACAACTTAAAAAATGTGGACTTGTCATTGGCATGAGAGTTGGAGGAACCATCCATATCTCTTTAGGTAAAAGGTATTGCTTGGCACCTAAGTTGTGTCAAAATACACAAATAATTTTTTTGTTTAAACTTGGATAAATTGAAGAGCATCAAGTCTTACAACATATTGAAATTGAGGCTTTCTATCCTCCTTTGTGGGGAGCTGATGATTTGGTAAGAGCTTCATTATTTTCTATTGATCCATCCCTTATGTAATCCTCGATAACATGCTATTGTATATCTTTTTACCAAAATCCCATCAACATCTAGCAATATGCATAGAGTCTTGTTGTAGGGTGGCATAGAAACTTAAAGTTATCTTACATGAAAATACCTTGTATCTTTTGTCTCTTTAATAACATCCACTATAACAATATCCACAATATCATCCACAACAAAATCCTAAGTACAATCCATAGTATTAGTGGCATCATTAGCAACATCCACATTACCATCAATGGACAAATCCACTACAACATCCACATTAGGGAATGTGCCACCCACTTTAACTTTAGCAACAATAGATAACTCCATTCTAGCATCCACCTTTATAAGTGTTTCATGAGATCGGCATCCCTTCCACCATCATACATAGATAGAGTACAATAGCCTCAAAAACATGTAAAAAATAGGATATCAACATTTACATCCTCAATTGCATCAAGTATAGATGTTGAGCAAGTTTCCTATCACTTTTTCAATCACTCACAAGATGCATCCCCAACCTTGATGTTTACATCAACCTTGTCATAGGATACATCCGCATCAATATTCATATTCTCCATGATGGATAATCTACTTTAATTGCATGCTTGAACTGGTTCTTGGCCCTAGCCTAGGCATGGTTTTGCCATTGAAAAAACATTGGGTTGAATGAGAGCTTTCACAATGGAGCTCTAGAATCCTTTCGATGAATTATTTGCTAAGGATGCAAAGCCCTATCCTTAGATTGGATACTTTGCTATAGCCATGTCATTGTTGAAAGTGAACACATTCGCAATGTCAGATGTAGCAATAGATCACATTCGCAATGTCAGATGTCGCAATAGATCATGAAATCTTTTTGAATAACAGTCAAGTATGTTACATACTTAACTTACTAGCACTTGGTTCTTTTTCCATAATTGTGGTCTTGATATCTATCATTCTCTTTGCTATATGGGGAATAAGCTAATTGCAATCAATTGCAACATATACCCATAATCTTTATAAACACATGCAAAGCATACTATGTGGTATATTGGAAAGAAGGAAAGGAAAATGCCTTCAGGAAAAAGGATCAAAAGCAAAGCCACAATTTGTGCAAATATAGAATCCTCCCAAGTGAGGCCTCTCAATAATGGCCATCTACAGATGTAGGGAGATAAAGATTGGTGTGCAAACTCCACCTCACTTTCTACAAGCTATTCTATAGAAAAAAAAAGAGACAATTTAAGAATTATCAATGAAAACATTGATACTTCCCTCCCCTTTTGAAGATCATTTATCATAAACTATATGTGCTATCTAATGTACAATTAACAATAGCATAACAAAAGGCATTATAGTAGTGAGTACAATAAAACACCATATAAAATGAAAATAATAATAATTATAGCACAAAGAAATACCATAATAAAAACATTATAGCAGTGTGTTGTCGTGACACTCCATGTCTACGGGTTGAAACGTTAGAGGATCTCTATTCCTTTTAGGATTTCATGTGTATGTCTATGGGATGTGTCTATAACAGTGGGTTGCCATGACACTCCATGTCTATAGGTTGAAACCTCAGACGATCTCTATTCCTTCTGAGATTTCATGTGTATGTCTATGGGATGTGTCTTTAGTGTCCATGAGAGTTGTACTTGATTTGCTAGTGTATGTCAAGAGTTTTAAAGCCATTTCATATGTTAGTTGAAACAAAATATGTCATGTACCCCTTGCCAGACATCTAAGTTGCCATAGTGTCCAAGACCGTTTAAATGATGATTAATGTGTCCATTACTTCCAAGACTACCATGTTTTTTAGTGCAAATTAGGCTACATATAGAAAGGGCATAGAAAATTGGCTAGGAAAGCAAGATTTTTTTCATACTAAAACTCAAGAAAGAACAAGGAGAAAGCAAGGTGAATATAGGAGAAGAGGGGAAGATTGGTAGGGAAATAATTTGCCATATTGAAACTCAAGAAAGAACAATGAGAAGTAAGTTGAAGTGAGAGTGGGATTTAAACATCCAGGAAATGCCGACTAAGTGCCAATTGATGTAAATTTAAAGCACAAATGGAAGCTCGATGGAAGCGGAAGACACATATTCGACAATTTTAAGTGGCCATGGAAGATGGGAATTCAAATTACTTCAAACTTCAACCTTCACAATGATTGCAGATTTTTCATAATTTTTTCGGGTGATGGATTGAAGCAAGACAAGTTCTCGGCTATTCAAGATTTCAAGACAGACGCACAAAATTTTCCACACACAAAATTGGTTGTCGGATGGGGGAGAAGCTAGAGACCGAGCACGGAGAGTGTGAATGAGGCTTTAGTGGCCAAGATGTATGACCTTTGGGGCCTCAAGAGAGCCCAAATTTTCACGTGATGGGGAGGGGGGTGTTTGGACAACGAACAACAGAGAGAGGGCACAATCATGTTGCTTAATCATGAGGGGGTTTGTGGGCAACTGATAGAACCGAAGATACCAGCCTCCTTCTTCATTTTTTCACTCTTCATTGTCGCTCTCTGTGTGAAGAATGGCTACCCAGATGTGGAGATTAGAATTCAATCTTTCTCTCTCCTCCCTCTCTCTCCTCCAAGAGGCAATTCATGTAGGTGAAAGAAAGAGAAGAACATGATGAATAATACTTGTCTAGCATGTATCGGATTGTTGCAAGATGCTGGGGATTGATGTCCCGTGCTATACAAAGATCGAGGTAAGGTTTGATAGCTGTCCACACATTCAATTTTTGTAACCTGAAACACAATTTAATGATATGTCTATTTTATGAAGAAAATTTGCTTGTTTTTTATCATTTATGGTCCAATGAAGTGCATATACTATGAAAATTTGTATAAACCTTTTTTGACATGTCTTTGAGGGGTGCAAGTGATAAAATGTAGAACTTGTAATTAAATGCAACCCTTATTAATAATTAAAAGCTCTAAATACGATATTTCAGTGGAAAAATAAAGGGTTTTTCGTTTCGAGTGGGAAAATCATGTTCTTATGGATTAAAATGAAAGATAATGATGAATCTCAATAATCCTAATCATGTTGAATCAAAAAATAAAAAATTAACAGTAAATTATTAATAAATAAATCAAGAAAAATTAAGAAAAATATATTTTAAATGGAAAAAAAGATTTTATGCTCCAAAAAATTACCAAAAATTACAAATGTGTTTGTGGATGTATGATGGGTCCAAGGCATGAGTTTTAGCCTCAGATTAGCCCATTTTCATGTTATAGAGTGTGATTTATTATTTTTGGACAAGAAAATGACATAGAAATATTCTCTACACCTACCACCGCATGCATAACATTAAACGGTAGGGAGAGGGGGATTTATGAGTGATGAATATAGGCTAAAATTTTATTTTTATGATGCACATTGCATATAGGATGCATTTATTTTGAAAGTTAAAGGGTTCAATAACATGAGTATACTCAATGTTGTCCCTATGTAATGCCACAAATTCGCCAGTAGTATGAAATCATGGAAGGAATTGGTTGTGATCCACATTGCTGATTTGATTAAATAAATTGTTTGTACACTTGTGGGAATTTGCCACTGAAAGAGGCGATCAGTTAACTAGCTATGTATTCTTAATGCAACATGTCAAGAACCTCATGAAAACATTCGAGGGTATGCCAAGAAACAGAAAGAAGCATTTTGTAAGTTGCAAACTTATATTCCCATTCTAGTTGCTACTCAACTATAATACTTTTTGCATAGGCTGGACTTTAATATCCAAGTGCAATTGAGTAGTGTTGCTCTTGCCAATATTGATACAACTATTACACGAGTAGAGAAGATAGAGTCATGATTACAAGCAACCTATGCTTCTAGGGTAAACTTGAATTGGAGTGTAGGGCTTGGAAATTATTTGGCGTTGATTGATGGAAGTCAAGGAACACCCATGACCAATTTGAATGGGAGAGGAAGCATAATGCAAAGTCTACCTATGTTTCCAGCTTCCTCTAATGTGACTATGTTGACAGCTAGTTAGATAGCTCCATTAAATAATAGAAGCCAAATGACAAACCCTTAAGTTGTTCCAATTACTTAGTAGTAGCCGATCCCTAATCAATTGTTTAGACCAACTAAAACGGCAAGTAGAGGATCATGGCTATGAGTCTAGTGCATCAAATTTTATTGGCAAAGTCTGAAGCATTACACTGATATGATAATGGAACAATATAGAGACTGATAGTCGTAGATGTTAATTTCCTAAAGAAGCATTAGAACTTGATAGGAAGTTGACTGCCCTGAAGAGGATGGTCCATCAAGATTCAGTTGTAAGTGGTGTAGCAGTCAACACTTTCCAAGAAACTGCCCTAATGCCAAATGTGACATATGTGGAAAATCTGGCCATTTAGCTTGTACTTGCTTAGTAAGATTAGCTCTCTTCAAGGGAGTAAGCAGCTAGATCCAATAAACCATCAAGCACAAGGGAACAATCTTCAATGAGATGAAGGACCAAAACAATTACTGTAAAGAGGAAAAGCTACCATAGAGGAACTGCATAGCGGTAGTGGTGTCATCCTTATCGAAGCTATACTACGTGTTAACACCATTGAAGCTTCCAATTGCGAGCCATTACAAGAGGACAAAAGGCTAAAGAAGGCGACATGGATAATGTAAAACTTGTTGAGACAAACCCTAAACAGGATGATAAGGGGATGTAAGTCCTTAATCTTGATATGGAAGCCGGCCCTCTAAAAGTTGTTGATGGAAAGATTGACCCTAATAAGGTGCTACCAAAGAAGAAGGTAAAAGCTAAGAAAGAGGCGCCAAAGCCTATTCAGTGGACCAAGAGAAAGAATGGTCTAGTGGGAGAAGAGAATCATTGCCAGCTATCATGAATTTGACTTAGTGAGTCCTCTTTGTAAGGTAAAGCCCGATGTGAATCTCCTGTAGTTGATCAAGTTATCTCCAAGAGTGTGTAAAGAGTTCAAGAAGATGCTTTGCATTGGGTATATCATTGAACCCTTGGGAATAGCTCGAGTGGAAAATGATTGGTTTGAACATGTTGAAAAGCATTGCCCAAGGGTAGCAATATATGTTGACAACATATTAGGAGAACATGCCATTGTGGATACGGGATCCTCTATCAACATTATGAGCTCAGAATTGATGGAAAGATTAGGACTGGAAATCCAAAAGGATGCCTCCACAATTCTTGGAACGGCTAATGATAGTTTAAGGCAACCTGAAGGCTGCATTACCAAAGTCCGTGTGACTATTGCTAATGTGGAATACATTTTGGACTTTAGGGTTATTAGGTTTGTAGGGCAGCCAAGATATCAAGTATTATTAGGAAGGCCATAGATCTTTAAATCCGATTGTCAAGTTGATTTACCCGTTAGTCATCTGATTTTTGGCAGAGGTACCCAATGTGTGATAAAATGGATGCATATCTTGAATCCCCTCAAAGTGAGAGGGTACCTTTATCTTCATCAGAATTAGATGCATTAGAGAATCCATCTGATAGTGGGACTTCGTCAAGTGATGAATCAAAAGAGGGGTCCACTACAGAGAATGTTTACCAAGTGACTCTAAATGAGCCGATAGAATCTCAAGATAAAATAAGAGACGTAGATGTGATCGAGAGCTAAACCTCGGTACGTTGGATGATCCACGACCAATTAAATTAGGGTCTATGCTCAGTCTGGAAGAAAAAAATGACTACGTGTCCTTGATCCAAGAATTCCGTGAAAATTTCACTCGGAGCTATGATGAGCTAAGGGGTATTCCTCCCAGTTTAGTTGTGCATACCATCCCCTTGAAGCAAGGTAGCCACCCTATGCAACAAAAAGTGAGGCGTATGCCTTTCAAGCTAAGGGATGGACTATTTGAGGAGCTACTTAGGCTGGCCTAATATTCCCTGTACGATAGACAAAGTGGTATTTATCGGTAGCTATCAGGAAAAATAATAATCAAATCTAGCTTTGTATCGATTTTAGAGAGCTCAACAAGCAAACTGTCAAAGACTACTATCTGCTGCCATTTATTGACTAGATCCTGGATCAGTTAGTGGATAGAGATATCTATTCATTCATGGACTAGTTTGTTGGATATAAGTAAATGGCTATTATAGAGGAAGACAAGTTGAAAATGGCATTTATAACTGTATTTGGTACCTTTGCATATCATGTTATGGCATTTGGGTTATGCAATGCACCAGGTTCTTGGCAACATATAGTTGATAAGACTTTTGGTAATATTTTCCCCGAGGAGTTGGAAATATTTATTGATGATTTTGGGGAAACAACCACAAGGAAGAAACAATTGGTTATTTTAAGAAATGTTTTGAGCATTGTAGGCATTTCTGCATTGCTCTTAATCCAAGGAAGTGCATCTTTGGAGTGCCCTATGGATTGCTATTGGGCCATGTGGTTAGCTCAGTTGGTATTGTGACAGATCCTAAAAATATAAAGGTTATTGTCGCTATGAGTCCACCACATACTCCTAAAGAAGTACATAGCTTTTTGTCTCATCAATGGGATACTATTGAAGATTTATCAATGCATTGGCAAAGATGACATTGCCATTATCAAATCTACTATCCTTTAATTGTTGGTTTGTTTGGAGTAACCCATGTCGGGTCTCCTTTGAGGATATAAAGTAGGAATTATTGAAAGCACTAGTCTTAAAAGCACCCAAAAGAGGTGAGGTCTTCTATACATTTTTGGCAGCCACAATGCATAACATCAACTTGCTGTTGCTGTTTAGCCCATATTTGGGAGGAGAAGTGGTATCATCCAATTGCATTTGCTAGTTATAAATTGGGGATATCCAAGATTAATTACAATATGGAGAAGTTGTGTCTTGGGATGGTATTTGTGACAAAGAAATTTAGGCATTACATTCTCTATGCAAATGTAGTATTTTATATGAAGGCAGAGAGGTTGAGGCTATTGATGAATAAGTTGCAGCCGCCTAACCACATGGCAAAGTGATTAACAACTTTGTAGGAGTTTTATTACGAAATCAAGAGTAAGCCACCGAAGTTCCAGTGAATCATTAAATATCTTGTGGATTTCGAGGAACTGAAGGAAATTTTGGCTGAAGGTAGTGACCTTGAAGGTCTATTCAAAATTGATATGGCTTCCATTCCATCTTGGTATGCTGCCATAATGCACTATCTATCTACAAGAGAGACTGGAGCTATTTTGTCAAAGGTGGAGAAGAGGAAAATTAAACAACAAGCTTTGAAATTTGCCTTGATTGCAAGATCATTATATCGGTAGGGGGTTGATGATGTTTATTGCTGATGTGTTATGCTTGATGAGGTTCTGTTTATCTTGGAAGAGTGTCGTGACTCCACTTGTGGAGGACACTTTGCTAGACAGTTGACTGCACAAAAAGCTTTGAGAGTCGGATATTGGTGGCCATCCATTTTCCAAGATGCATTTGCATATGTCAAGAGATGTGATGTATGTCAAAGACATGATAACAGGGAGAATAGGAAGTGCCCACATTATGGATATACTACCATTTGACAAGTGGGTCCTATTATCCTGTCATCCTCTGCATAACAGAAGAGGTATATCAGTGGCAAGTGATTATTTCACAAAGTGATAAAAAGCACGAGTGACAAGGAAGGAGGATGCGAAGGAGATTGCTAGCTTCCTACTTGAGCAGATTATCAGTCGATTAGGTTTGCCAAAGGAGTTAGTGTCAGGATTGCGGAACCCATTTGCTGAATAAGGTGACTAAGAGCTTGACTAAAGCATGGCGGATTAACAATAAAATGCACCTTATAATCCATAGGCGAATGGGCAAGTTGAAAATACCAATAAACAACTTGTGGGTATTCAATTGAAGATAGTATTAAAGAAGAAGTGAGATTGGGATGAGAAGCTATATGTGGCTATATGGGTGTATAATAGGACCTTTAAGCAAGCTATTGGCCACACCCCATTCAAGTTAGTTTATGGCAAGGAGTGCATACTACCCCTAGAGATCGAGTTACTAACTATAAGATTTGCAATTAACTATTCTTTAGGGAATTAAGATGCACTCTTTGAGTGCTTTACAACTCTAGTACACCTCAATGAGCTCAAATTATAGAGCTTGTTACATCAAGAGGTAGCTAAGTGATAATGAAGCAGCTTCATGATTTAAAAGCAAAAAAGTATACCTTCAAGAAAGGGCAGTTAGTTTTATACTATAATGCACATAGGGAGTTGTTTCTTAGGAAACTAGAACCTAAGTGGGATGGTCCTTACAAAATAGTTAGAATCAGGAAAAATAAATCCACAACATTACTAGCAGATTTACAGGGAGTGGAGTTTAAAAATAAGGTTAATCTAAATAAGATTAAATCTTATTATCTTTAGGCATATTAATGAGATAACTATCTTGCAAGTCAAGGCTGGAATGATTTGAAACTTTCAAGAGAGGCTAAAGTTGGTTGATGGAGTAGCTAATTCCCTACTTAGAACACCCATATTTGGAACAAAGATACTATTAGGGAAGACTTGTTTGGTGGAGCAAAGGTTATAAAGTGATTGAGCAAGAGGACAGGGCATTTGTTTGGGAGATCAAAGTCTTTTGCCATCACTGCTTTTAATGATTTTGATGAGCATCCCTATTGGATTCAATGAAGAAGGTGGGATAGAGCCTTTGGTTCATCTTTTGAATATGCTGAATTTTGACTATCATAGTTACGAATAAAAGAGCTGATGATGCATTAGGGGAGTTTTGAGGTCTTGAAAATGCCTTTTAGGAGATAGAGAGAGAGTGCCCTAGACCAACAGGAGCAAAGCCTCCGTAATAGAAGTTCTACTTTTAAAAATACCAAAAATAATTTTACTCTCTCTCTCTCTCTATATATATATATATATATATATGACTTTGTATTATCAATATCTATTTTTAATCTCTTATATTCGCGATTATGACATTCTTTGCATTAATAATATACAGTCCCCGTCACTTTTATTTAACGATATGTCTGGATTAATGATAATGATATGTTTAATCTAAATTCAAATTTATAAAGAGCTTGGCATTTTTTTCCCCTCCTTTCTTTTATCCCTCTTGTGTTTTTCCCTCCTTTCTTGTGGTTGGTAGCTTAGTCCTCTGTGTATGTGTGTGTGTGTGTGTGTGTGTGTGTGTGTGTGTGTGTGTGTGTGTGTGTGCGCCATGTATACATAAATTCAACCTTCAACAACGTGTCCAAGCTTCCAAATCGTATCCATATCAGTGTTTAACCCATTCCAAAAAGATGGAAGATGGATTCCTACAATCATTAGTAAAGGCAGTTGGTTCACCATGCAACATGCAAAACGTGGGAAAAGGCGAAGATATGAGAGCTTGTTCATCTCTACTTGGAAGGGTAGAATCTGAAATTTCAAGCTTAGAGTAAATAAGAATAGCATAAAAGAGGTTCTGGTGCAACATGTGTTTATGCATAGAGAGCTATATTTGGAACCTGGAAGTTCAAATCTTCCAATGCATAAACCAAATTGTAAGGATTTGATTCTTAAAGTCTTTCTTTTCTTGAACTTGGTTTAAGGCTTTCTATTATAACATTTGTTCATTTGTCTTGTAGATGTCTATCCCTCTAATCTCAAGGAACGGCAACCGGTCGAGTCTATTGTTGATGTGATTGATGTGATGCATGTCTTGATTGGAGAAGAGATGTACAAAGGTAGAAAGAAGACAGAGCTTGCAGAGAATGGAATATTTTTCTACAACCATTCTTATATTGTTCCCATGCAGCGTAGCCAATGGGGATCAATATCCCCTCTTTCTTTGTCAGATTTTTCAAGCTTTGAGTGGCCTTTGCCAAGTCCAACTACTAGTGAGGGCTATAGATGTAAAATATTTTCTGAGATGCAGAGAGCATTAAAACCTAGTATCTCAAGTAGGCTAAGCAAAGTTACTTTGTTCATGCCTATTAATATATTTGTTGACTTCTTTTCTAATGCTATGATAAGAAAACCAAAGGCTATGCTTTCAGTGACGAGACTAACATATGATCATGTTATACAATTTGTTGATGAGGAATGGGACACTAGGACATAAGGAAAAATTATATATAAGATAGATCAAGACTCGTAAATATATGATTGCTACTCAAAATTTTATCCTTAGATTTTATTATAGTAGATGGCATTATGTTGGTGGTAGTTTGGTTGCTTTAGACCAAAATCTTGATAATTTTAGCAAAGATCCTATAGTGGATCTTGATGTTTGGTACAATGAGGACATTATTGCAATCTTTAAGGTTAGATCATAATGTACGCTACATCAAGTGAGGATGGATTTACAGAATGAAGATATTGAACTACCATACTCATTTGTGTTCCAACTTAATAACAAATGAGTAAGTTTTTATATCATATTATATCCACTTAGTTATATATCTGATTTCACTTTTCTGATTAATAAACATTTGTAACATATATTTTTTATAGATATCAAAGAGTAGAGAGAATAATATACAATGCAATGATATTGAAGAAAAGATCTCTTTACTATCAATATAAAATACATGTACAAATTTTTGTCAGCCATCTCCATGGCTTATACACAAGGGCTTACAATCTGAGGCAAAGCTACTTTTTTTGAGAACTTTTCTTAGGAGGGGACATCCTTTCTAGGAGTCCTTTTGCCTATCTTTGATGCTTTGGTTGCCTTGGGTGTTGAAGGCATAACTTCACCAGCTGTAGTTACATGCACCTCCTCTCCTTCAATGTCCAAGCCCCCACTATTGTCCATTCTTGTTAGTTGTATACAATTGGCTATTATGCACTTCATGAGCTTTGCTCTTATATACCAAACATGCTTACTTGTATAGCAATCCCTTGTAAACTGTTATACATTTGTAAGAAAATATTTTTAGTTCATTTTTATTTTTTACAATGGATTATTTTTCAATAAAACTCTATCTTAAACTTTAGTATGTATCACATTACCTTTAAAAGTTTATCATCATTGAGATAAATAAACTGAACCAATCTTTTAGCATTTATAATTACTCTCCAGCCACCACAAGAGTAACTATCATCCTGATGAGGACACTACAATCAACAATATAAAGTAAAACTATGAAACTTGTTTATGGTAGTTTTTAGAATAAATTTTCTTAGTATATTTCAACCATATTAATCAAGACCTTACCACAACTTGTCTATATTGCATTGTTGCAAGTCAGAAGGCATGGAAGGCCTTTTCTCTAGACTTCAATCAATCTTTTTATAACTCTGTACCAAAAAGGCAATAAAATTTAGAGTTATTACAAAAGAAATATCAAAATATTTAAAGTACTTGCAACAAAAAGATCAAAACATCAAGGAGACCCTAGATTATATAACTTACAACTTAGCATTTCCATGGCTTCCTTTTATAGAATTGATGAGGAAACATTGCCTTTCCACACAATCTATTCCAATTAGGCTCCAATGAGAACTAATTTTTTTTTTTCAAAAATCTAGCAAAACAAGATTTCATAAAGTCTAACAAAATATTACTTACTTTTCATTGTATGGGATTAGAAGAAGCTCCAAAGATTCAAAGTCAATTGAATTGAACCAATGGTCAAAAGTAGTTGCATCAAGCTCACTCCTCATATAGTATGAGATGGATGGATCAAGAACCTCAATCTTTTGTTGTATATCAAAGAGGAGCTCATGTATTACACACCTAGCAAAGGAATGGAGATAGTAAGCATTAACATAAAAGTCTATTGCTAGAAAAATATGGTGAGTAAGAATAAATTTTGGTATACTATACCTCATCCCAACAAGAAGAATCGAGTCATTTACTTCTCTCACTTTATTCTTGAGAATTTGAACATAATCAGAGTCCAAAAATACCATATAAGATCTTTTGTTAATATCTATCAGCAAAAAGGAACAAACATTGAATCCCTTAGGGTCAGAGTCCTTTCAAGAAGGATAGATAACTCCTCTTCAAAAGATGGGAGTTGTTCTGCTTCCTTTTTTTCTTTCTTCTTTCTTTTATACTCTCTTCATTTATTTGCGTGCTCTTCTGTGGCCTTTTCCTCTTTCTCATGTTGTCTTGTGTCATTTACATGCGTAACATCTTCAACCTTTAGACAAGGATCATTTTTTTTCTTTCTATATGGAGGCACATTTAAAATATTGAAAGCCTTCACATTAGAAAGAGGGACTAGCTCAAGGACCTTTGAAAACCTGTATCTCAATCTCCTGAGAATTATCATGTCTTTATCCATAAGCGTAAGCCTATGTGCATGAGCAACACAGATATAAGAATCTTGAAAAAAAATCAATAAAAAAATCTTATGTAGCCTCCTGAATACAGTTGAGAGCTGCCCTAATCCATCTAAAATTGTGTAGACTATGCTTGTCACAAATTTCTCTGACAAGCCTTTGAAAAGACAGCTTTGGAATTGCATTATTCAGAGCTTTCATTGCACTTCTAATCTCCTTAAGACACCTCATATACTGTGAGAACCTTCTTTTTGGCTTTGAATTCCTTGTAAGCTTGGAAGGCTTGGAGTACTGATGGATCTTTGAAGTAAGACCTCTAGGATCAAATTTCTACTTCCTTGCAGTGGCCTTAGTTCTAACCATCTGAAACATCCAAAAAAGAAAAAGAAAAAAAGGAAAGATACCCAATCAATAAAAAGCAAGTAAACACTAATCACATAGTCTAAATCCAATTTTAATAAAATAGTGCACAAGACGTATGAAATGCAAGGAGGCCTTTTGGACCAGAGAACTAAACACCATATCACGTTTCATACGTCAAAGGAGAAAGGATGCATGCCTAAGTCATATGGAACGCAAGGGACCTTTTTGACCAGAGTACTTAAAACCATATCACTTTTCATATGTCATAGAGAAACAATGCATGCCTAAGTTGTATGAAACACGAGGAGCCCTCACATGGAAAAGAGAAATCTCACACCCATCGCATTTCATATATCACAAAAAGGATAAATGCATGCCTAAGTCGCATGAAACGTGAGGAGGCCTTACATGGAGAAGAGAAACCAACACAATCTCTTGTTTAATATGTATGAATCGCGAAAGAGCTCTTGCCAATGTAAAGAGCCATGGCTTGTTGCGTTTCATTCTTTTGGTATTTTTGGGGATGGTCTAGTAGGAATTCTCAAATGATTCATAGGTAATTTATATTTTAGTAAAAAACTAACATTCTCGAGTGTTCGATGTGTATGTTGGGCGATGAAACCTTCTTTAGTAGCCTTGCGCGGATAAATAATATTGTACTACAATCAAATTAGCATTGTGTTGGTGTGCTTGAGTAGAGAGAGAGCTTTCTCTTTGAAAAAAATATTTTATGGTTCAGAAATCGAGTTTATAAGGATGTTTATTTACACATGTGGCTATTGTAATGCATAGTTAATTTCACACATGTGACTGTAGACCGTTTTGCTTGGGAAGTTGTGCCACGTGTCACTTACTTTTTTGACATGATAGCACTTTTATTGCTTCGATTTTTAAGTTTTTACCATTTTCTTTTTAAGCACACCTTCTTCGAATTAGTGCAATGTACTTTTTTGATCAAACGTGCGGTGACCGTTGGCATATATATATGAACACTTAGATTTGGGTTTTGGTTACTATTTCTTTCACATATCTTGTCTTGTCTTTGACCAGCTATTTATCTTGTAAGCATCACAAGCCATACCAAGCACATTCTTATAAAAAAACATTTATTCTCAGTAGCAAGGCCTACAAATATCAAGTATCATACTTTTCTTAATATTTTTCTCTGCAATCCTGAATTTCGTGGCATTGAAGATGTTAGTTGGTTTAAGAGGACAATATTACATTAGGGACTTAGAAATTGTGTAAGGGTTTTACTTTGTTTTTCTATTAATATTGGTATGGTACACATGTTAAATGATGGGGTTTTGATGTTCTTGATGCATTGTTTTGTTCAAAATTTCAGTTGTATAAAACACAAATTCGTCAAGTTTTTTTATCAAAGTGATGTGTGAAATGTGATTTTGTGAGCTATGAGGCTGTCTGAATAATTGTTTTTGTGTTTCATGAGCCGTGAATGTTTCATGCTTTCTCTACTACATAAAGTTTCAATTCATTTGAATTCATGCCAAATTTTTTTAGCAATCTTTCTTTAATCTACTGAATATGAGAGAATGTTGATTTGGAAATTATCCCCCAAATTCAATTTTTTGTTTTCTAGATTTTGTTTTGTGAGTAATCAAGATGGCTAAAAGAAAGTTGTCTTTAGAGGGAATGGAGGAGGAGGATCTGGAGGATACATGTGATGACAAGCTGTTTGATTTTCTTCATGCAATTGGAAATTCATCTAGATTTATTTATATCAGAGATATGCTCAATGTTCCCTTTGATTTGCAAGAGTTTTTGAAGGATCTTGAAGATAAACTGAAGGATTTCAAGGAGTTTTATGATAGACATGTGGAAGGTCTAGAGATTGAGGGATTTGTCCATTATATTTGTGTAATGGAAGCTTCCAATGATACTAGAAAAACTTTGCAAACAAGGTTTAGCCTTATTGACGAAGAATTCAAGAAGTGGAAACCAGTTTGCCCTTTTCATCAAAATCAACAACAATGCCTTCTTGTACAGAAGGATGTTGGATTTTTGGTATATCTTCAATATATGGATAGTTGTTCTATAGATACAATACAAGAGAAGAAGATGGAGGATATTGCATGCAAAGAGAAAGAAGTTGAAGAGAAGAGTGAAATGTTTTAGGAGGATATTGAGAACTAGTTAGTGCAGGGATTTGATGTTGCTTTGTTTAAAAGGGAGAACATTAGGAAGAAAAGGAGATAGAGTTGAGTGCAGAGATGGAAACATGTCCTTTTGAATGTGTCCCAACATTTCCCAGTTATCTCATCAACAAAAAGAGATGTGTATTGCTAAATGATATTCAACACCTTTTTGATCTTAGAGAAGATTACTGCTTGGCAATCATTGCTGCATGGGGTCAAAATGATATGAATTTTATAGGTTATGAAGAGGAATTGCTAGCAACTCTTGATGTTGAGGGAGATAATTTTCAAGAGAGTTTTGTAGCCTTACATTCTTGTATTAATTAGATCGTGGAATATGAAAAGGGGGGATACATATATAGGAAGAGTACTTACAAATTCAATAGAGACTTGGTATTGATAACATGGGGTATGAAGAGAAACTGAAATCTCCATTAGAGGAGAAACCCAAAAGTTCAATAAATCTATATGATGATAGTCTTTTTGAAGAAGATAAAAACCCTAAGGTATGAAAGATAATTCTAAGATATCCATTGTGATTTATATTAGAGTATGTTATGCATATCTATTGACATCTTATACTATTGTGGTTTATTGTGCAGATAGAAATTGAAGATGCAAAAAACTTTCTTGGAAGAGCCAAGGGCTCAAGGTCATTGAAGCTTGGCAAAAGTCAAGGCCTTGGAAGCTTAAATAATCAAATAATTTCAATTTATCATAGCAGGTTGTCAAGCTCTCCAAGCTTACCAATAATGGCTTTGAAAGCTATCTCCAAGGTGATTGGATCCCAAGCTTTCAATAGAGGTTCAGACAAGATAATTTTGGTGGAGAAGGATGAGGCGATAAGAGTTTTTGGCTTCATGCTTGGATATAGTGGATCTAGGGCAGAATACTTTGGAGTTCTTTCCTCTTATTTACTCTCCCATGTAGGAGTTGCCAAGAATTTGAAGCTCCTTCCAAGATATAGGAAACAAGAGTTCCTAAAATGTAGAGGTCTCATTGAGTGGGATAAAGCAAAAGATTCCTTTAGAGGACCTAGTGAATTCCCTGAAACTAAAGACTCTTTTGCATAGAGTCAGACTAAAAGATGTTAAGGGTTTCTTGAAACCCATCTTTTTCCATCTCTTTGTCTAGTTTGTAACCATTCAAGATATATTTGCTTTGCACAAGAGTTTAGATATCCCTATTTTCTTCTTTGGGTAACAGTGGAGATAGTCCTTGCCAAAGATGATGTATTACATGATGGGATTGTGTCTTTGAGCTTGAATCTCTACCAAACTTGTCTGTAGAACCATTGAAAGACCTCTAATAAACTATTTTCTTTGTATCTTCCACCTCCATGTCTTGTGTATCTAAAGTATTTTGTTCTTGCTTGATAATGTGATTTTTCCATACCTTGGGTTGACCAAATAGATAGAGATCCATATTTCTTGATAAAATATGGAGCATGGTTGTATAAAATATGCTGTATAGATAACAAATAAAGAAATTCAATTAGAAAACCCTATATGAGTCAGACAATAAAGAGACATACATATGCAAACTTTTTACCATTTGATGAGTGAAGTATTGCTTACCCCAATCTTCTATCATTACTTTTTAAAAAAAGGTTCAATTGATTTTTGAAGTCTTTGAGATCATCATCACTCCACTCTGTTTTATCACAATAAAAGAATACTTTGTCTAGTGTCTCCCAAACATTGGGTTTCTATTCCGAGCTTGTTCATTATCAACATGATCCATAACTGCATTATGTAGACACTTCCATTGATTGTATCTAATAGTTGAGCCATCATTCCTAGAGTTTACCTTACCAAGTCTCCCATAAAAGTCTAGGAACCTTCTAGCCTTCACTCCACCAATAGATGGGCTTTTTGGGGACACAATTTCCATCCTTAGACTTTTGAAGATCCAGTTCACTAACAACATTACCACCATGCAAACTAATTGTAGATAAGACTTTTTCAATCTTTTTTATAGCATATGTTCTAGCTGATAATGGCTTCAACTTCCATGCAAATCCTATAGAAAGATGAACAAGCTTTTCAGTTATCCTACAAAGTGCATGAATTGTACATATATAGGCATTCACTAAAGGAATATCTAGGACTGGCTTAAACTGTGGATCCTTGTTGTGCCTAGAGGGTGCTCTATTCCAATTGCTTGAGTTCAACTCTATGGTTCGGAACATGCAATATAGGCAATGAGATCTAGAGTCGGCTCCCTTTGATACATTGTACATACATTTAAGTGTCTTTAAGTCACCAGCTATGTGCCACTCAATCTTATAGTTCCGAAATCCTTCAACAAATAACTATTCTCCTGCTTGTTGTCTCTTAATAACATCATGTATTGGTGCTCAATGAAAAACCCAATACAATATATCAAAATCCTTTGTATTTACTCCGAATGCTCCTAGCCACCAGATGTTGTGTTCCGATTGAACACTAAATGACATTGAATGATTGTAATGATCTAATGAAACTACTCTATTCATCAAGGTAATAGAGACTCTATCTAGTTTTGTACATTTTAGAATCTCACTTTCATCAAGTTTAACCACAAATCTAGCCAATCCTTGTGCCTCTTCTAGTGACAAGTCATAGAATCTAATCATTAACCATTGTAGGGTGGGAAAGTCAAGGAAAATATTGTCAAATTTATTGAATACAACTTCCTTTTTCTTGCCCTTGAAGCTAGCCTTGATATGGAAAGGATCACCCAGAATCTCCATTACTTTGTTATTCACTCTCTGTCTAAAAGTTCTAATCACAGATGGCCTTGGAAATATGCAATTACGTACTTGTCCTTGCTTCATATTTGACTGTAAAAGCTGGAAAAGTTGTATATAAGCATCTCGAGTGATACCAATATTATCTAGTGTCTTTTGCACTAACTCAATATCCAAAGAGAGATCATTTATAAATGACTCCAAGCATTGTTTCTTTGCCTTTTTAAAAATTTTCTTCTCCAAAATATCTTTTGAAACTACTAAAGAAAAAAGATGATAATAAAATTGAGATACTTTCAAAGAATCTCTTTCACTTGCATTCGATTGAAGAAGAGACCTAAATGAAATCAACATCACAAATCAATACAATTAATTATAAATAAAGTCATATTTTATATTTTTAAAGTGTAAAGAAATGTACCTTGATGCTTGGATTCTTTTACTACAACCACCTCCTCCTCGTCTAAGACTTTGAATATTTCTAAGAGCCTTTTGTCAATTTCAAAGTCCTAAAATAGTTTGCTTTTGTTGATAAGATTTGATGTGTTTCTCCAACAAATGAAACCTCTATTGAAAGAATTCTAACTTCTACAGTAACTCATTATTATGTTTTGATAAAAGATTGTTCTCCAATTTGAGGACATCCTTTTCTGCAACTAAGTTAAGTGTATAGCCTAGAAACCCATTATAACCATCACCAATGAACCTCAACAATAAAGAGTTATTGTAGAAAGGCGGAGTGCTATTTTTGCTAGGATCTTTGAGATATAGCCTATCATCTAACCAAATATCAAGATTATTCTTTCCTTCAAACCTGAGTATATGTTTCGTAGACTTTGTAATAGTAATAGGTTTTGTTCTCTTCCTTATTGGTTCATACTCACTATCCAACTCAATATGAAGATGATAGAGAGGCCTTTTACTAGAGCTATAGAGATCATTGGATGTCTGATCCATAGCTAAGGATGTGATTAGAAGATTGGATTGAAAAAGTATGCGAATTATAAACAAGAAGGAAAACAAAAAAGAAACTAGTAAGGATGGGAAAGAAAGAAGAGAGTGAGAATGGAGGGAAGTAATAAAACGTCAAACAAAATTCAAATTGAATATTAGTTTTCACTTTAATGAGGATGAGTAAGATCTTCATTATGACAATCTTTGTCACCTTTATGGTGGCCTAGATTTCTAGGTTTGATGTGACCACAAGAATATCACAATAATGACTTATTAACAATTTTTAATATATTTACTTACCAAAATATATTTTTTTAAAATTAAAAAAATAATTTTATTTTTAAAAATATATTCTCTCTCTAGGATCGCTTACAGGGCATTTTCGAGACCTCAAAACTCCCCTGATGGCCGGATGCATGAACCCTTTATGGACATATATGTTATATTTTGATGGAGCATCCAAGGGTCCCAATAAGAAAGGGAGTATCTGGGTAGTCATTAGAGATCCTCAATGTAGAATCATGATGAAATTAGGTATCTACCTTGGGGTAGGGTTTACTAATAATATGGTGCAATATAAAGCCATGATCATGGGACTGAATCTCGCTAAGAAAGGTGGTATTTGCTTATTAGTGAAAGGGGATTCCCAGTTGGTTTTGAATCAATTGAATGAGATGTATATAGTGCGGAATTCCATTCTTCGTATGTATTATCGCGTTGCTTTTATGAACTTGATTGATGAGTTTGAGAGAGTGTCTCTTCAGTTGGTTCCACGATATTGGAATCAGTTTTCCGACTCATTAGCAAATTATGCTTATGAAGAAGACCTCTTTTTCAACTATGGTCCTTGTTTAGATCTTTCCATTGATGAATGAGACATGACCTGATCGATTATGGGGACTTTTATTAGAACATGCTTTATATGGCAAGCGATGGTTCATATGGGTAATGCAAAGAGTATCCAAGACCCATTTACCATTGTTATCTTGAACCCATAGGGTAGTTAGATGACATGTTATGCATACACCTCTTGCTATATATGTAGGGCATCTGGTTCATAATCTGATGCATCTAGTATAGAGCTAGGAGCACTCTTTTCTCCTTGGAATGGGGTGTTTTGTTGTATGTTAGTACTACTCCAAGGAGGGATGTGTATAAGCTATATTGGTTTTCTTTTCCTTTAGGCCAAGAGGGCCAATTGTTTTGGTTGCACAATGTTATATTTCCTTAGGCCAAAAGGGCCAGCTTGTCTGTTGTGTAATGCTATATTTCATTAGGCCAAGAGGCCTAGCTCATTTGTTGTGTAATGTTATATTTTGTTAGGCCAACAAGGCCATGTATTTGTTTGGCGTAGGTACATTTAATAGTTTTCTGTTTTAGTATTATACTAGACATGTTTGATGGAGTGCCTGGAGGGAGCCTTTGCTGCGCCAACTCTTCTTGTGGCCAAGTCCATGTGGTCTCCTTCCTTTATGATTTCTTTTCCTTTATGTTGAATGGTTATATATGTGTGGGGATTATTCTTTCGTTTGTTGGGAATTAGTGATCAGGGCATGAAGTCCCAAAATTTAGGTTATGTGTGTTTGGGGCGATTTAAGCACTCGTATGTCTCCTATAAAGACATTGTTGAGCACTCTAAAAATTGTTTTAGAAGGTAGTCCTAGTGACCTTGTTCTGCTAGCCTGCTAGGCAGCTGTTTCTAGGAGTTTCTATTAGTTGTGAGGCAGTTAGAAAATCCTGCCAAATAAACGAAAAAGAAGAAACAATGTATACATTTGAAGACTATAATATATGGAGGTGTGTAAAAAGGGGTTTTAACCCTTGAACAAAAGAAATGAAGAAAAAGAAATTCTAAGAGTAGATAATATACCAAGGTGTGTAAAAAGGGGTTCTAACCCTTGAACAAAAGAAATGAAGAAAAAGAAAATTCTAAAAGCAGATAATCATCACCTTGTGAAGGCTTGGTAGGTTTCTAGGAACGAGTCCTGGGAGACCTGGGGCCGATGCCTTGTTTTCCTAGGGGTGTCTAGCTGGACAAAATAAATAAGGATGGTTGGAGCAAAAATAAAAGTGAGAGGAAGAAATAAGGATTAAGTGTTGCCTTGCGAGATCTTGGTAGGTTCTTAGGTACCAAGTCATGACTTGAGGCCACGATGCCTTGTTCTTCTTGGGTCACTATGCTCAACTCCCTTCTTTTTACATGCCCGAGTATCAAGTCCAGAAGGATCAAAAAGTGGTAAATTAAAAGTATTTGCAAATGTAAGATTAGGCTATAGGAGTCCTCACCTAGTAGGAATTCCTAATCCAGTTGTCCTAGGGTTGGTAGGTAGTTCAGACCACCACTCAGGATGACTTCTTTGGTAGTCCTTTTTAGCTTGTCTGTGTTGGAGTAGTTGGTTAGTGACTAGCTTTGCATCTCTATCAGGTTATACTTGGCCTATTCCTTGTAAGTATCATGCTTTGATTTTGTTAGGGGGTAGGGTGAGAACTGTGTTTGTGGTTTGTTGTGTATTCTCTTTGAAGTAGCTTGATGCTCTTTATAGTTTTTGTATATGCAGATCAATTTGTAGATTCGACGAATTGAGTTGCCCTATCCCATGGGGGCCACCAATGAGAGCAGGATTTAAACACCCAAGAAATGTCGGATAAGTGGCGACTGATGCAAATTTAAAGCGAAAATGGAAGCTCAATGGAAGCGGAAGATGCATATCTGACAATTTTAAGTGGTTGTGGAAGACGAGAATTCAAATTACTTCAAAAATCAACCTTTGCAGTGGTTGTGGATTTTTCATAAATTTTTCAAGTGCTGGATTGAAGAAAGACAAGTTCATAGCTGTTCAGGACTTCAAGATGAACGCACTGGATTTTCCAGATGCGAAATTTGTTGCTAGATGGGGGAGAAGTTAGAGATTGGGTGGCGCACGAAGAGTGTGAATGAGGCTTTAATGGCCAAGAGGTATGACCTTTGGGGCCTTAAGAGAGCCCAATTTTCCAGGTGATCGGGGGGGGGGGGGGGGGAAGGGGGCATTTTTTGACAACAAGGTGCAGAAAGAGGGTGCAATCATGTTGCTTGATCATGAGGGGGGTTGTGGGATGCAAAACAACTGATAGAACCGAAGATACCAACCTTATTTTCCATTTTTTTACTCTTCATTGCCACTCTTTGTGTGAAGAATGGCTGCTCAGATGTGGAGATCAGAATTCCATCTTTCTCTCTCCTCCAAGAGGCAATTGATGCAAGTGAAAGAAAGAGAAGAACGGGATGAAGAATGGTCGTCTAGCATGTACCAGATTGTTGCAAGATGCTGAGGATTGATGTTCCATGCTATATAGATATTGAGGTCAAGTCCTTGAAAGATGTCCATGCATTCAATTTTCGTAACACCCAAGACACGCTATTTAACGTATGTCTATTTTATGAAGAAAATTTACTTGTTTTTTATCATTTATGGTCCAAATGAAGTGCATATGGTACAAAAATTTATATGAACCTTGTTTGACATATATTTGAGGGGTGAAATTGATGATATGCAGAACTTGTAACTAAATGTAATCGTTATTAATAATTAAAAGCAAAAAATGTGATATTTAAGTGAAAAAAGGTGTTTTTTCGTTTTGGGTGGGAAAATCATGCTCTTATGGATTGAAATGAAAGATAATGATGAATCTCAGTAATCCTAATAAGGTTGAATTAGAAAATAAAAAAATAACAGTAATTTATTAATGAATAAATCAAGAAAAATTAAGAGAAATGGGTTTTAAATGGAAAAAAAATATTTTATGTGCAAAAAATTATTAAAAATTAAAAATGTGTTTATGGACGTATGATGGGTCTAAGGCACAAGGTTTAGCCTCAATTTAGCCCATTTTTATGTTATAGTACATGATTTATTATTTTTGGACAAGAAAATGACATGGAAATATTCTCTACACCTACCACTACAAGCATAACATTAAATAATAGGGAGAGGGGGATTTATGAGTACTGAATATAGACTGAAATTCGATTTTAATGATGCACCTTGCATATATGATATGTTTATTTTGAAAGTTTAAGTGTTCAGAAGCACAAGTATACTCAGTATTGTCCCTATGCAATGCCACAAATATGCCAGTAGTATGAAATCATGGAAGGAATTGGTTGTGCACATCCACATTGTTGATTTGACTAAATAAATTGTTTGTGCACTTATTGGCATTCAGCTTTGCACTGTATTCCATATACATGGTATCAAACAAGTATCAGCTCTTGGATTGCATAGCACTTGGTTTCCTAAATGTTGACCCACATTGAGAGTGTGAGAAGTCTTGAGCTGTAGGGTAGTGATCTGTTTCCTTTGGGGGACTTATTCAGTGAGGATTATACTTCTCTCCTGGAATAATTGATGATAAGAGAGGATGATGTGTCTCGTATGTGCTTTATGTTTGGACGGAACATCTTGGGGCCAATCCCTAGGGAGTAGGAGAGCCATAGTGGGGTGTGACAGTTAGCCGAGGGGTGCTCCCTGTGTATGTACTACAAGGTGCTAGTCTTTGAACTATTTGGATGGGTACTCCCTATGTGAGGAGTTGGGAAGGGATCCATTGGGCTATAAACAATACAAATGCATGTCTAAGTTAGATCAATGTGTGTAGCCTCTAGACACTCCTGGTGGGTGCGAGGCTGTGGGGCATTTTAGTTGAGCATAGAGGCTCGGTTAGAGCCTTAGAGTAAGTGTTGGGGCCTATTTTTTGTCCCGACTTGAAGATAGGAGAAGAGGAAAAAATGCTTGTGGATGTAAGTATGCTACAAATATAGATCTAGGTGAGATTTGGGACTATCATACTATTATTACATAGAGATTTGTAGGCTGAAATACTATGATTAGAGTTTGTAGAGGTTTTGGCCTTGATTCGGGTGCTATCTCTTTGGGTATCTGAAAAGAGAGAGTTTGTGGATAGATTTTGATCTCTCTTTTCCTATTGCTATAGACGAAAGAGTGCAAGGATTTTATGCTAAAAATAAAAGGATTTTGAAGCCTTTGCTCAAAGTATTCACAATTCTTTGGGCTTTTTCGTTTCAAGTGTGTCATAGGGTTATATGGGGTCTTTTTGAGGTCCTACTTGCATTGTTTATGTAGAGATTGATGTATTATAGTCAATAAAAGCTTTTGGACTAAATGTGTTTGGGTTTGAGCTATTGCCTTAGAAGTGTTACTTGACTAAGCAATTGTCTTTGTCATAGGGTTGTAAGTCTAAAAGTGATAGTGAAGTTGTATAAAGATTCTGCACATAACCTGCATTTTGCAAATCCTGCATCTCTCCAAACCATTCTACATGGCTGGTCATATGATTGGATGCACTACACGATTCAATTTTGATTTCTTTCTTGCTTACTTCAATTGCCTATGGTTTGTTTTCTTCACATCTATCAAATCAAATTCTCAGGATCTTAGTGGTTTTAGGCCTACTTTACCACCCCTATGTTCCTCGATATGTGGTGAATTCAATGTGAAGGGCCAATTCCAGAATTGAAAGATGGGAACACAAAGATACTAGGGATATGTGCACTTATGAGATGATCAAACATGAAGAGGTAGTCACCAAAGCTTTGCAAGAAGTGATTGCAGAGTTGAAGAAATTGGATGGAATGAATATATCTATCTAGGTTTCTACATATCTGTATAGAGAAACTAGAGATGGCTAGTATTTTGGTTGATGAGATACCATTATATTTCAGCAAGGTTGTAGCTCATGAACTACGAACTTGAATGAATGGAATTTACATACAGCACGGTAGGACCTATCCTAATTTCAAGAAAGCCCTAAAAGATGAATATTACATTGAGGATCTTGACAGGGTTACAAAAAAGTATTTTCTTAAGTGGAATGCAAAACTTGCATGCCATGCAAATTGTGTGGAAGGGAAATATCCTTGAAGCAGAGTTGAATAATGTAGGGAGGAATATTAGGGAAAAAGACTAGATGGGATTCACCTATGGACTCTTATTCCATTTATGCATATTTGACAAAGATATAGAATGTAAGTATTGTTGAAGACAATAGAAAAAGAAAAGACGTCAGTCTGTGTACTTCCAAGAGGGTAACTAAAGGGGATGGCACTGATCTTGAGTAGTCTACTCCTTTGTTAAGCCTAAATTGGAACATGTCATGGAGGATATTTGGAAAGAGCAAAGGAAAAAGCATGATCAAAACCTAAAGGGAAAGCAACCAAGTTACAAGTTTCTTTTTGATATAGAGAGTGCCATAAGAATGTTTTAAAGGAAGGCATTTTGAACCAAAAAGTTGAATTTACTTTGGAAGAAATACTTGGCATCACCAAGAGGGAGTTTCATGAGGAGATAATAGATACTATGAGACAAAAGAGATAGTTTATTGGAGAGCCATCACAGATAATGATATAAGATGAAGAGAAAACATGCTTTTGTAGGGTATACATGTGATTTGCGAAGAAGATATAGGTAGTAAAAATGATTGTGCAGGAGTTGAAAATGTAAAGGTTGGGAAGGCAGTGACTTACAGTAACACAATTAAGGGTGTGCAGCCTATGCATTATACAATTGATGATGCTTCAGGTATGATACCTCAAAGTTAGTATTCCCATAATTATTGGGCTCGTGCTACTACAAAGATAACAGTGAAAATTGGAGAGCTTGAGACTCCATGCGTTGCTTTGATAGACCATGGGTTAGAGGTTAATGCCATGCTTCAAAGCTTCTATGAAAGTGAGAGGTGGCCAATGGATGTTGACCATGGTTAGAGAACACAGGTACCCAACAATTCAACTAGAGAGTTATATGCGGTCTATCTAAATGTGAAGGTTTCTATAAGTGACGTCCAGGATGAGCATCATTTCTTTGTGCATAATTCTTCATGTTATCTTGTAATTCTTGGGGAGCCTTACATCACTTCTACATGCATGGAGATGAAGGTTTTGGATAATAGTTTAGCTTATGTGCAGCTGAGGAGCAAACATGGAAAGAGAGCTATGTAGTTTCTTATTGTCTATGCAAATCATGCTAGGAACAAAGATACTTTGAGAGATTACCCACTGTCACCCAATACAAAATAGTCCAAAGAATTAGGTTTTTAGTGAGTACCACGGTAACACAAAACTACAATTGTTAAGGGAAAAAATCTCTTGCCCATCACTATAGGCACATATGCTTTTTCTTGAGCGTTTTTGGGATTTTTAGCAAAATACTTTCTATGTTACCAAGAGAGTTTCAGACATGAATATGGTAACAAGATAGTGTGTATGAAGGATTGAGAGAACATCGTCGATGATGAATGTATTTCCAGTTTGTTATTGTGTAGATATAGTGTTGGAAATCACAACCATACTCATATATGAGTAGGGTTTTGAGCCCAACATCAAACAAGTGAATTCTTTGGATATGTTTCAGGTAGTTGCTAATTTGGAAGAGTTATGGTTGAATGACAAGGTTGAAGTTAGAGTGGATACAAATTATAAGACAATGGACAACAAGGTGAAACTAGTTGCAATGCTATTGCCTCTTGATAGTGAGGAAGTGATTAGATTGGCTTTTGGACATAGCCAAACTTGGGGGATCTAAAGAATATCAAACGTAGATTTGCTGCAAATTATATTAAGAGTTGAAGATTAGAAGTGAAGATTTTCTATTATTAATAGAGAGATAGTGCTTCGAGGATATGGCATCCAAGCATGGCAAGGCTTTTGTATTTCGACCACATTAGATAGATTGTGTTGGTGGTCTAAGAGTTGTTGCACCTGTGGTTTTCTTTATGAGTCCACATATAGCCTAGAACTTACAACCTATTCCAGTTTCAAGGAAACACTTGCCTAAATTGATAGATCTATTGAATGATAAGATAAGGATGGGAATTCTAGAGCCCTATTTAGCTCCATATTCCAACAACTGGAGCACTTTTAAGAAAGAATGGAACATTGAGATTGATACAGGATATGCTACCAGTGTACAATGTGACCACCAGGAATGTGGGAGTAGGGCCAATTGTAGATGAATTTGTTAAATCTTTTGCAAGGAGAGCCATATATTCACTAGGTCATTTGTATTTAGGATATGATGAATTTGGCACTTCGGAGAAGAGATCTTACCATGATGAAGACTCCATTGGGTTTAGTTTGCATATGTACCTTGCCATAAGGGGCTATTAACTCTGTGGACCCACATGATGAATGTTGTTAGTAAAGTACTCAAATATTTAAGGATGAGGAATTGGATGACTAGGGATGTAGGAAGTTTGTGGCAGCTCACATTGCTTACAATGAAAAGATATTGACGAGGCTTGAAGAAGTGAGTTTGAGACTTTTGGATTAGAAACTAGTTTTTGGATTAAATGAAGTGTTGATAGTTGGTCATATGTGTGGGCCTTATACAAGAAGGCCATCCCTAGCAAAAGTGAATGCTGTAGAGAAGATTGAGGAAACTTTTTCTTTTGTGTCTAAAGTGAGAAGGTCTTTAGGTGTTTGTGTATTTTACTTGATTTGGATACCCCATTTTCTCATATTGCAAATGATCAATACCAGTTGTTAAGAAAGGGATAGAAATTATATTGGGACAACAAGAAGGCCATGAGAAACTTGAAGAAGCTATTGAGGATTGTGCCTACTTTAAGGAAAGAAAATTACATAGGTGGAAGACCTATTATCATTATTGTTGATAATAGTCTAATAGGCATCGACTGGGGGACTATTGGACATGGTGATGATGAGGGTAACGTGTATGCAATCAGGTTTCACGTTTGGGGCAAATGTAGTGAATGAGAGAGAGAGAAGGTAGCCGTAGATAAAGAGAGAGTGGTGGGGAGTTCTGATAGCCCTAAAATGTGATAAAGAATATTTTGTGGGAGTACTAGTGATAGTAGCGACACATTGCATGCCTCTATTAGGGATGATTACAAGTTTTTCAACTCCAGACATAGTTGTGCTAAGATGGATTACATATATCAAATCAATGAATCTAGAGTTTTGACACATTGTATGAAAAGGGAATCCAAGGGAGTAGAATGCTATCCAAAGCTAGGTATCAGAATGAAGAAAATGTGTTAGCAAGATGATGATGAGGCTGAAATTTCAGCCACTTTAGTTGATCATGAGTGTCATGTATCTTCAATGGAGACCTTGGAATAAGAACTGTATAAAGGAGAATGGTTACAAATTTGACAGTTCTCTTTAATAAATCAATATTTGTAGAGATGTGAGTTATCTATCAAAGATCAAACATTATCCCCTCTTGGATAAATTTTTCTCAAGGAGGAGCTACATATCACTAGCCAATTCGAAGGACTCTCCTTGTTGAAAGATATTGTTACATATCTCTACATGCTAGCTTGTAAGATGTTTGAACTAGGTTCCCTAGGCAAATTGTAATGCAGTTCTCAATTCTATGACTAATGGCTTTCCACTAGGAGCGAACTTCCCAAATCCTATATATAAATAAAATGTACACAATAATTTTTTTCTTATTAAAAAAATTATGCACACACAAACAAGCTACTATGAACCCCTCATCCTACAAAGCTAGTAAGCTTTGCAACTCTCTTTTTATTGGGGGAGGAACACAAGAACTCATTGGTGTTGATAAGGGTAAAGGCAAATAAAGCTAAAGGCAAAGGTTCAAGATTTATGAGGTCCTCATTCTCATATATAAAATTTGTGTGCATGCAAATGGCAAGACAAGGACTAATTCCTATCAAAGACATGAATGGCCAAGATAACATTGTCTTCATGCTAGAGCATCAAATAAAGTTTGACATACAACCGTGAATGTGAAGCATTGAAGATATGAAATTTACCTCCTAACTAATTTAGACAAGGCAATAGAGAGCAATGATATGAGAACAAGATTAGGGGGAAACTTGGACTTGCTAAATTTTTTCTCCACAAACATTTTGAAATATTTTGAAGCAATGATACAAGAACAAGATGAGGCAAGAATTTGCATGAAGGCTTGATTTTTTTTTCACATTACATTTTGAAACATTTTCATTTGACGTATTCTCATTTTTTGGAAACAACTTTACAAACATGGATTTTTTTTCCACATTACATTTTGAAACATTTTCATTTGACAAATTCTCATTTTTTGGAAGCAACTTCACAAATAGGGATGGCTAAAGGCCAAATCAGCATCACAAATGAAGATGGATAGGGTCACACCAACATCACAAATGGAGATGGAAATGCTCAAATAATCATCAAAGATGTATAGGAGAGAGGCATATCTACCTCCATATTGAGATTGATAACAAGCATGAGCTATTACATAGGAAAAACAAAGCCTATCACATGTTTTCTGCATCTAAAGAATGTGTAGGTCACAAGAAAACAAGAATATTGATATATGGACCAATGGAAGATTGTATCCAAAGGATTCTTTACATAACTCTATATCTCTATTCAAGGATATAACATCCTTAGTTAGCTTTGTTGGAGATGAGTATAATGGCCTCTTAGGATATACACAACATTTAGATGCAATTAGCAATGTATATGAGCTAGAAAGAGATTTGCTAGAGAGGGAAAATGCATCTATAATGGTAACATTAGAGCAATGAAAGCATAAACTATTATAGAACAAATGTTCACATTGACATTTATACAAAGTTTTGGAATGGTCTTTTGATCATTATGGGAATGTCTATGCATGTATGCTAGATACCAAGAAAAATGAGCTGTCAATCTCACTGAAGGATCTAGAGATTGTGAATATTGGTGAGAAAAATGAAGGTAGTTCTGGTATGCTTGACTGGCAGTTGTCCAATATTTTGGAATTATTGGCCAGTTAATCTGAGGTCCTGTAAGAGAATCAGTTGAGCTCCATCCTCTTCTTCTTAGAATTTGCTGATCAAACCCTTCATATTCACTAACCAACTGAGGGGGTTGAGAGATAGAAGTGGCAGGAGATGGAAGTGGAATAAGTAAAAGTGGATGAAGAGATGGATAGGCAAAATCATAAAAGGAGGAATAAGTTAAAGAAGGAGTGGCTGAAAATTTTAGGGAATCAGTTAGGAAGTGTGTTAATTGATAAATAGGGAAGGTAGAAGGTACATGGATGGATGGAGAAGGGCATGGTGGAGAAGGGGAAAATACTCTATCTTCGATAAAAGAGCAATATGTAAATATGGGAATTTGAGGAAAAGATTGAGGTTGGAAAAGAAGGGGTAAGATTGCTGTTGAATTGATTTGATAAAGGGAAAGATAGGTATCATAATGGTGAGCCATTTGTTGATAGTACAGTAGGCTAGGAACAGAGGGACCTAAGATAGATCTTCTCTGATAGGCATAAAAAAAGGTTGAATCAAATGGAATATTTTTGGAAAGGTGAGCTAAGAGATCCACCCTCAGTTGGTTAGTGCTCTGTACATAGGTAGAAGCTGTGTTATGCCATTGATTCAGGACCACAGAATCAATCATTGAGTGCCAGGAATTATCAAGGCAAGTAGCCACTTTTGAGGAGTAACTCTGGAACATGTCATCTATTCACAGCTCCAAATAGTTGACATACAAAACAGCTTGTAAAACCACATCTCCCACATACCAGGCCATATCTACTTCATTTGGAATCAACAGATCTCCCCATAGATACATATATGACAGCAACATGGTATCCGTCGTCACAGAATCTTCAAACACCATACGGACCACTTCTGTCAATAACTCAGGAGACCAAGCCCCACTCCAACCATCCTTTGGAAGAGGAAGATCCATCGTTGAAAGCTTCATGTAAAAGGCCAACTTTTGCAATTGATAGTGGACAAAGAAAGAATGGTCTGGAGGAACATATTCCTGGAAATGCTCAAATGTAGACCATAGCAGATCCATCCTCGACTGCAACCGTTCCACTTTATCTTGGAATAAACAAAGTAGCCTGTCTCTGGAGAACTGCCAAGCCCTGCTATGAGAGAGAAGGGATCAGGGGAACATTAGGGCTTGGAGGAACAGACCGTGACTATGCCAGCTGGTCTTGCAACAACTGCTTGATTTGGGAAGCTTATGATTCCACTGTGGCATGAGCAGTTTGTAAGGCTAAGAGTTTTACATCTAAAAGAGTCTAAAACTCTTGCGCTTCTTTGGACATCCTCTCCTTCTCCTCGGAGATTCTAGTGACCTCTGATTGAGCTTATGTTATAACTGAATCTTCAAAGAAGATATCTCTTCTCTTTGGGTCTCAATCATTTGGGTTTGTTGCTCCATTTGCTTAAACAGATCTGCCAGGGTGTCTTTGGCAGAGGCTAATTCTAAGATTGCCTTATGCAACTGGTCTTTGGATTGCATCAGCTCTTCATAAAAGGAAGCATACAGTTGTTGAAACACTGGCTGTCACTAAAAGTTCAATTGAACTCTGAATGTCTTTACAGAGGAAGGGAATGGCATCTCTCGACACTAGACTGTGAAGGGACTGATATGTCCAAGGAACCCTCTCTATGTGCCCTGAACAGGTTGTTACATGTGAGATAAGCAGGGAGGTCACTGCCAGATATAGCAAGAATTGTAACTGAAGGAAGAACTGAAGGAGCTTTATCTGCTACCCACTTCAAGCATTTTCGTTGAATGACCTGGGGGGGAGGAGAATCCAGATCCTCCATACCAATAGGTTCTGACTCTTCTGAAGGTGGTGGAGGAGGTACTGGATCAGATAGAGGAGGTGGAGGCACACCCTTCTTTAAGCCTGATTATGTCAAGGAAGCAGACAGGTAGGACCCATAGGTGACGTTTGTGACATTTCCTCTGGTTACTTTAATGAAATGTTGATCCATCTTTGTGAGTAGGTAAGTGCTCCAATCAATAGCTACTCCTTTTAACACCATCCCGGAAGCTGTAAAGAGCTCTTTGGACAAGTAATGGGATGGTGTTTTGGCAGGCATAAACCTGTCTTGGAGGAGTTGGCAGACCAACTTCCACATAGGATCAGTGATCATGGAAAAGGAAACTCCTAAAGTGTTGATCACTTTCTTGACATCCAGAATTTCCTTGGTTTGTTTTTGTAACAGCTTCAAAATCTCATCGTTGGAGAATAGCTGTCTAGCTGTAACAAAGGGCTCTCCTTTGTAGGGAAGAGACAAAGCCTTCCCTAACCCTCGGGGTGTCAATGTCATGGAAGTACCATGGACCAGTCCCAACTTCTTGCTGTATGAGGCAAGGAACTTATCACACATGGATGGATCTTCTGGAATTAAGGGGAAGGAAGCAACCACGGAAGTCGGGAGTCTTGCTATCGCTATGGGCTCAAAAGTGAGTAGGGAAGAGTAATCCCTACTAACTAGTGGGACATACTGGATAGGGGGAGGAGCGTGAGGCTCCATTCAGATGGAAAACACACATACCACAAGACAGACAGTCACAAAGAATGCTTGCAAAACAACCAAAGGCTATTAAAAAAAAATCAATTAAAAAAAAAGGACACTCATACAGACATAGACGTAACTAACCCATTTAGCACCCCAGACAATACACATCCTAGAAAAAAATTCGGCATGACCTCTACACATATGCAATCGAAAACTTCATGCGATGCAACAAACAAGCACCCAAATCCCCGTATCAGGCAAGAAAGAAAGAACTACACACCATACCTGTAAGCGTAACACATAGACAAATCAGAATACCATAAAAATGGACATCAAGACTTGACCATAATCTTGACCATCAGTATCAACTAAAAGACTTTTATGCGCCCATCCCATGAAGCATGTTTATTAAAAAGGGGAGAAAAAGTGCAGTGAGGGGAAATTATTTTAATGAAGGGTTCATTTAAAGAAATTATTAACAATGGGTGACATTTTATTAGGTTATAAACCTTAATAAGAAAACAACGGTTCCTTCTGAAAAATTTTAAATTACAATTTATTATGGTGAAACGGTGCTTTAGCGCAACCCGGACTATGATTTCCAGACTGGGTCTCTAAATGCAAAATTCTTTAATTAACAATTAATAGTGATGTGGAGCGCTTTTTTGCCAGCACGTGCTTCTTCGTGACCGGTTGGTTCATTTTTATTACAAATTAAGGTGCCTCTTAAGCGCGTAGCATGTGCAAAATGAATGGCTGGTTGATTTTTTAAATTATTAAATTGTGTGTTTAGCACGAATGCGCGTGGAAAATGTGGGTGAATAAATAGTTGATTTTAGCAATTAATTGTGATTAAGGGGGTAATAAAAATAAATAAAGCTCACAAAATACATACCTGGTAGGGGTGTGTATGCAATGGCCTGAAGGCGCATGGAGGAGTCTCCCAAAAGCAATGAATCCAGTCAAACAAAATCAAAGACCACTGACTGAACAAAAAAGAAAACACCTTAGAGGGTTTGTTAATTTTTAATGTATGTTTAATTTTTTTAAATTTTGTATCTTGTTTGTTTTGTATTGATTATGTGGTTTGGTTTATTTGTTTTATATGTTTTTTTAAAAAATTGTTATTATTGGTGGTTGGTGTTTGTTGTGGTTTAATTTTTTATTTTTAAATAAATAATAATGATAATAATAATGAAATCAAGATATATAGCACATGGATATGGGATGAAGGAAAAAAATGAAACTTCAGCCATTTAGAAAATATCCACAAGTTATTAAAATTAGGGTTTTTGTTTTGTTTTCTTTCTTCCAAAGAATAATTTTTCCTCGGATGAAAATATATTGAAGTGAGAAATTAGTGGAAAAAGGTCAGGGGGTGGGTGGAATTTTTTTTGATTTTTTACTAATTTTAAATGAATTTTATGTAATTTTCAGGTAATTTTGAATGAATGTGCAGAATTAAAATTTTCTACAATTTAGTTGGTTTAATTTCCACCTGACAAACACTCCAAAAAATGGCAAAAATATTGGGAAATTTGTAGAAATTTTTTTGGAATTTTTTCTGAGTGGAAATGAATTGTGAAATTAGCTAAATCAATTAAATGATGTAAATCAGGTTAGTTGGGTAAGTAAGGTCAAGTTAGGTCAACCAAATCAAGTTAGTCTAGATAAGTCAGGTAAGGCAGGGTAAGTCAAGTCTGGGCTAGTTAGGTTAGCCAGGGTTAATTAGGTTAGTATGAGTTAGTCTAGGTTAGTTAGGTCAATCAAGTTAGTCTAGGGTTAGTTAGTCAAGTTAAGTTAGTCTAGGCAAGTTCTAACTAACCAGGGTGAGACTAACTAACCTAGGGTTAGTTAGTGGGGGTGGAACTAACCTGAGTTAGGTTAGTGAGACTGACTACAGTTAGGTTAGTAGGAACTAACCCTAGTTAGGTTAGTTGACTCTAGGGGGGTTAGGTTAGGACTAACTAAAGTAGGGTTAATTAACTAAAATTGGGTTAGCTTAACTAAAGTTAAGTTAGTGTAACTAAAGTTAAGTTAAATTAACTAAAGGGAAGTTAGTAACTTGGACAGAGGTGGTGGTGGGAGGAGGTGGTGGTGGGGGAGGGGGAGGAGGAGGAGGAGGAGGAGGAGGCGGCCGAGGAGAGGCGCAGGCGGGGCCGCACACCGCATCGGCGGCTGGGGGCTGGAGGCAGCAGCGAATCAGAACCGTCGTGAGGATGTGTTAGAGGAGAGGAAGGAGGAGGCTCAAGCGGCGACGAGCGGGAGGCGAGGAGGCGTGGCGACGGCAGGAGGCAAACGGCACTGGCAGCACCGTAAAGCGCAAGCCCCATGCTCCAGAAAGCATGCTGACACATGCCTCAGGGCGAGCAAGCACCAGGGATGCGAGTCCGTGCCGCATATCAGAACGTCGTTGGAGGTGGCGTACCGGCCAGATGTGGTGACGGTCACACCCAAGCTCGTCAATGCAGCTACGTGCGAGGGGTCCAAATCGCCCGTGGAGGCAGAGGGGGTGAGGTCTAAGGCGGGACCGGGGGTAGGGGCAGGGGCTTTGGCGGGGGCTTTAGCGGCTGTGGGAGGTGCTACCGGACTGGTGCTGGAGGTCGACGGGGAAGCAACGACGATGGAGGTGGCACGGAATGCCATGGGGAAGGCGCAGGAAGATGCTAGGGGTGGCGTGAAGCGAGAACGTAGAAAGCGAGGGGGAGGGCGAACGTAGGCGAGGTGTGGGGAGACGTCCAACAGGTAAGTGGTTTGTGTGTTTTTTTGTTTTTTTGTTTTGTTTAATTTTGAAATTTTGAAAGTTAGTTGTATTTTGTTTCGTGTGTTTGTGTGTTTTGTTTTTGTTTTTTTTTGTGTTGCAATTTTTATTGTGTGTTGTAATTTTTATTGTGTTTTTTTTTGTTGAATGGGTGAAAATATGAGTATATATATATGTGTGTGTGTGTGTGTGTGCGTGTGTGGTTGTTTTGGTTTTTTTTTTCTTTCTGTTTTTTCGTTCTTGTTTTTTATCTCTTTTTTTTTTGGTTAAAGGGATGTGGGTTTTTTTTTCTCTTCTTGGGTTCATTCTTTTGGGGTGTTTTTTTTTTGTTTTTTTTAAATTGAGTTTTGTTATTATATATATATATATGGTGTTTGGTTGTGGTTGTTTTTGTTTGGGTGTTTGTTTTTTAAATAAATGGAAAATAAATAATAATAATAATAATAAGGAAACTAGAGGAGCAAAAAACACACCCCCGACCTGCGCGCATGCGCGCACAAGGGTTAAAAATAAATAAACTTGCAATGACAGGGTCAATCGGGCAGGGATGGGGACACGCTAGCCACAGATGCCACGGGGGCGTCCCGAGGCGTGTAAAACCAAAAACAAGTGCGTTCACGCGCGAGACAAGAAACACGGTTAATGGGAAAAATGAAGAAAATTTAATAAAATCCAAACCGTTTGTCGGATCAAAAATCCGTAAAAAGGAAAAATGGGCCGGGAGATGAGGGGAAAATGTTGGAAACATGCGACACGGGTTCCATGACAAAATCAGCATGTTCACATGGAAAAAACACAAAAAAAACCCAAAAACACATATGGGCATTAATATCAAAAAATCCGTGCATCGGAACGAAGTGCGGATAGAAGGAAAAGTGTGTAGAAAAATGTGTCCGTCAACCCTATCATGAGAAAACATAGTTCCGATCGAGATAGGACGCATTCTCGTGGGAAAAACCCAAAAATGGGCCCGAAAATGGACTCTGAAATTAATACGGGAAAAATCGTGCGTCGAAATAGTAGGCGGTAAAAAGGAAAAATGTACAGAAGAAAGGAATTCACAGGACTGGAGCATCAAAACTCAGTGTGAGGAAAATTAGGATGGGTTCATGTGGAAAAAACATGAAAAATGCATCTGAAAACGCTCGAAAAAATTAATAACTAAAAATACGGCAGGCGAAAAAGGGGGGAGGAAAAAGGAAAAAGTTGGAGAAAGGCTGGCAAGACACGGTTGTCAAATCATACTGGAATTTCGGTGAAAATAGGGCAGGTTCACATGAAAAAATGTGAAAAATAGGCACAAAAAAGACTTGAAAACCCGCAAAAATTAATAATGGATGAACCGTGAATCGAAATGACATGGAGTAAAAAGGAAAAATATCAAGGGAAAGGGGTAGGACAGGCTTGACTCATCAGATCAGGGTTCTGAAGCAATCATGACACGTTCACATGGAAAACTGTCCAATTTACGAGAATTGCTTCAAAAATTAATAACTTGAAAATCGTATGTCGAAACAGGGATTGGTAAAAAGAAAAAATAGGCAGTTCGAAGGGACGAACATGGCTATAAGGTTGAATTGGGATTTCGGTGAATGTAAGGTCTGTTCGTATGAAAGAAGCACAAAACCAAGAATAAGGGCAAACGGTCAAGGAACAACCCCTAGGATAGGGTGAAATAGAGCGTAAGGGTGAGGAAGGGATCCCATCAGGGTAAAATGAAATCACGGCATAGATGCATGATTAGAACAAGATATATGCATGGGGGTATGCAACATGGACGCGTCCCCACACTTAGGACCTTAGCAGGAAGGTTAAACCAAACTTCATGAACCTAGTATCCCACATCAGACCAACCACAAACGTCCCCACACTTAAAACATAACCAGTACTGAGAAACAGAAGGCGTAGGGTTAGAAAAACTTGGCCCATATTGTCGAGGAGGAATGTTGACTATCGAGGTTGCGTGTGGAGGCGTCATCGGCTGTAGGAGGTAACAAGGTGTCTTCACAACACACGTTCTTCGTCCTTCGTGGCAGGGACCAAGCGGCAGTACCCAGGGAGGTAGCTGGTTGAAGGAATCACAGGAAATTCACCGATAGCGAGGGATATTGCACTCAACTCACGATCACTCAAATGGATTGAAAGAGCAGTCACTCACCCCATTATTAATATCACTCGAGGAAATAAGGATGAAATCCTAGAGCTCATACTTGGTTTAGGAATCGACAAGGGAATGATGCAGAGGTAGTATGCGAGGGTGCACAATTGATGGTGCGTTAGTGCGTCCAACTCATTTGGCATAGGTGCAAGGAGGAAGGCCAGGGAGCCTTGTAGTGCAGTGTATAGAACAGAATGACATGTCTTGTGTTGATGGCAGAGACCCTGCCCGTGGGTGCATAGGAAAATGGGAACGTACCTGACTCCAAAGGTCATAACATCCCTCAATCCTCATCTCTTAGTAATTGATTGAAGAAACACCAGTCACACTCAGCCCACCCTCTGTCTCACGCTCCATTGAAAGATACAGAGGGAAGCCCTTTCCTGAAACCCTATTGATGTAATCCTCACGGTCACTTGTGCAGAGGTTGTATGCCTGGTGTGCATTTGATGGTGCAATTGTGCATCCCGCCCTGTGCCGGCATACAGTGCAAGAAGGAAGGCTAGGGAGCCTTATAGTGTAGTGCACAGGAACAAATTGCGCTTTGTGCATTGAGAGGCCCATCCCGTGCGTGCAACACTCCATTCACACATCTCACCTCTCATTTGATTTAAAGGGAAAGACTGGTCACTCACCCCACCCTCTGTCTCACACTCGGATAGATACAGAGGGCAACCCATACTCACGTCCCCATCCTATTAGGATGAAAGCTCACATCACTCAAGGGGTTGGTGATGAAGATCATGTCAGTTGTTGTTGTTGTCAGGATCTTGAGGACGAGGCGTACCCAGGGAGGCAGCCAACAAGTCTCGTACTACAAATTACTTGGCTGAAGAGGTTCTGCTGGTGAGTCAGCTATCCTGAATTGCGGGGTGTTACCACCTTTTCCACAGTCAGCTTCTCATCCAAGGGTGTTTCCACCTTTTCTTGGAACGAGGCCTGTTATGACAAGGAATTTCTTCCTTTTCTCCCATAACAGTTTTGTTTGTTTTTGTTGTTTTTTTTTTCCTTCTTTTCTTTTTTTTCCTTTTTTTTCTTTTTTTTAAAAACTTTTTTTTTTCATTAAGAAAGAGAATGGTAGAAATACTATATGTTAGGACCAACCTCGCCATCGTTGTTGGATCAGATGAGAAGAGAACAATGTCGGGTTGAGATGTTTCTGCGAGGGGGTAGTAGAACAAGACCGCCTCATGAGGAGAATCACAATGGCTATCAGAAGCACGACGAGAAGGACAGTGCAACGCCCAAAAGGGAAGGGGTAGGTCGACTGTGATTGTCAAGATCCCCAGGGAGGGAAGTACTTCTTCAGACGATAGCCATTGATCAAGAAAGGATCATTAGAGGCATCAACGGTTTGTGGAAACTTGCCAAATCTTGAATCATAGGCTAGGACAAGATCACCTTCTTTGGACTCCTTGTGCTTGATGAAACTGTCATGATAGGCCTTGCGTCGTGCTTGAGTGGTTTCCATGCACTGTAGGGCCATCCACCGTATCTCATCCAAGCATTCCAAGTGCAGGAGATGGCATTGCAGTGACTCATTATCTCCCAAGCGTTCTTTAACTACCAATCGCAAAGAGGGCAATTCCAGCTCAACAGGGAAGACAGCTTCTGTACCATACACTAGCTGGAAAGGGGTTTGTCCTGTAGCTGCCTTATGGGAGGTTCTGTACGCCTAGAGGGCCTCTGTAAGTTGATTGTCCCAGTCGCGACGATGTGCGGCAATTGTTCTTGTCAGAATCGAGCAAAGGATGCGATTGGTGACTTCAACTTGGCCATTGGCTCTAGGGTAATAGGGAGTGGATTTACGATAGCGGATCTTACATAGTTTCGTCAGCTCCTCCATGATTTTGTTAAGGAAATGAGTACCTCTGTCACTTACCAGCTCAAGGGCACTGCCAAAACGAGTGATAATATTCTCGTACATGAATAGGGCTACACTGTTACCATCATCCCGCTTCAGGGATTTAGCTTCACACTACTTTGTGACATAATGCGTACATAGTAAGATGTATCTGTTTTGTTTCCGTCTGGTAGGTGGATCAATGGGACCCACAAAATCAATCCCCCACTTCTCGAACGACTTTAGGGGAAGAATGGGTTGCAGTGGCATGGCACTTGTTTTGGTGGGTTTTCCCATTTGTTGACAAGCATCACATCTCTTGCAGTAATCATATGCATCCTTATGGAGGGTTGGCCACCAGTATCTTGCTAACAGAGCCTTCTTGGTTGTCACTTCTCCTGCGAAGTGTCCACCACATGGTTCGTCATGGCATGCTTTCAATACTATGCTGATTTCATCTCCTACAACACATCTTCGCAGCACTTCATCTTTGCCTTTCTTGTACAGTGCACCGCCTAGCAAAGTGTAGGGGGTTGATTCTAACAGAAGCTTCTTCTTCTCACAGCTTGAGATGCCAGGAGGATACTGTTGAGTTGCTAGGAGATTGGCTATGTCTGCATACTAGGGAGTAACTGTTGCAACTAGAAACAAAGAAGCATCAGGAAGGTCTGGATCATCCTGTTCCTCTTTTTCTGTTTGAGGGATTCGTGATAGATAATCAGCTAGGACATGGGAACGGCCAGGCTTAGTGACTACTTCAAAGTCAAACTCCTGGAATAGGAGCAACCATCTCATCAGTCATCCTTTAACATATGCTTTGTTCATCAAGAAGGATAGGGCTTCATGATCCACGTAGAACTTGAAATGCATTGACAATAGATAGTGTCGAAACTTCTCCAGTGCAAACACCATTGCCAAGCACTCAAGCTCTGTCGCTGTATAGTTCCGTTTCCTATCAGTGAGCTTTCGGCTTGCATAATATATCGGTTGATCTAATTTAGAGGGGCCCTTTTGACATAGGACAGCACCTAGCCCTTCAACTGATGCACCGGTGTGCACATGGAACTCCTTCGTCCAATCAGGAGGCTGTAAAATAGGTGCTTGGATAAGGCACTATTTTAGGGTATTAGAGGCTTCTTCATAGTTATCCGTCCAAAGGAAATCCGCCTCTTTCCTTAGGAGCTTATGCAGAGGGGTTGCCTTAGTTGCAAAATGTGCAATAAATCTCCTGTAGTAGCCCACATGGCCAAGAAATCCTCTTAATTGCTTGAGGTTTTGTCGATGATGTTAAAGCGGCAATCTTTTCAATTTTTGCCGGGTCTGTTGCAATCCCTTGTTCAAAGACAATATGGCCCAATAGAACTCCTGAGTAGATGCCAAAGACACATTTGTCGAGGTTGAGAGAAATCCCATACTCTCGGCATTTGTCAAAACATTGCTCTAGGTGTCTCCAGTGCTCACGGATCAAACTATAGACACAGAAGTCATCAAGATACACCTCTATGAAATCATGCAAATGATTTTGGAAGGCAGCCATCATTACTCGTTGGAAGGTGGCAGGAGCATTACAAAGCCCAAATGGCATCACTCTATAGGCATAGGTCCCCCATTCTGTAGTAAAGGTTGTTTTGGATTGGTTCTCTTCTGCGATTTGGACTTGGTTATAGCTGTTGAATCCATCCAAGAGGGAATAAAGCTCATGGCCTGCCATTGTATCCAACAGTTGGTCTGTAAAATGGATAGGAAAATGATCCTTCTTCATCTTCAAATTGAGCTTTCGAAAGTCGACACATATTTGAAGTTTCCCGTTCTTCTTGGGTACTACCACAATGGGCGAAACCCATTCACTATTAGCCACAGGATAGATGAACTCTACTTCAAGAAGTTTCAATAATTCGGCCTTCACCAGAGTAGAGTAATTAGGATTCATCCGCCTTTGTCTTTGCCTTATAGGTTTGGCATTGGGCTCTAGGTCAATGTGATGTTGGCACACTGTGGGATCATTCCCCTTTAGGTCTTTATATGACCAAGCGAACACATCTAAGTTCTCCTTTAGTAGATCTCGCAGGACCACTAATTCTTCTTCTGGAAGATTGAGACCCACTTTTAGGTGATGTTCAGTACCCTCAGTATCCAAGAATGTCACTTGTCTTTCACCTTCCACTTCGGGATAAATGTCCCACGGATTGCTTCTGGATAGAGGTCTGACTCTTTCAAGAGAGTAGTATCCTCATCTGATGTCCCACTAGAACCGGTGTCCTCCTTCTGAACAGATGACTCATTTGTCTATTGAGGTTGTTGGAAGGGTATCAGAGCTTTGTTTACTTTTGTGTAAGTGGTGATTGCTTTTGGACTTAGGGATTCATCTTTAGAGGATGCGTCTAGGAATGTCACATAGCACAGACCTGCTAGAGGTCGGGGCTTTGATGGCTCTAGCTTCTGTTGCAGGGGGCATCATCATCATCTTTTCTTTGGACTGACCAGTCAGGGCAACAGGAGCCACTGATGAACTTAATCTTTATGCTTTTAATCCATTGCTTATACAGATTCTGCATACTTTGTGGTCCATTGATCAACCCGAACGGAACCATGGTCATTCCATCTAGTATCCTAAGATATTCGGCCTGTGAGGTCTCTATAGGGACATCAACTAGATCATCCTCTATCAGAGGGAATTCTTCATCTGCACTTTCATAACCTGCTTCATTTTCTTCCTCATCATTTTCATCCTCTTCCTCTTGAGGCTTTGTCTCTGCTTCTGTAGAGGCTCTGTAGGAGAAGAACAGATCTTCTTCCTCTGCATCTGCTTTTGTTTTTGTCACTGCTTTTGACTCTGCTTCTGCCTTTGGCTCCGGCTCTGTTACTGTCTCTATATCCGCTCTGTCTCTGCTCTGTAGCCGCTCTGTATTTGCTCTGCCTCTGTACTGTCTCTGCTCTGTAACTATACTGTCTCTGCTCTGTAACTGTACTGTCTCTGCTCTGTCTCTGCGACTGTCATGTAACAGGGAGAACAGTACATCCATGCTTCTATTTCACTGTCAGAGGTGATTTTCGAAGTTAATTCTAGTTGAGGCAAGAGGTATTCTCCCATGGATAAGGATTTTACATCCCGTGGCAGTTGGCTTACAGTGCCCAACCACTGTTAGGGACTGTGCCTCTGTTTTCTTAGGAAAGATTTGCTTAACAGCTTCTTTATCTCCTGATGTACCATCTGTTACCTCGTTAGAGGAGTCAGTTATGACTTCAATGGATGTGGATCCATTGCCTTTTTGCGATCCATACAACTTTAACACCGCTTTGTTGGGTCCTCTGCCTAGGGTTAGGGTTCCTTTGAACCAGTCCATTCTGGCTCTTGCTTCAAAAAGCCAAGGTCTTCCCAATAGCAGAGGGTATGAGGTCCCATAAGAATTTGGTTTGACCACCAAATATGTCAGCCAACAGTCTCTTCCTGCAAGGGTTGTTTTTACGTATGGGAGGATGCCCAACGGTTTGACTCTACTTTGGTCTGCCAATCTGATAAGCCACTGTGTAGGTTGAATTCCTTGCAACCCTAAGTCCTTCATTGTCACATCCGTCATCTAGGAAGACATTAGCCACATCGACTTCCTTTACAGGATCCAGGGCCTTATTGGTCTTGGTCACTGTTGAAGGAGCGATCCTTAGTCCACACCTTCTTGTCAAGATGCTTTTGAATTTCTTTCGATAGCTGGGAGACAGCATCAGCAACTGTCGGAATGTTAAGTTTGGCTTAAAAGTGTCTAGGTATTTGACCAAGTCATAATCTTTAATAGGATCCACTGGCTTCTCCAACCGGCTAGGGAATGGGGCTCATCCATTTTCATCTTTCCTTTTTCTTCTAACAATTGCTGCATCAGCACTTCTTCTATTTCTGGAAGTGCTTCTGTATCATCTATCTCCTGAGCCTCTGGTCCTGTCTCTGTGGTGCTACAGTGCTTTGTACTGCACTGTTCTGTTCTGTACTGCTCTATCCCTTTGCAGGTACGTTGAACTTCACAGTCTTGGTAGGAGAATCATTTTTGTTCTAAACCACTGGTTCCTTCTTCTTGGTGTGCGTAACAGCAGCAACTTCCAACTCTACCAAATTGGAAGCATGCTCTTGTACCTTCTGTTGGCTATCAGTGGCATTGGCCTTTACAGGGGCTGGACTGGGACAGTCCTTTGCAGTGTGGCCTTCTCCTTTGCATCGGCTGCATAAGGGCTTGTAATCCACAGATCGTCTAGGGTTTGGACAATTCGGGGAGATATGTCCCTTTTCTCCACACCTATAATATTCCACCTCTGATCTCTGACCACCGCTAGACTGTCGTCCTCTGTAACTTTGAGAGGGAAACCTCCTTGGACCAAAATTAGGACCAAATTCCCTAGGCTTTGGTCCAATATCCTATGTTGTCATTTTGGATTCTAGCAAGTTGAATCTTGCATTTTCATCATTCTGTCTTCGTTCATGCATCTCTTTCAGAGAGCAAATATCCTCTATATGGTTCTTCCGCAAACAGTAGGAAAAGAAGGCTCTAGGAATGGTTGGTCTTTGGGTACATTCAGTGGCTAAATGTCCAGCTTGATGACACTTTCCGCACCATGTATTAGAGCGCATCACATCTCTTCCAACTCCCGCAGGAGTGGATATATTGGCGGTATTCACCTCTGAGTCTGTAGCTGCTTTGTAATCACATCCAAAAGCTCTTTCTTGATACTTGCAATTGAGTTGGATAAGTAGCCCTTTAGATTTTCACCTCCTGAAGTGCTTGTAGTAGGGTTTTGGAAAGCATCTATGATTACTACATAAACTGGTTGGGCCGATCCAGAGGATTTTCTGTTTTGGCTCTGATTCAGAGCTCCTGTTGAGACTTGGGGTTGTTGATTCCAATTGGTAGGGTTCTGCTGTTGTTGAGTTGCCATTGGAGGAACTATTTGAGGCCACTGTTGCTGTGGTTGAACCATCATTTGAGGCACTGTTGTCTGCGGTGACTACATTGGATTAGGTGCATTATACTGCGTCACTGTTTGCATCTGGGGATAGGGGTAGGGAACTGTCCCTGGGACTGCATTTGGTGGGTATACCATTCCTGGCATGGGAGGAGGTAAGACTCCTCTTCCTGGATTCATTGACAGCCTTGCTTCAACTTCGTCATACGATCTGGCACCTTCCACTGCAGCTTGCAGATTGACTGGTCTTCTTAATTCTACGAACTTGCAAACTTCTGGTTGTAGGCCTCTGAGAAACACTCCTTTTTGGATTCCTTCGTCCAAATGATGGTTAGTCCATCTCTTCAGGATGGATTCCATTCGCGAGACATAAGCTTCTACTCTTTCTCTAGGGGACTGACTTAGGCTCATGAACTCCTCTCGCATCCACTCTTCAAAACCTTCACACCTGAATTTAGTGAGGAAGGCCAGCTTCAGGTCGTCCCATGTGCCAAAATTTCCTGCTGCTTGTCTCTCATACCACTGAAATGCCGTGCCCTTGAAAGTGGCAGGGAATATTGCTAACCATGCTCAGGGGTTCTGGCATTGTTAGCCACACATACTACCATAAACTTTGCTATATGAAGATCAGGGTCTTCATTGTACTCTCCCTTAAAAACTGGCAATGGGACTACATTTTTTGGCATGTCATTAATATTTCCAGGACGAATCTGACTAGGAAGGGGACCTTGAGTCGCCATGGGGACTTCTGTAAAGAGTGCGTTTAGGGCGTCAAAGGAGGCTTCTGTAGCAAGTAGCAAGCTCGTTCTCAGCTTTGATTTTTGCCTTCTCTCTTCTCACGTACCTCTGGACTCATTCCAACTCTTGCCTCTTTATTGCGTCATTCATCAGGGGGTTGGCTTCAACCAGTTGGTCTGAACTCAACAGGATAGTATCAGAGAGGGCTTCAGTCTCTGATGGATTCTCTGGCCAACATGTCCTCTACTTCCTTCTTTTCAACATCTCTGAACTCAGCTTTCAAACCACTACAGAGGGGAAGATATTCTGTTCTGAAAGTATCAAAACTCATTCTTCTTAGGATTGTTGTTGCGTCATTATAATAATGCCAGCTTCTGAGGGTTTCAATAGTGTATGTTGTGAAAAATACTCTGTCCACCAACTTCCAGTGGGTTGCTAATTGGGCAAACAGAAGATTGTCAGTGGACCAAGCATCCCATATATCTTGCTGTTGAGCATCCATGAACAAATTCCAACTCTTTTCCTTCTTGTCTTCGTGAACCTCCACAGATCAAGACTCCTGAAGCTTCTTCACAATCTTCCACTTGATGATGTTTGGAAACTTCTCAATGAATGCCAAATCTTCCATGGATGGTCATTCTCTTTGTTTTTGCTCTTCAGTTTGTTCCCAAACAGTTTGCCACCATTGTGGGATGAATTTCTTTGAATCATGATGGTGATATGTTTCCACCATTGTGGGATGAACTTCTTGTGGAAAGTGGCTTTGATAATGAGAATTTCTAACTCTTCAATGGAGGAAGGAACTTTACAAACATCCTTTGAATTCTCCATAAGGGGGAGTTCTAGTCTTCTTCTACATAAAACATACATTGTTGGATCAAGAGATGGTTCCAAGAATAAGGCAAAGTTTACCCTCCAACGTATATCTCATACTTGAGAACCTAGTCTATGCACTATAGACATCAAGGAGGAAATCGAACTTGAGGAGGAAGAACTTATAGATAACAAAAGTGAAGATGATGCTAACATTGATTCCATTGACTAGGATACCAATGGTTGAATAATAGAGAAAATCCTGGTGGATCCCAAACCCATTCATTTAAAAGATTTTTCTTATTAATGCAAGCCTACTTAAAGACTTAAATTGGAGTTAGAATGATTGAAATGCTCACACGTACTAGATTATGAGCAAATGGGATATCAACATGTTGATTTGATTCCCACATCCAAAGTACTACTAGTTGACAATGAAGTTAACATAGCCTATGATACTCTACTTACTATCCAAATTCCTAACTCAAAGATGGATAGGTGTGATGACTTGGATTCTTAAATTCCCACACCCATCAAGTCCCAAAAGGCTACAAACCTCCTAATCCATCTCAAGTGCAAACATCTTAGAAACATTGCTTTAGATATAACGAGCTAGAGACCAATGGTAAAAAACCTCAATATCACCCCAAAATATTTGCCAAGTATAAGAAAGAAGACTGACTCATTGTTTTGCTTGTTGTTAACCCCAGCACGAAGAAAGCAAAAGGAAATACAAAAGACGCAAGGCAAAGGCGGAAAAAAGGTAGCCCGACTAAAGAAAGAATAGGAGAAAAGGCCAAAAGTGCAAGGGCAACCTTAAAAGGCCAAGGCAAATACAAAAGGAGAAAGGAGCATTTTAAAATAAAAAGGCGCACCCTAAAATCTTGTAAAAGAGCGCCGGGCTCTCACCCGTGCAATTTGTAAATGTAGATGGGCGGTGGAAAGGAAGCTAGGAAGATAGAAGGACAATGGGAAAAAGGGCCTAGGCTATGGCCGACCATGTAAAAAGGGGAAAAGGGGATGACCGGCCAAAAGGGATTTAGGGTTTTGTATATAAAGTTGAAAAGTGAATGAGAAGCTCATTCTTGTGTGTGGCCAAAAGTAGCTCTCCTCTTCTTCTTCTTCTTCTTCTTGTTCTTGCTTGCTTGAGCTTGTGCTTGAGAGAGGGAGTGTGAGAGTGCGAGTGAGTGAGTGTGTGAGGGTGAGGGACCGTGGGGTGGAGAAGCTCTCCATCTTCTCCTCTCTTCTTCTCTTCTCTTGTCTTGCTCGTGGCAATCGAGCTTGGAGCTTGGAGTGGGAGGATCGAGCTTGCTTGAAGCTCGCACTTGGGTCGTGGAGCTACTGGAGTGCGCAGGAGAGGAGGTAACTCGAATGGCACGGAGGTAAGCTCACTACACCATAGGTATGGATGGCACGTCGGTTATGTGAGAGGTATCCATTAGTGCTCGGCTTGGAATGCTTGAACAATAAGTGGTCCGTGGGTCTTGGCGGTTGAGTGAAAGTGCCCTTCATTTTGGTTCCGTTGTGCCGGGACCAACGGATTCAAGCCTTGAGCGCTTGCGCGCTTCGAATCGAGCATTGGAGTAGGGTTTTCCCCGAACCGGTGCTTGAGGTAGATAGGTAGGAAGCGAGGGAGTTTGAAGAGGTATTCGATCTCCTTAGCAAGTAGGTTTTTGGTTTTTTGATTTGGGAAAGCATGTTGGAGTAGTGTAGGTGATTACTTTGTGATTTATATGCATTTAGGGTAGGAAAAAAAAAAAGAAAAACAAGCAAACAGTAGGGTTTTCTGTTACTGTATAACAGACTAAAACAGGGAAACAAGGGACCAGATTCAAGTTTCTGGGTGAGACAGGGACAGGGAACTGGCTGTAAGGTTTGGCAGTGCTGGGAAAGGAACTTAAGAGGCTTGGGAAGCCAGGACAGACCTCATTTCTTTAGTTGGCCTTGAGAGAGAGAGAGAGAGAGAGAGAGAGAGAGAGAGAGAGAGAGAGAGAGAGAGAGAGAGCTTCTGGTTCACAGGACGAGGAAGCGCTACCCCGATTTCTAGGCGCCAGCGATTCGTGCTACTCCAGGTGAGTCTGGTGTTCTCCAATAGTGCTCTAATCAGATCTAGGAAGTCTGTGGTGATTGTGTGCAACAGACAGTAAGGAGGGTTCAAACGCACCGGAATCGCGGTTCAAACGCGCGGGAGCCGCGCCCGTTGCGCCGACGCAGTCGGACCAACTCGCAGTGGTCCGAAACCCTAAATTGGACCACTCGTGCCCTGGAGTCGGACCATCCGATTTTCAATACCGGACCGTCCGACTGAGAGTGAGTCGGACACGTCCGACTGAGAGTGAGTCGGACTTTCAATACCCGACCGTCCGACTGAGAGTGAGTCAGACCAGTCTGGTCCGACTACCAGAATTGGACGAGCCCGACCCGGCGTGCCATGTGGCACTCTGATTGCCCTTAGAATCGGACCACTCGGACCACTCAGATTCGGACAAACCCGTCCAACTCGGACACTCGGACACTTGGACCAGTCCGAAATCGGCCCAGCCAGAATCGGACCACCCTCTCCGATCCGATTCTCAGGATTGGACCAGTTTGAAAATATGACCACTTTTTTTATCCGACTCCCAGAATTAGACGTGACCAAAATCGGACCACTGAGCCGATCGGACCAACCCAAAATCGGACGTCCGATTCTGATAATCGGACTCTTGAAAATCGGACATCTTAGAATCGGGGACCAAAAATTGTCAAAATCGGATAGGTATCCAAAACACAAATTCTGATGCATCTAAACCCCGAAATTGACCCCAAAGACCACGTAGAGCTAAATGCACATCACAGATCCATCATTGGGCTGAAACTTAGAGCAAATAGTTCAAAATTTTGCTATAAACGGTCCTCCAAATTGCACATGGTATTTACTGTAACGGCCCTGCGGGCCGGGGGGGATTGTCCCCCCCGGACCCCCGCAGAGGGGGCTTTGCCCCCTCCGCACCTCCCTCGAGTAGGTTGGAGAGAAAATGCGCGCCGTGACAGGTCTTCCAAATTGGACCCTAGTGAAGTAATGGCTCTACACGAGCATGGATTCTCACTTGCAAAAGAGCAACCAAAAGCCCATACCCGAACAGAGAGAAACAGAGACCCTAGAACCTCAACGGGCCAATCTAGCCATCAAGGGCAAAAAGGCACACCACGAGAACACAAAGACATTGTGTTCATATTGTGTCTAGTCAGAGCGAAATGCAACATCAGCGAGCTGCAAATGCCAAGATGACCAGACATGACACTCTTGACTAGAGATGTACCTTGAGCAACATTGCACAGACAACCCAAGACATTGGTGGAGAATCCATGTCTGGTCATGCAAGTGGGGACTCAAGGGCATCTGTCTCTGAAGGCTTAAATTCACAAGCCAGGACCCGGAAGATGAAGACATAGTACCACCTGCTTATCTTAGGGTCAAGCTCACCGCGAAAAGAGAGCATACTATCGATGCTTTGATTGATGGAGGAGCAGATTTTAACATCTTGACCTATGAATCATGGACCCTACTAGGCCAACCAGAGCTCACACCGACTAGTGCAACTCTTAGCCCTTATGGGGGACATCCACAAGCACTCATAGGGAAGTGCAAAATCCTTGCGACAATTGAAACAGAAAGCTTGCCTATCCTATTTCATGTTCCTCCAAATAGTGCTAGCTGAGGGAAAGAAACCCTCCTAGGTAGACCCTTCAAAAGGGCGACCAAGTGTGAGGCCGACTATGTAGCACAGAGGATACACCTAACACTATCGGGTGTGAGGATAGTCACAACCTTTAGCAAGGGTGATCTCATCAAACCTCAAGGGAAAGGCAAGGAAGGTGTTGACGTAATAGTCAAGCCTACTAACGAGAGCAAGGACTTGTTGGAACAACTGATACAAGTACAGGTCGAACAACGAGAACCAGTGAGTGAGGCCAAGCCTGAAAAGAGGTCAAGCGACAATGCCAAGGACGAGCTCTGGACTTACAAATATCATAGAAGACCCCAAAAGAAGCCCAAGCCTTATAGACGCAGACATCGATGGAAAGTCAGTACAACACCGCGATGGATATCCAAGGCGTTACTTCGTTCTCAAGGGTATTATGCAGGCAATCATTGGATTTGGGTACCCAAACTCCCTGCTAAACCACCTCTATGAGCAGCCCAAATTATGTCCAAAGCAAAGAGGTGTAGGAGGAAAACTAAACGAAAGGCCAAGTCTCAAACCAAAAATATTGGAGTGATCGAGCTGCTCACTATTGAAATCAAGAAACCAAACATGGCCTATCAAAAAGTAGATCCCCAGGATGGCGTACTTAGCAAGCAGATATCAGAGGTAACTGTCAAGCATGCATAAGGCCCACTAGTGCCCAAGGAGCCTTTGACTTCCGAAGAGAATAATGGGCACCACAGGCACAACATTGCTCATGATAAGGTTGATCATTCAACAAAGCTAATGACAGAATCATCTAACAATCATGAGCAAATTCTCCAGTCAGTGCCAAGCCCATGTAGGAGTCCCAGATCTGCTACATCCTCTTCGCCTAAATTGACACGTGAAACGCAGCAGAAGCAGCCTCGTGCCGCTGCTCAACCCACACAAGTGAAGGTGCAAAGGGCAACAAAAGGCACGACCACTTTTGATCTGCCTAGGGACTTGACACCGCAGTCTACCAATGGTAGCCAATCCACTGAACTAGCCACCACTACTTCCAATCAGGGACCACAGCAGCCACACACAATCTTTGGCCGTGACAACACCCCTTGCGGAACGTGTCCTTAGTAATTTACCTATGGAGGAGGTGTCGCAACCAACTTTCTCGACAACTCCAGCACTCTCAAAGTGCCTAAAGCCTAGGCTGGAGGAGTCAAACACAAGGGAGTTGGCTGAAGAGCTAGACTCTCCGAAAAGGGAGGTAGTTGTGCTCTCACAACCTAGCGAGGCTATTTAGTAGGCCACGGCCATGTCCCGTAAGGATACTCTAGAGAAGGAGGATGCTGAGGCCCAACCAGGCACATCAGCTGTGTCGACCTAGCCCAAGGTCCTGAGCCATTAGATGCACCTTCATTGACCAAGAAAAAGAGGAGAAAACATCGAAAACAACAGCAACTACAGGTGGTTGTGGACCCCAAGAACATTGGGACGAAGAGTGCTGGAGAGTCGATGAATAAAGCATCGAGTCCATCCACCAATGAACCCATAGATGTCTCCCCTAATAGCGATGAAACCTCAGACGCATCCGTGTGCTATGAAAAATCAACGCAGCTGTTGCCATCAACAGTTTCTTCCAACGCCCAATCCACTGACAATAGAACTCACATCGACCAATCAAGAGTGGATACAACATCGTCACAACAAGGTGACAAGATCATACCAGTCACACCCAAGGAGAACCATAACGCAACAACGAAGCCTCTAGAGAAACATGGAAACCCCAAGGGCATGAGCAATCCCAACGTTGACCAATCTTGCTCATCTAGGCCTGAGCCCCCAGCTATGCTAAAGCCTAGGCAAACTCCTAGAACCTTGCATGAGATGGCAACCGAGCAAGCCCTCGCTGAACATAGAAGTGTCGCAGAATGCTTAACTGAGTTGGATGCTAAGCTCAAAGTGTTCGCACGTATCTACGTCCTTGCAGACATGGGCGCATGCCCTAAGGAGCAGCTTGAAGAATACTTGCCATTCCCATTATCTTGGGAAGAGCAAGAACATCTTGACGAGCACTATAACAAGCTCTTACATGAACACATGCAACTCATCTCTGACGAGGAGGCTAACAAATTGCGCTTAACTGTCACGTTCAATGAAGTGCTCTGCCGACCGAATCTCATAGACATAGAGCAACTAAAGTGACTAACAGAGGGCCGAAGTCAATTTGAGCAGCGTTGGTGCGAACGCCGCGTTGCAATGGCTAAACTAGGGGCTCAGATCATGACAGTCTCTGAGGAGCGATTGGCCAAATGGCGGTCTCAAAGAGACCCAACCTATGTGGCACCAACTTCCCTACGAGTGCTGACTGTCAGTCGGGGTAGGGACTTGGTTGAACCACCTAGCCAAGAAAACTCTCTGTTTGATAAAGTTCTCACAGAGGAGGAGTTACATGTTGCCAGTAGACTCGGACAAGGGTCCATGCTGCTCGATGTGGCAAAATATCTATTGGTACTAAGTAAGCTACCATGAGTGCTGGATGCATGTGCCACGCTCCAGTACAACCCCGAGTTCTACAATTGGTTCTTATCCTCGTGAAGCGACATGATGTATATAAATAAATACTGATTCTTGTGTCACCTTGTATAAACAATATCAACACACACAAGTAATGATAGTCAAGCGCAGGGAGAAGAGTTGGGTCTGACAGGCTAAGCTCCTCAAGTCCTCCTCTCATCACACATTTAAAAGCCGTGTGACCATCCCCACCTCCAAGTGAAGGGCATGCAACCCACATTACCACCATAGGAAGCCTTGACCAACAACATTGCTGATGTAGACAGGGTGCAGTCCCTTTCTATACACCTTCTTCCCTTTTTGGTCTATCCTTCTGAGGATGTGCCCTATCCCACTCCATGACAACCAGTCCACACAACTTAGCATAAGCCAATATCGGCTAATTGCTGGAGGCAAAACGAACATCATCATGGGGGCCATCCCTCTACGACAAACACTGCATGCCTCACCCTTCCCCTTCTTGTCATATGCGCTTGATAAACCATACTAAAATCCCTTCCATGCGAACAGTTGTATCCTGTATCAAGGTCTAACCCTTGGTTCGCACCTTGCAGGTCCCCCTACGAGGAAAACATGGAGAGCCTAGGGCAGCTGGCTTGCAAAGACGCTCTCTGCCTACCAATGGGAACATGCAGCACACGCCCCTTCGCCGGTGCGCTACGTGCCCACCCTCAAAAGGTATGCGAAGAAGCGAGGCCCTAAGCCACACCGTCCCGAACAAAGGTCGAAGAACCCTCGAGTCAAGAATGTCGAGACTCAAAGAACCGCGCAGCAGGTGGCAACGCCAGTGGCACAAACCCCCACGCTCGGGCACCAGATGCTCAAGGGCAAAAAAGGAGGCCAGGGATAGGGCAGAATTTAATGAATTGTTTAAAGACATTCTGAAAACGGTAGCGGCCCGGGACTACACCATTCATGTCCTGGCTGACATGTGCCCTACCCAGCCTCACATGAGCCCCTCACCAGCACAGCCTCAGTTGCCTAGCCAACCGGACTCACCCCGCCTAGTACCTATCGAATAAGCCCCTATGATGTACAAGTAGCTCGATAAGTCAGCATGCCCGAACATTTTGTTTTTTGATGAGTAAAGGGGCAAGATCCCACTTGTACACATTCCCGTTACCTCTCGTTAATGTATGCGACCTTAACAAGCAATGAAATAGGCATCCCAACAGACACCATAGAATTCTGCAAAATTATGTCTTAACATGATTGCATTTGTTTGATGTACTTAACACAAGCAAGCGTATACTCTCACGAAGTGACAAGTGGATACAGAATGACACAGGTCAAGGTCTAGAAGCGTTTAATATCCAAGTCACCACAAGACCACCAATCCCACAAAGAACCATTATGGAGGAAGTGACAAACATACCAAGAAACCAAAGCCATGACGGAAACGCCACTGGATGAGAACCCAAGGACACCTCTACAGAAAAAGCACATATTGCAACTGAGCATGGCCAAAGCATGATCATCGATTACCTCCTCCTTCTTGGCCAAACTCTATGTTCGAGCAGGAGCCACGCTCTCAACAAGGGCGAACGCCTCTTCATCATCCAGGATTCAATTCGCACGATGCTCTGCCCTTGTCCATGCACCGCTCACTCCAAGTGCTACCTCAATTGTTCGATGTCTCACATGTTACAAAGAGGTTTGCAAAATCTCAAGCGTATCTCTTTATCTCAACAATAGTTCCTCTAGCATCAAGGCTGGTAACACAATCATCTCTCTAATATCAATTCTTCATAGCCTTTGAATCCCAACATTTCTCAATCCAAATGAAAGGCTAACAGTCTCAATGTATGGCATTGATGGTATTCACTTTTCCCACAAAAAAGAAAAGAAAAGAAAAGAAATAAAGAAAGAAAGAAAAAGAAAAAGAAAAAGAAAAAAGAAAAAAAGCACACACGATCACAGCACTGCACCTAGGGGTTCTCAAATTAGGTACGTCCAGTGACCTTGGTCGGCTGGCTCCGTCCCTAATCCCCTAGCCCTTTGTATGTCCCCCACAATTGTTCAGGGCACATTAAGGGCAGGACATACCTAGGGAGCTTGCCTTGCCTATGGTTAGACTTGTCACCCTGAACCACTTGAAGCCGAGAATTTAGGTGATGGGAAGTGCTTAAAAATAGCAAAAAATTATGAATGTCAAGGGAAAAATATTCACTGTCAAAGGCGGTGGCTCGATCTAGGACGATTTTAAGCGCCAAAGTGCTTTAAAGGCGCCCGAGCGACACTTGTTGATTTTTCATAATTTTTCAGACAGTCGTGCGGGTTGACACGAACTACTGGCCAATACAGGATGCTAAGCCAGACGCCCAGGATTTTTCAGAGCTCAATTCCGAGTCCGAATGGGGAAATGGCCAAGAAACCGGTCAAGATACGAAGAGGTGGACTTATTTTTGGCCAAAATGGGCATGACCTTTGGGGGCCCAAACTTAAAATGCCACATGAAATGTTTGAACCAAATCGTGGAGAGAGAAAGGAGGAGAACATCACGCCATGCTGCGCCCGAAAAATGCGCTTGAAGATCATGGAGGCTCCCTCCTACCTGTGAGCAACCCATGCAGATCATCATTGCCCTTCATTCCCCTCTGAATCCTGACTCTATCGCCGCCCTTCACTCGCGCAATGATGCCCTCTTTGAAGATCTCTGATTTCAGTCTTTCTCTCTCCTCCCTCTCTCTCTTCTAAAGGCAAGTTCATGTGGGAAGAAGAAGGAAGAAGAAAGAATGATGGAGGCTTGTCCGGCATGGATCGGATTGCTCCACGGGCTGGAAATGGTGATTGGTGATTGTGCTGGACATGAAGTGCTGCTGATTTCCAAATTTGCAGCCATGGACATGAAACCCGAAACACGCAAATAAGCGGTAATTTAAAATTTTCAAAGGAAATTTGAGATTCTATAGCTTTTAATTGATGAAATGTTGTTCATGTGGGATAAAAATTGTTCATGTTGCTGTTTTCTATGAGTTCTTGCTGGTCCTAATCAAAAAATCAGAAAATTATGCATCTTGTGGTTCAAAATAATACATTAAAACACGAAAAACATGAAAAATCAAGGGAAAATGAGGGTTTTTGGCATAAAAATGGGGAAGTAAATAGGAACATCAACTAAACTTTCACTTTTCTGCAAGAAGGAACTAAGGGCCACAGCCCATAACCTGTTTTGAATTTTTAGTAATTAAATAATGCAGAAAAATAAGGGAAAATACAAGAAAAGGGTGGAAAAACCCTAAAAAATAGGGAAAAAATACATTTTGGGTTTCGAAAAATAAGGATAAATAAGAACAATGTTTGTGAATGTTTGTGGGGACTGAAGCATGAGGATTTTCCTCAGTTCAACCCCACCTTCTTGTTTTAGTGTGTCTTTTTCCGGTTTTTTCACATAAAATGATGGTAAAATACCCTATAAACCTATCCAACGATGCACTATTTAAACGGGGAAGGGTAGAGGAGTTGAAATATGTCTAAATGCCATGTGAGATGATGGGAAAGTTGCTGATTTCTATGCATAGCATTCATGACGGATGATAATTAAAATTAAGAGCTTAGTAGCACGAGGATCACCTCGGTGCTAAGCCCATGCAACGCAGCACGAACGGTAGTTGGAAACCATTAAAAGAATGTTTTGCACTTGTGCACGATACTGTTTTGCTAAATGTTTGAGCACTAGGCATCCACCAAATGCATGGAGCATGAAAAAGAATTTAAAAGTATCAGTGATCAGCTCCTGGACATGCATTGCAATTGGTTTATTAGAACATGACCTACGATGAGAGGCAGTGAGGTACCCATGCTGTAGGTAGACGCGGGTCCCAAAGAGGAAAGAGAAGTAAGGACAATGGTACATTCCTGGACACGCTTATTTGGTACCTTGAGCGACTTTTGTGCGATGTGTCTATTTGTTGAGCGACGCACTGAGGGGCCAATCCCCAAGGTGTAGGAGAGTCGCAGAGGGTTGACGGCATTCAGCCGTAGGAGGAACCCCATGTGTATGTGATTCGAGCCTTTTGGCTATATGAAAGGGACCCCCTCTGAGGAGTAATATTGGGTTAGGATCAGTTGGACTACAACGTATTACAAACGCAATGTTTAGGAAGGCAGAGATTTTGATAGACGCTCCTGACCGTGAGGCCGAGGGGTTGTCTTGTGCGTAGTGACGAGGCCCGGCTAGTGCATGAGCCAGTGCCGGCCCGTTTTTAGGTCCATCAGTGGTGCGTCTGCCGGGAGCCGCTTAAAAGTGGCGGTTCTCGAATCCTGGTTGTTTAGGGACCAACTAGGAGTTTATGCCAAAGGATACTGAGATTGATCCGTTATTTATTGATAAGCATCGGCTAGCAGAAATCCAAAAGCAAGAAAGAGACGAAAGAGCTAGGCGACGTGCTGAAATTTTTAGGAGATATTTCCCTAAGCGTAGCAGTGCTGAACCCTTACGAGGGAGTGGATCTAGTGGTCTTGGGGCCACAAGCAGTAAGTTAGGAGAAGGTGGAAGCTCTAGTGCTCCCCTTCCTGCCATAAGCCAGTCCACGTCAATTGCGGGAGGTGTAACCCCACCGTCCCCTATTCCGAGTGCAAATCCAATCCGCGTCATGGCGCAGCCTATTGCAATTCCAGCAGGAACGACGGATTTGTTGGCTCTAGGTTACCCGCTACCCATTTTTAATGGGCTAGTTGAGGAAGATGCGGAACTCCACATTAGGGAGTTTCAAAAGCTGATGTTTAACTGTCGCATCCAAGAGGAAGGACATTTAATGATGTTCTTCAATATGACTCTCAAAGGAAGAGCCGCTATATGGTATCATGGTTTAAAAGCCGGAACCATATTGAACATTGATGCATTTTATGGAGCTTTTCGAAGGGAGTTTGCCCCTGAAAGGGGTGGACAATATTGGTTGCGTGTACTCAACGTGACCCGCCAAGAACCACACGAGGATATTCGTGCTTATGTGAAGAAGATAAAAGAGGTTTTCCGTAAGTTGGACACCTCTATTCCCATCCCCGCAGCTGCCCAATTGCAATATTTCTTACATGGTTTGGACTTTAATATCCAATTGCAGTTGAGTAGTGTTCCCTTGGGGGATATAGATACTGCCATTACACGAGCACAAGAGGTGGAATCCCGACTACAAGCAGCCTATGCTTCTCGAGGCAATTCGAATATGGGTTTAGTATTGGGAAACAATATGGCAATGGCCAATGGCAGTAGTGGCCAAGGGATAGCGATGGCTAACCCTAATGGGAGAGGAAACATGATGCAGAATGTCCCTTTATTACCAGCTCCCCCTAGCATGTCGACGCCTACGGGCAGTCAAATGGCTCCAAATGGTGGAGTCCAGGTGGTCAATTCTAACACCATGCCTGTGGCTCAACAACCAGTGTCTAATCGAATTGTTAGGCCGATGGAACGACATGGTAATGACCAAGGCTATGAGTCGAGTTCTTCCAATGTTCTTGGCGAGGTTAAGGACATGATGAAGCATTATACCGACATGATTACGGAGCAGTATCGGCAAATAGCCGTTGATGTCAACTTCCTTAAAAAACAACAAAATTTGATAGGAAGTAGATACCCAGAGGAGGGTGCCCCTTCGAGGTTTAGTTGCAAATGGTGTGGTGGGCAGCACTATCCCAGAAATTGCCCAAATGTTAAGTGCGACATCTGTGGAAAATCCGGCCATTTAGCAGCTACTTGTTGGAGTAAGATCAGTTCCCTCCAGCCAGGAAGTCGGCAACCAGGGCCTGTTAATCATCATGCCCAAGGAAATGACTCCCAGCGAGAAGATGGGCCTAAAAAAATACTTCAACGACCAAAGACTACAGTAGAGGAGCTACCAAGTGGTAGTGGGGTTAGTTTGATTGAGGCTGTACGCGTTAACGATGCTGAAACCTCTAATCTGCGAGCTGTCCTTACAAGAGGTCAAAAGGGTAGAGAAGCCGACAAGGATAAGCCTGTCGACGGAAACCCTAAACACGGCGACAAAGGAACGCAAGTTTTGGATCCTGCCCTGGAAGGGGGACCTTTGAAGCCCGTAGAAAGTAAAGCCGATAAGGAACCACCAAAGAAGAAGGTGAGAGTTAAGAAAGAGGCAATAAAGCCGGTTCAGCGACCTAAAGAGCGGATGGTTTGGCGTGAAAAGCGAGCTCTATCGAACTATCATGAATTCGATTTGGCAAGCTCTCTTTGTGAAGTCAAACCGGATGTGAATCTTTTACAGCTTATTAAGATTTCCCCAGGAGTACGCAAGGAATTTAGAAAGATCCTACGTACCGGGTATATCGTAGAACCTTTGGGTATTGCGCAAGTAGGTGATGATTGGTTCGAGCATGCTGAGAAGCATTGCCCAAGGGTTGCAGCCTATGTCGATGGGATATTAGTAGATTATGCCATTGTCGACACGGGATCATCTGTTAACATTATGAGTTCTGAACTGATGGAAAGGTTGGATCTTGCAATCCAGAAAGATACCTCCACAATTCTCAGAATGGCAGATGATAGTCTGAGACAGCCAGAAGGCTGCATTACTAAGGTCCATGTCACTGTTGCAAATGTAGAATGCCTGTTGGACTTTAGGGTGATTCGTTTTGCAGGCCGTCCAAGTTACCAAGTATTACTTGGACGACCTTGGATCTTGCAAGCGGACTGCCAAGTAGATATACCTGCTGGTCGACTGATATTCGGCAGAGGTGCCCAGCGTGTGGTAGTTGATGCTTATCCTGAGTCCCCGCAGAGTGAGAGAGCTCCTCTATCTTCTACAGAATTGGAGACATTAGAAGATTTATCTGCCAGTGAGACATCATCGAGTGATGAGTCCAAAGAGGGATCCACCACGGAAGACATCTATCAGATCACTTTGAATGAGCCGATAGAGGGCCAAGATCGTATAAGAGATGCAGATGTTATCGAGCTAGACCTTGGTACGCCTGATGATTCGCGGCCAATCAAATTAGGTTCTATGCTCAGTTCAGCAGAAAGGGAGGACTATGTGGCCTTGATCCAGGAATTCCGTGATATCTTTGCCTGGAGTTATGATGAGTTGAGAGGCATCCCTCCTAGTCTTGCTGTTCATACAATTCCGTTGAAGGAGGGCAGTCGTCCTGTACGGCAGAAAGTAAGGCGTATGACTTTTGAACTGAGGGACAGGCTATTTGAAGATTTACAGAAGCTTCGAAAAATGGGTTTGATTTTTCCTGTGCAACACACGGAATGGTGTTTGCCAGTTGTGATTAGAAAGAAGAAGAATAATCAAATCCGTTTATGTGTGGACTTTAGGGAGCTGAATAAGCAGATAGTTAATGACTACTACCCGTTGCCATTTATTGACCAGATTTTGGATCAATTAGCGGGTAGGGAGATATATTCGTTTATGGATTGCTTTGCAGGATACAACCAAATGGCAATTGCAAAAGAGGATAAGTTGAAAACAACTTTTATCACTGTATTTGGTACTTTTGCGTACCATGTGATGGCCTTTGGTTTATGCAATGCGCCGGGTTCGTGGCAACGAACAGCAGATAAGACATTCGGTGACATATCCCCTGAAGAGTTGAGGGTGTTTATTGATGACTTAGGGGCCGCCACCGTGAGAGGGAGGCAGTTGCTCATTTTAAGAAAATGCTTTGAGCACTGTAGACAATTCTGCATCGCCTTAAACCCACGGAAGTGTGTTTTTGGAGTACCTTATGGACTGTTGCTGGGTCATGTAGTCAGTTCGGTGGGAATTGCGACAGACCCCGAGAAGGTCAAAGTTATAGTTGCCATGGGTCCACCACGCACTCTGAAGGAAGTTCATAGCTTTCTGTCTTCGATTGGTTACTACCGTAGATTCATCAATGCCTTAGCAGAAAGAACGTTGCCGCTTACAAATTTATTGTCCTTTAGCTGTTCGTTTGTATGGGGTGACCCTTGTAAGGTAGCATTCGAGGATGTGAAACAAGAGCTAGCACGAGCGCCCGTTTTAAAAGCCCCTAAAAGAGGTGAGGTGTTTTATATATTTTCGGCAGCCACCATGTATAGTATCTGCTGTTTAGCCCAAATTTGGGAAGAGAAGTGGTACCACCCGATTGCTTTTGCTAGTCAGAAGCTAGGGGTATCCGAAATCAATTATACCTATATGGAGAAATTGTGTCTGGCGATGGTCTTTGGGACCAAGAAATTCAGGCATTACATTCTCTATGAGAAAGTCGTGCTTTATACGAAGGCGGAGGGACTTCGATTATTGATGAATAAGCTACAGCCGCCTGATCGTCTAGCAAAGTGGTTGATTACTTTGCAGGAATTTGATTATGAAATCAAGAGTAAGCCACCAAGGTTGCAAGGCATCGTGGAATGTCTTGTGGACTTTGGGGAGCCGAAAGAATCTGTGGCTGAAGGTAGTGATATGGAGTTGTTGTTTAAAATAGATACGCCATCTATTCCCTCCTGGTATGCTGCAATAACGCATTATTTATCAACAGGAGAGGCGGGATCCGAATTATCTAAAGCTGAGAGAAGGAAAATTAAGCAGCAAGCATTAAAGTTTGCTTTGATCGCAGGTACATTATATCGGCAAGGGCTATCGCCGGTGTGTGATGCCTGACGAGGTGCCATTCATTTTGGAAGAGTGCCATGATTCTGCTTGCGGTGGCCATTTTGCTGGACGGCTTACAGCACAAAAGGCTTTAAGAGCAGGTTACTGGTGGCCTGCCATCTTCCAGGATGCGTTTGCGTATGTTAAGAGATGCGATATTTGCCAACGACATGATAGTCGAGAGAATAGGAAACGACCACTCACCCCTATTATGGTGATACTTCCATTTGAGTAGTGGGGAATAGACTTTGTGGGTCCTATTACTCCGTCGTCGACTACGCAAAAGAGGTACATCATTGTCGCAACTGACTACTTCACGAAGTGGTCAGAAGCACGTGCAATAAGGAAAGATGATGCTAAAGAAACTGCTAGTTTCCTTTTAGAGCAGATAATATGCCGGTTTGGTCCGCCGAAAGAATTAGTGTCGGACCGCGGAACCCATTTCCTGAATAAGGTGATCAAAGGTTTGACAGAGATGTGGCAAATCAAGCATAACAAGACAACCCCATATAATCTACAAGCCAATGGGCAAGTTGAAAGCACCAACAAGCAGCTTGTGGGCATCCTGTCCAAAATTGTGTCGGAAAAGAAACGGGATTGGGATAAAAAGTTATATGTGGCAGTGTGGGCCTACAATACGACTTTCAAACGAGCCACTGGCCATACCCCGTTCAAGTTAGGATATGGGGAGGAGTGTGTCTTGCCTTTAGAGATTGAGCTGCCGACTATTCAGTTTGCCATCAATCATTCTTTGAGCGATGAAGACGCACTTTTTGAGCGCTTGACGACACTAGCACATTTAGATGAGCTTAAGTTGCAGAGCTTATTGCACCAAGAAGTGGCGAAGTGCCGAATGAAGCAGCTACACGACCTCAAAGCCAAGAAATACACCTTCAAGAAAGGACAGCTTGTTCTGTATTATGATGCATGACGTGAATTATTCCCAGGCAAGCTAGAATCCAAATGGGATGGGCCCTATAGGATCATTAGGATAGGAAAGAATAAATCCACAGTCTTGTTAGCTGACCTTGAGGGGATAGAATTTAAAAATAAGGTTAATCTTAATAAGATTAAACCTTATTATTTCTGAATGCACTAATACTATGACTGCCTTGCAGGTCTAGGAGAGATCGATCAAACATCTGCAAGGAAATCGTGATAGAGGTTGATGGGTCGTCTGATCCCTTATTTAGAACACCCATATTTAGAACAGAGGTATCATCAGGGAAAGCTCATTTGGTGGAGCAAAGGATATAAGGTGATTGAGCAAGAAGGCGGGACATTTATTTGGGAGATCAAGGTCTTCTGCCATCACTGCCTACAAATTTTGACGAGCATCCCTATTGAATTCAATGACGATGGAGGGATGGAGCCTACAGTCCACCCGTTGAATATGCTGAATTTCGATTACCATAATTACGAGTAGAGTCCAAGATGGCGGGATATGTAAACCCTTTATGGACGTACACCTTGTACTTTGATGGGGCGTCCAGGGGTGCATGCAAAAAAGGAAGTGTAGGGGTTGTCATCCGAGACCCCCGACGACGCATTGTCATGAAGTTAGCTGCTTATCTTGGGGCGAATTTTACCAATAATATGGCAGAATACAAAGCCCTGATTATGGGTTTGAATATTGCGAAGAAGGGTGGTATCCGCTAGTTATTGGTGAAAGGGGACTCTCAGTTGGTTTTAAATCAACTCAATGGGACGTACATGGTACGAAACCCCATCCTTTGCATGTACCATCATACTGCCATAGCCCTGCTAGACGAATTCGATAGAGTGTCTTTTCAGCTGATTCCACGGAATTCGAATCAGTTTGCCGATTCTTTGGCTAATTTTGCGTATGAAGAAGACCTCTTCTTTAATTGTGGCCCTTGTCCCGATATATCTATTGATGCTGAGACAGGACCTGGTCGTTTGTGGGGTATGCTTTCTAAACATGCCCTCTTTGGCAGACGATGGTTGATTTGGGTGATGCAGAGGGTAAGCGAGACTCATCTGCCTTTATTATCTTGGACCCACAGACTGGTTAGACGACATGTGATGCGAACACCTCTTGCGATATACGCAGGAGAGATAGGTCATAATTTAATGCACCTAGTTTAGGGCTACGCGCCTTTGTTCCCCTGAAAATAGTATGCTTTGATGTCTATCATGGTTGTTTCCAGGTGGATGTTCTGCATAGTATTGTTTGATTTCATTAGGCCAAGAGGGCCATTTCCCTGTCTAGTGCGGGTGCGTTTAATTGGGTTTTTGTTTGTGCTGGACCGATTTCGTGGTTCGTGGAATTTTGTAGAGCCTGGAGGAGCCTTTGCTGCGATGGAAGCTTCTTGCGGCCAATCCAGGTGATATTTCTCCTTTACGAGTACCTTTCTTTCCTGTTATATGTGTATTTGTACTTGTCGAGGGGATACATTTTTGTTGGGGACCGGCAACCAAAGCATGAAGTCCCAGGTTTAGGCTAAGTATGTTTGAGGGAGGTCGGAGTAGTCATTGCCTCCTGTAAAGACATTGTCAGGCATTGAAAGACCTGTTTTAGAAGGAAGTCCTAGTGGCCCTGTTCTGCTAGCCTGCTAGGCAGCCGTTCTAGGAGTTCTTGTTAGTAGTGAGGCAGTTAGAGAAGCCTGCCAGAAGATAATAATAATGATGCCAAGAAATCCTGAATATCCTAAAAGATGAATATAAATACGAAGGTGTGTAAAAAGGGGTTCTAACCCCTATCAAAGAAAAGAAAAGGAATAGAAATGTATAAGCAGTTGATCATCGCCTTGCGAAGGCTTGGTAGGTTCTTGGGGACGAATCAGACCCGGGGCCGATACCTTGTCTTCCTAGGGGTGGCTTCTTGCTGGAAAAAAAAAAATGACACAACAAGGAAGGTTGGAGCGAAAATAAAAGTGAGCGTTAGAAAAGGATTAAGTGTCGCCTTGCGAGGGCTTGGTAGGTTCTTGGGTGCCGAGACAGGTCCTGAGGCCGATGCCCTGTTCTCCTTGGGTCACTACGCTCAGCTCCCTCCTTTTTACATGCCTAAGTATGTTCATCCAATACAAACCCTAAAAGAAGACATGTACTGAAAGAAAATACTCTTTGATCAGGCTATAGGAGACCTCGCCTTGTAGGAGCTCCTAGTTGTGTTGTTTTTAGTTGGTAAGTAGTGCAGACTACCATTTAGGGCAACCTATTTGATAGGGTTTTTTAGTTTGGCTGTGTTGGAGCAGCTGGTTAGTGACTCACTTCGGATCTTCTATTAGATGATGCTAGGCCTACTCCTTGTGGATGTTATGCCTTGGTTCTGTCCAGGGGGAGGGGGAGCATTGTGCTGAGTTTTATTATATAATTGTTTTGTATCAGTTTGATGCTTCTTTGGTTGTTTATGTGCAGATATGTTCGTGGATTCGACGGGCTGAGTCGCCCTATCCCGTGGTCGCCAATGAAGACGAGAATTTAGGTGACGGGAAGTGCTTAAAAATAGCAAAAAATTATGAATGTCAAGGGAAAAATATTCACTGTCAAAGGCGGCGGCTCGATCTAGGACGATTTTAAGCGCCAAAGTGCTTTAAAGGCGCCCGAGCGACACTTGTTGATTTTTCATAATTTTTTAGACAGTCGTGCAGGTTGACACGAACTACTGGCCAATACGGGATGCTAAGCCGGACGCCCAGGATTTTTCAGAGCTCGATTCCGAGTCCGGATGGGGAAATGGCCAAGAAACCGGTCAAGATACGAAGAGGTGGACTTATTTTTGGCCAAAATGGGCATGACCTTTGGGGGCCCAAACTTAAAATGCCACATGAAATATTTGAACCAAATCGTGGAGAGAGAAAGGAGGAGAACATCACGCCATGCTGCGCCCGAAAAATGCGCTTGAAGATCATGGAGGCTCCCTCCTGCCTGTGAACAACCCATGCAGATCATCATTGCCCTTCATTCCCCTCTGAATCTTGACTCTATCGCCGCCCTTCGCTCGCGCAATGATGCCCTCTTTGAAGATCTCTGATTTCAGTCTTTCTCTCTCCTCCCTCTCTCTCTTCTAAAGGCAAGTTCATGTGGGAAGAAGAAGGAAGAAGAAAGAATGATGGAGGCTTGTCCGGCATGGATCGGATTGCTCCACGGGCTGGAAATGGTGATTGGTGATTGTGCTGGACATGAAGTGCTGTTGATTTCCAAATTTGTAGCCATGGACATGAAACCCGAAACACGCAAATAAGCGGTAATTTAAAATTTTCAAAGGAAATTTGAGATTCTATAGCTTTTAATTGATGAAATGTTGTTCATGTGGGATAAAAATTGTTCATGTTGCTGTTTTCTATGAGTTCTTGCTGGTCCTAATCAAAAAATCAGAAAATTATGCATCTTGTGGTTCAAAATAATACATTAAAACACGAAAAACATGAAAAATCAAGGGAAAATGAGGGTTTTTGGCATAAAAATGGGGAAGTAAATAGGAACATCAACTAAACTTTCACTTTTCTGCAAGAAGGAACTAAGGGCCACAGCCCATAACCTGTTTTGAATTTTCAGTAATTAAATAATGCAGAAAAATAAGGAAAAATACAAGAAAAGGGTGGAAAAACCCTAAAAAATAGGGAAAAAATACATTTTGGGTTTCGAAAAATAAGGATAAATAAGAACAATGTTTGTGAATGTTTGTGGGGACTGAAGCATGAGGATTTGCCTTAGTTCAACCCCACCTTCTTGTTCTAGTGTGTCTTTTTCCGGTTTTTTCACATAAAATGATGGTAAAATACCCTATAAACCTATCCAACGATGTACTATTTAAACGGGGAAGGGTAGAGGAGTTGAAATATGTCTAAATGCCATGTGAGATGATGGGAAAGTTGCTGATTTCTATGCATAGCATTCATGACGGATGATAATTAAAATTAAGAGCTTAGTAGCACGAGGATCACCTCGGTGCTAAGCCCATGTAACGCAGCACGAACGGTAGTTGGAAACCATTAAAAGAATGTTTTGCACTTGTGCACGATACTGTTTTGCTAAATGTTTGAGCACTAGGCATCCACCAAATGCATGGAGCATGAAAAAGAATTTAAAAGTATCAGTGATCAGCTCCTGGACATGCATTGCAATTGGTTTATTAGAACATGACCTACGATGAGAGGCAGTGAGGTACCCATGCTGTAGGTAGACGCGGGTCCCAAAGAGGAAAGAGAAGTAAGGACAATGGTACATTCCTGGACACGCTTATTTGGTAGCTTGAGCGACTTTTGTGCGATGTGTCTATTTGTTGAGCGACGCACTGAGGGGCCAATCCCCAAGGTGTAGGAGAGTCGCAGAGGGTTGACGGCATTCAGCCGTAGGAGGAACCCCATGTGTATGTGATTCGAGCCTTTTGGCTATGTGAAAGGGACTCCTTCTGAGGAGTAATATTGGGTTAGGATCAGTTGGACTACAACGTATTACAAACGCAATGTTTAGGAAGGCAGAGATTTTGATAGACGCTCCTGGCCGCGAGGCCGAGGGGTTGTCTTGTGCGTAGTGACGAGGCCCGGCTAGTGCATGAGCCAGTGCCGGCCCGTTTTTAGGGCCATCACCACTTGCCATTTCTTTTGCACTCCATCTCAATGCCATTACAATCAACAGTGGTAAGCAAGGCATGAAAGACACTGGAAAAGTACACTATACTTTTCAAGCACTACTAGTAGCCACTAGCTACCACAAGCTAAGACATCACAGAGCTTAATTGTGTTGCATTGCCTTGACAAGACCATAATGATGTCTCAAGCAATCTTCAAGTGTACTCCTTGTCTTCATCAACAAATTTTTCCATCATCTAAGACCTTGCTTCACTGACCCATTGCTATACAAGGAACCAGGCCGACAGTCTTCTAACTAAGTAATATCTAAGTATACACAAGCACTCACATAATATCTGCACCGAAGTATATACACAGTTTGGGTCCTCAAGTGCAGGATAATACTCTCAGCTTGCTTAGAGTTCCGACCTGTCTCCCAAACTAATCAAACATGTCTTGTGCACGATAAGAAGACTAGCACTATCCCTTAGGGAGAGACCACATGAGAGGTTTTCAAATTGTAGGTATTGAAGCCTCCAACGACATTTCAATCGCTCCTTAGTGACACCCAACTCTGAATGCTTATCCCTTACCATCTGACAAGCCTGCAAAGACTCGTCATGTGCAGAATCCCCAACAAACCAACACTTGTGTTGGCCATCAATGCAATCCCCACACAGAATAGCCCTACCACCACCTCCAACCACCTTGCACCAGCCACCTTGGCCACCAACAGGCCCCCAGGCCTTGCTTTCACACCACCACCAACACTCCTCCACGGAAACCAAAAGCGTCCTTGTCACCCACGCCTTCGGTGCATGCTAAACGCTTGCTACCTACGACGGTGAGTGCCTTGGGACTGGCACTCGTCTAGGAGGGGGGTAATGTTAACCCCAGCACGAAGAAAGCAAAAGGAAATAAAAAAGACGCAGGGCAAAGCGGAAAAAAGGTAGCCCAACGACTGAAGAAAGAATAGGAGAAAAGGCCAAAAGCGCAAGGGCAACCTTAAAAGGCCAAGGCAAATACAAAAGGGGAAAGGAGCATTTTAAAATAAAAAGGCGCACCCTGAAATCTTGTAAAAGAGCGCCAGGCTCTCACCCGTGCAATTTGTAAATGTAGATGGGCGGTGGAAAGGAAGCTAGGAAGATAGAAGGACAATGGGAAAAAGGGCCTAGGCTATGGCTAGCCATGTAAAAAGGGGATGACCGCCCAAAAGGGATTTAGGGTTTTGTATATAAAGTTGAAAAGTGAATGAGAAGCTCATTCTTGTGTGTGGCCAAAAGTAGCTCTCCTCTTCTTCTTCTTCTTCTTCTTCTTGCTTGCTTGAGCTTGTGCTTGAGAGAGGGAGTGTGAGAGTGCAAGTGAGTGAGTGTGTGAGGATGAGGGACCGTGGGGTGGAGAAGCTCTCCATCTTCTCCTCTCTTCTTCTCTTCTCTTCTCTTCTCTTGCTCGCGGCAATGGAGCTTGGAGCTTGGAGCGGGAGGATCAAGCTTGCTTGAAGCTTGCACTTGGGTCGTGGAGCTACCGGAGTGCGCGGGAGAGGAGGTAACTCGAACGGCACGGAGGTAAGCTCACTACACCGTAGGTATGGATGGCGCGTCGGTTATGTGAGATGTAGCCATTAGTGCTCGGCTTGGAACGCTTGAACAATAAGCGGTCAGTGGGTCTTGGCGATTGAGTGAAAGTGCCCTTCACTTGTTGTAAAGTGGAAGGGCAGTCCCAGCAAACCTACTAAGGGCTTAGTGAAGGTGAATGATGTAAATCTTACTGAATCAGGGGAGCCCCCTAAACTAGTTTACTTTGCTAAGGATCTCAACATAGAAGGACAAAAATATCTTATTGATCTACTCAAGGAGTATCTTGATGTGTTTGCCTAAAATTGCTTGAATCTCAAGGGCATCCCGCCCCCAAGTATTGACATATACAATTTCATTAAGAGCTAATGCCAAGCTTGTCAAACAATGATGGAACCCCATGGATATTCATTATGCATATCACATTTGAGAAGAGCTAAAAAAGTTATAGAAGGTAGGGTTCATCTATGAGATTGATCATACAGATTGGGTATCACCCATCATCATGGTTTTTCAAGAAAAATGGTAAGATTTGAGTATGTATTAATTACAAAAAGCTAAATGATGTGATGAAATAAGATTATTATTCATTTTCATTCATGGATCATATGATCAAGTGAGTGGCATTCAACAAAGCTTATAGCTTCTTGGATGGGTTTTCTAGCTATGAGTAGGTGCAAGTTCACCCAAAGGATTGGCCTAAGACTCTGCCTTCGCCACCAAATAGGGAGTGTTTGTCTACATTGTCATTCTGTTTATTGGCTCGACCAATGCACCAAATACTTTCCAACATTTCTTTTGCACTATTTTCAAAGATATGCTAAGATGATGGCTAAGGTGTTTGTTGCCAATGTGTTCACTCCACTTAGGAGGAGCATCTTGAGAAACTTTGATTAGTCTTTGAAAGTTGTCAATAGTACCAACTCTCCTTGAATCCCTTAAAGTACCACTTTTGGTTTAAACACAATATCATTTTGGCGCCCAGATAGTATATAAGTATAGTATTGCGATGGATACTGCTAAAATCAAGGTGATAATGGATCTTCTATCGCATATACTAACCACAAGGGCATTTAGTGTTTCACTGGACATATCGAATATCACTACCACTTTGTGCTAAACTATGCTTCAATAACGTGACCTCTTTACACGTTATTGGTTATCTAGAGATGGATGGATGAATGCAAAGCTTTGTATGAAGCACTAAAGAATGCTCTATTTACCACATCAATTTTATAAGCCTTGAATAAGATAATAACCTTTCATGTGGATATCAAAACACTTCAAATTTGCAAATGGACCTATGTTGTGTCAATTCAATGACCATAATATGGACTTCCCTGTGAGTTTTTCAAGCAGACAGCTCATTGAAGTAAAGATGAACTATTCAATTATAGAAAGGGAAGAATTAGAAATGGTGTATGCTATCAAGAAGTTTCACCACTAGTTGGCTATCCAATTCACATTCTTTGTAAACAATCAAGCATTTCTCTATTTTGTAAAGAAACTCTACAACATGGTACAAGCCACATTTGTGAAGGCTTCTACTCCTACTAGAGTTTGAATATTTTGTGGTAATATATAAATAAAAGAAACACTTCATTTACTAACCATATATCTCATATCAACAGTGAGGTGAGAAAGTAATTGTGGTTGATGATAATGTACCTAATGTCCATTTGTTCTGTATTTAGCAAGAAGTCTAACTCTTTAAGGCAAACCTTACACCCCATTGGGTAGACGATATTGTTTATAACTTGAAAAATTTCTTACTAGAGAGATCTATTAAAAATGAGTGACTCACCTGTCTCTTGAACAAGATCTGACCCTATTCTATGATTGCCAGTCAAGTATGTTGACTAGGGTAGGACAACATTCTTCAAATATGTGTATTTTAGTATGAAATTGAGGACGTATTGTAGGAAACATATGGAGAGATCGTAGGAGGAAGCTTTGATACAAATACCATATCAAAGAGGACTCTACACTCCAAGTTGTGGTGGGTGGCCAACTCTTTTCAAAATGCGGCCCATTTTGTTAAACATTGTGATGATGAGTGTTAATGAACCAAACCTCTCATTTAAAAGGATAAAATAAAACTCTTCCCTATAATCATGTGCCAACCTTTCAAGAAGTGGGGAACACACTTCATGGTACCCATTAGCCTTGCTTACCAATATTCTCAAGCATGCTACATTGATGTGGTGGCTACAAAATATGTAACTAAATGGGCAAAGGGTAGGGCTAGTAGAAAGAATGATGCCATAACCATGAAAAAATTCATCTCATGATTTGGCTACCCTATTGATATCTCATTTCTTAAATAAAGCCATTGAACATTTGTTGCCCATGTTTCTGGTCCTACATCGCAAGTTTAACCCTTACTACCCTCAAGTGAATAGCCAAGCAGAAGTAACTAATAAGTTCTTTACCCTTAATCTTTGCATCAAAGTGGAAGAACACTAAGAAGGTAATAAAGCTTGGATTGAATGCATCACTGGACTCAAAAGTCTTACTAAAATATGACTACTTGCAACTCATGCCTTTTTTATTGAAAGAGCCCAAAGAAAGGCTTAGTTTGATAAATGTGTCAAGTAAGGATCCTTCAAGAAAGGTGACCTAGTGTTGCCATACTCAATCAAAGGCCATAAATAAAAACTTCAACTTTGAGGCCTTGGATCCTACCAGATCTATATCATTAGCACAATGCAAGCAATATGGAGTTAGAAAACTTAGCAAGGCAAAGTATTGGATACTTTAATGGTAGTCGTATCGAATGCTACTATCCTCCAGAGCACTAATTGCACAATCCACCCATGAAGGAACCTAATATTCTCGTTTGATCCATCATGCTAACTGAATAAACGTGGTATGAACAAATGGAGCAATGCATGCAACTGACAAATCAATGTTCTTTCCAAAAACTTTAACATTAGGGTAGTGATTGCCAATAGCCTAGGATTGGAGGATGACCTTGCAATTCTTCTTCGTTACATATGCATCTGGTTGACCGCAACTAAGCATGTGACCATTGATGCATTCGTTGAGATGAAGATGCCAATTTCAATACTCTTCCTTATTTTCTATTAGAGAAAATTGGGTCAATTGCTTCTACAACCTATTGATGCCAAATTGCATCCATATGGAGGCCAATCATATTTGTTTTTGGAAAAATGTAGACTAAAATTGATGGTAGAAATTGAAACCATTCTAATCCTCTTCTACATTTTACTAAATAGAGAAGGTCTTCGAATCAAAATCCTACTAGGATGCCCATTCAAATACCTTAGGAACTCCAATGCTAACTACATTGACAAATGCATCCACTTAAAGTTTTGAGGTGCATTATTTATCTTAGCCTTAAGTCACGCATGTTTAACTCTAGAGTCTAGGCCAATCGCTACCCCCACCCCATCACTCCAGTAATCCATCATAAGTGACACAGCTCTCCTCTCATAGCTTCTAATTGCTCAGACAACCTCAAAGAGGGGGAGGGGGGCACAGATAGCTATTTAATAGAGTCACTTGGATAGAACAAAAGAAGAAGTGATTTGAATGGTACATTTGGATGCACTCTTGAATGCTACCATCTAAACTCACCTGGGAGGTAGTGTTCCAAGAGGAGATAACCTTTAAGTACAGATCTTTCAGTTTGACATTGAGAAGAAGGAATAGGAGAGAGAGAGAGAGAGAGAGAGAGAGAGAGAGAGAGAGAGAGAGAGAGAGGATTGGGGAGAAGACCAATGCAAAAACAAAAAAAAGAAAAGATAAGAATTAATATAAAAACATTCATGTGACGAGGCGGTTCACCTTGTCGAGGACAAGAGAAGTGTAACATAGCTAGAGGGAGACTCGAATGCTTCAAAGGAAGCCTTCTCTCTAGCTCCTGGTCATTCCAAGCATCATTTCGTATTCAAAAGCCTTTTGACAAACTATTGATTGTTAGAGGAATGCTTTGGTCGTCTGAAGGGTCAAAGCTTTTTAAAGAACTTGCCTTCCAAATGAAATTGTGTATTGAAAGCCTTGTCTGATATTGAGGAGCTGCTTGGAATTCAGAAAAGAGGAGAATCAAACATTGGAATAGTCATGGCTCTTGGTTTAAGCAATTGAGTGAGTGGAGGAAGCAAAGCGAGTTATGGAATGAGTGGATGAAGATGCAGCTTGTTATGGTCCTTCACGCCTCTCTCTCATCATGGAACACACCTCCATTCATAAAAGCAAATCCACCAGTTGAAAGACGATAGATGCAGCAAAATGGCGCATGCTGGTAATGGCAATGACAAGCTCGTGAGAGCATTGCATGGCATGATCTACATCCGATCCGTCAGCCGAATTGAACCAACCCCTGGCCATAATAATGCCGTCACAATACCTGTTGCCCTCATGGCCATACCCTCCCGAGAGAGCTATCGCCCTTACGGCTACCGCACAGGCCTAATAAGGCCACACTCTTTATAAGGTCAGGGCCCTTTGTATTCATCTTGAAGATAGCTGCCCTCATTGTCCACGCTCTATAATAGCACCAGTTGCCTCATGCCCCACATCAATCAACCACACAGCTGAGTTTGATCGAGAGCACCTTCAGGTCAAGCACAAGGCCTGTTTTGAGCCACTCATGCGCCAAGCTCCTGATCTCCATCTGTATGATGTCAAGAAGCACTGAAGCAATCACTGGCATGACCTACCATATAAAGATTCTAGAGTTTTTGAAGGATGGGTTGCACGATAACCCTAGCACAAACCTAAAGCCTCTCGAACAACTCTTGAAAGCTTTATGTTGAAAGTGGACAAAGGTACATTATCTAAGCCTGCTCTGCAATTGATATCTTCTTGAGAAGAACGCTACAATGAGGAAAGAGGGCGCATAATGACTAATGATCAGTTTTCTAATGTAGAAGATATGGGAAGTGCATACACTAATTGCAAATCAGAGGAAGAAGCCTCAGCCACATGGCTCAAAACAATTGACTACGATATCGATGAACACACAATTGAGCAAATCATTGTCAAATCCAAACCTAAGGAGATGCATGCATTGCTTGTCAATAGAGTTTTCAGAATGGACTATGATAAAACTTGGATAGATTACTTGACAATATTAGACTATAAATAAGTGGGACTTAGCCAAGTAGAAACAGTAATGATATATAAAATGGGGGTTGCTTAAGAGCTTCTTTTGCCTAGAGAAATACCCTCATTCAATAAAGTTTGTGATTTTAACTTTGAATCAGAACTCAGCTTAGATGGTGACCAAGATCTCCCTTTGCTACCTAAGATCCAATGTACCAAGGGGAATCTTCCAGTCCACTTGCAGTGTAAAATGTTAAAGAAGGAAAAGAAAAAGACAAAAAAAATCAATGAAGAAAAATATAAAAGCCATAGGATCTCCTTAAATGCTTCAAGCAATTCAAAAGGAGATCGGATAGTTGTTACAGCCCAAGGAAGCCCAAGTCAGAAATGGAAGACCCAAAAAGTAAAAAATGGAAGACATCCCAAGGCAAGAAAAGCGGAAAAGAAAGGCAAGCTCAAAAAAATGTATGAAAAGCCTTAATGCAAAAGAAAGTGCACAATAACGAGTGCACTGAATATTCTAACAAAGAAAGCGCTGGCGCATTGTAATTCATTTTGTAAAAGAGCACTAGGCTCCCTCCTGTACAATTTGTAAATGTAGATAGGCACGTGAAAGAACTGTGAAAAGAGAAAAGAAATAAGAAAAGAAGACATTGGCTAAAAAAGTTGGTCATGTAAAAAAGGTATGGATGCCCAAAAGAGGGGGAAGGCATGTATAAAAAGGCAAAAAGGGAATGGAGAAGATCATTCTTGTGTGTGGCCAAAACTAGCTCTCCTCTTTTCTTCTTCCTCTTCTTGTTCTTGCTTTCTTGAGCTTGTGTTTGAGGGAGGGAGTGTGTGTGTGAGGGTGAGGGACGGCGTGGTGGAGAAGCTCTCCATCTTCTCCTCTCTTCTTCTTTTTCTCTTCTCTTCTCTTGTCTCACACGTGACAATGAAGCATGGAGTTTGGAGCTTGAGGATCAAGCATGCTTGAGGTTGCATCTTGGATTGTAGAGCTATTGGAGTTCTTGAAGGAGGAGGTAACTCAATCGAGCATAGAGGTAAGCTCGTTACACTCGTAGGTACAAGAGCACGTACAACTATGTGAGAGGTAGCCATTGCACTCAGCTTGAAATGCTTGAAGCGATCAGCAATCTGTGGGTCCTAGTAGTTGAGCGAGAAGGCTTACATATTTTGGTTCCATTGCTGGGACAAATGGATTCAAGCTTTGAGTGCTTGCGTGCTTCAAATCAAGCGATGAAGTAGGAGTTCAACTACGAAACGGCACTTGGTTTTAGGTAGGAAGAAAGGGAGTCAGAGGCCGTTCAATCTCTTTTGTGGATTAGTTTAGGTGTACAAAGCTTTCTGTGCATTGGTTAGAATAGAAGTTGCATGTTTTGTATCAGATTTGAGACACTAAGATTTGGAAAATAATGAAAAGATAACTCTTTGGATAACCAGGAAATAGGGAAACATGGGAAGAAAGGAATTAGATTTTGCAAGTCCATAAAGAAAAAAAACAAAGGTAAGGGGAGAAAGAGAGAATAAAAAAGGTGGAACAAGGGGAAGAGAGATCTCATTTGCCTTCAGAGAGAATGAGAGAGAGAGAGAGCTTGTGAGAAGAGGCAGAGTCATAGGTCTATAGACTACATTGCCTATGATCCTTAGTTTGATGCATTCAGCCCTACCAAGTATGAACTTGATCACTGTTGCTATCTGTTGTGTTGTTCTAGAATTGTGGTAGCATTGATTAGCATGCATTAAGTGAAAGGAAAGCATATTTGTGCCATTCGGCGGGCTTCGCGTGCTGCTCAAACAACTTGGCCTCGAATAGCCACACTCAGATGTGAAACGATTTAGGTGGCCGAATTTGTGGGTCTAGGATGGCCAACCATTGATATTCGACCTCGGACAGGCACCCTCCTCAGACACTTGGATGGGTACCCCTTGTCTGAGTCCAAGCCAGACCACTCGGGCATCCGAGTCTAGGACTTGGACCAGATAACCAGAACCCTATGTTTGACTGAGTTTTTCAACCTTCTAGGGGTTGCTCGAACTAACTAGTGACCCAGCTAGACCAAACCCATAAACGAACCCATAGAAGTGTTTGTACCTAGAAAAAGAAGGAAACTCAATCTAGCAGTCCGTGGGGAACCAAAAGACCCAACCTTTGGCCGCTAATTGATTGGAGACCCAAGCTGACTCACTAAGGCTACGCCCAATAGATCACATGTAGCAACTCGTAGAGAACTCAGGCTTCAACTGGTCAGGAGTAATCAAACCCCCTTCTTCTAACCTCATCCAAGAGCAAGAAATAGATTGAAGCATTTGGCTCCATTAAAGATCACACTCGACAATGTAGACACGTAGGTATGTATGGAAACTGGAAATCCTGATTTTGCACAACGCACATCACGATGCATTGCTAGAGTATAAGTGTTGCAAGATTATGAATGAGTAGATAAACAAGGAACACACTAAGGGGAGTTAACCTAAAAATGAACCCACCAATAGGAGTACAACCCCAAGAATCAAAAGAAAACTAGAAAACCAAGAACAAAGACTCACATGTAAGGAGTCTCTATAAGAGGATACTTGCAGCTGAGTGACCCAATGAGAGAGCAGTCTCTACTGTGTTCATTAATGGGATTCACAATGAAGAACCATATAACGCCCTGGCAAGCAATTCAAACATGTAGAGGGACATGCATACGAGGGTCTTTAAGGAAGCCATACGGGTAGACGACTTGCTTAGGGAGAGAAGCTCTCGAATGGTGCAGATCAGGGTAGCAATGCAATTAGGAACACTGAGAGAGTTGCAGCAACTAGTGGACGAGTAGTCTTCGGTGAATAAGATAAAGGGAAGAGTATTGACCAAACCCAAGCTATAGCCGACCTAAAAGCGGAGCTAGCTAGACTGCAAGAGTTAATACAAAGACCTATGCAACCCTACATGCACTATTGACCAAACCCAAGCTATAGCCGACCTAAAAGCGGAGCTGGCTACACTGCAAGAGTTAATACATAGACTTATGCGACCCCACATGCAGCGGTACACTGTGGAGGAAATCACCTACCATCTGAATGCCCCGACCCCAGATCAAGGCTTGTGCCAATTGTGGAAGGTTTGGGCATGACACTATGCACTATCAGTTTCCAAGACGTTTGCCTTATCAGCAACCTTACATATAGCCATACTACCTGGGAGTTAGACAACCATATTTCGGAAGGGAAGCACCTTTGGCACTTCCTACACCTAATGATTCAAAGCCATCCCCGCAGAAAGAATAGATATCAACCCTATAACTCCACTCCTCTCCCTCTCACAGCAGCGGTAGTGCATTGAGGACGTCAATCTCCCTCTTTCTCACGACTCAGAGTCTCGGCTCCTTCCCTTATGGCATTAATGGCAGCAGCATGGCGTAATAACTCTCTCTACCTCACCATGCCCCTACCCAGAGCCTCTCCCAGCAGTGATATAAATAGGGGGAGGGAGAGGTTGCTCCCTCCCCTACGCGGCAGCACGCATGGCTTCGCCTCCTTCATGAGCTCCAGCGTGCTGCTCATTCATCGTGACTTCCCTCCCTCTCCTCCAGTGCGATGTCGGCTGGGGGAGAAGGAGGGGATAATTAATTTAAGAAAAAAAAATTCCCCTTATCCGTTTGGCAATAATACATTCTCTCCCCCTTGGAGGAATCGAGATGTCCTCATCTCGAGAAAAACTGGGGATATTGATGGTTTAGAGTGCTTTCATCTATCCAAGTGGCATCCTCTTCGGGATAATCTTTCCACTAGACGAGGCATTCTTTCAAGGTTCTGGATCTCAGTTGTCTCTCCCTAACATCTAAGATCCTATCAGGCCTTAGTTCAAGGACTCCTTGACTAGGCATTACAATTTGTTGGTCATCAACTACATGGTTAGGATTAGGTACATACTTCTCCAATAGGCTGATATGAAATACATTATGAACCTTTAGGTTCTCAGGGAGTTGCAATCTATAAGCATTAGGTCCTAGGCACTTGAGGATCTTGTACAATCCACAATACCTTGGACTTCGCTTTTTGCAATCACCTAAGGATAGGGAACTCTTCTTAGGGCATACACGAATGAAGACCATGTCTCCTTCTTTGAAGACTCTATCTTGACGTTTCAAATCTGCGTATGCCTTCTGTCTATCCGTAGCAGCTTGGATGTCCTGTCTTATTGACTTTTTTTGGTCATCCATCTCTTCCAACATTTGCCTTGAAGCTTCAACCCTTAAGATTGCATTTGAGAAGTTTAGGGGGCTTCGACAATCATGACCATACAATGCTTGAAAAGGGGTCATCTGAATGCTTTGTTGGTAAGAGGCATTGTAGGCGAATTCAACCAAAGGCAACTATTGAATCCACATTTTTGGCTCATGACAACAGTATGCCCTAAGCATATCCTCGATGACTAGCCATCCGTTTGGGGATGGTAAGCTATGCTAAAATAGAGTTGAGTTCCAATGGCTTCAAAGATGGTTCTCCAGAAGTGTGATGTGAAGAGAGAATCACGATCACTAACGATTCTTCTTGGTAGCCCATGTAGCTTGAATATCTCCTTGATAAACAATCTTGCAATGTTCGAGGCTTTCTAGTTTGTCTTTACTGGAATAAGGTGTGCAACCTTAATTAGCATGTCAACCACAACCATGATGGAGTTGTATCCTCCCTGAACTTGGGGTAGGCCAACAACAAAGTCCATACTGATGAATTCCTATTTCATTTGGGGGATGTCAAGCGGTTGCAGCTTCCTTGGCATCTTGACATGTTTGGCTTTGATACGTTGACAAGACAAACACTCGGTGACATATTTGAGAACGTCACCTTTAAGCCTCTCCCAATGGTAGCTCTTCCTAACTGCATTGAGAGTCTCGGCATAGCCAGGATGTCTTGAGAAAGGGGAATCATGAGCTTCCCACAATATCTTCTGCTTAGGTGACTGACTTGTCGGTATACACAGCCTCGTTCTATAGTAGACAAGTCCACTATTGATAAAGAATTCATGATACTTAGCCCGCAGCTTTTGGTTCTTATCCTTGATAGAAATCTCCCTTAGCATCGTTTGGTAGGCTGGATCATGGCATGCTTCCTCTCTAGCTAACTCAAGTATTGGGTTGTTTGGCATAAATACTTTTGTAGCTAGGGATCTAGCTGTTGATGGATTTTGTAAGATTAGGAAATCAAGGAATGCCTTGCGACTGAGTGCATCGGCAACTACATTCTCTTTCCTTGGTCGGTACTTGATTTCAAAGTCATATTCCTCGAGCACTTCAATCCATCAACGTTGCCTCATGTTGAGCTCGTTTTGGGAAAAGATCTACTTGAGACTCTTATGATCATTCACTAGGGTAAACTTGTTACCCAACAGGTAGTGTCTCCAAAGCTTTAGAGCATGGATGACAGCTAACAATTCCAGATCATGGGTAGCATAATTCTTCTCATGACTCTTTAGTTTCCTTGAAGAGTAACCTACCGGGTGACCTTCCTGCATGAGCACACATCCCAAGGCAAGTGTGCTAGCATCAGTTACTACCTCCAACTCCTTATTGAGGTCTGGAAGTTTTAGGATAGGTGTTGATACCAAACTTTACTTCAATCTGTCGAAGCTATTTTGTTCGGGAGTTGACCATGCAATGGCTGTTTGCTTCTTTAGTAAGTCCGTCAGAGGTGTTGCAATCAAAGCATAGTTTTTTATGAAGACCCTATACCATCCTTTCAATCCAAGAAAGCTGCGTATTTCTTTGACAGATGTTGGTATTGGCCATTCTAGCACATCTCTGACCTTGGTTGGGTCCACTGAGATTCCTTCCGCTAATACGATGAATCCTAGATATTCAATTTGACGTTTGAAGAATGCACACTTCTTCATCTTAGCATACAACTTATGTGCCCTCATTGTCTCAAGGACAATCCGAAGTTGGGGTTCATGATCTTTCTCCTGTTTAGAATAGACTAAAGTGTCGTCGAAGAAGACAAGCATAAAATCATCAAGATATGGCCTAAAGATATCCTGCATTAACCTGTTGAAAGTGGCAGGTGCATTTGTAAGTCCGAAGGACATAACTAGGAACTCAAAGTGTCCATAACTTGTATTGAAGGCTGTCTTGGGGATATCTTCTTCCTTGATCCTTATCTGATAGTAACCTGACCTGAGATCAATCTTGGAGAAGATCTTTGCACCTTGAAGACGATCAAGAAGCTCATCTATTCTAGGAATAGGGTACTTGTTCTTGACCGTTGATTGGTTCAACTCTCGGTAATCAATACATAGTCGAAGTGTCCCATCTTTCTATTTCTGGAATAGTACTGGAGCTCCCCATGGTGAACTGCTAGGACGAATGTAGCCCTAATCTAGCAATTGCTTGATTTGTTCCTTCAGCTCAATTGCTTCTGGTATGGACATTCTATAAGGTCTTTTATCAATTGGTGCAGCTCCTGGTACTAGCTTAATCTCATGATCCACTTCTCTTTGAGGCAGGAGTTCTGGCAACCCTTTAGGGAATACGTCTGCGTATTCCTTTAGCCAAGAAGGTCCTTCACTAGACTCTTGCTTCTGATCTAACTTGTTGAGCTTAATCAAGTAGACAGGTAATCCTTTCTTGACTCCTTTTATGATCCGAGATGCTTTGGCCAATTGGATTTTTGGCACTCCAGCCTCACCTTGAGTTGTGACTAATTCCCTTTCAGAGTTTCGAAAGGAAACTTGGCCCTTTCCACAATGAATGTGGGCGTCATTAGGCTTAAGCCAATCCATTCCGAGTAGGCACTCATGGATACCTAAATTCATGACTCTGAATTTGACCGAAGTCGTTTTTCCTCCCAAAAAGAATTCCGCCTTAGCAGTTTGCCTGGTACATGTAACCTCATGACCATTTGCCAATTCCACAAGCAAGGCAGGTGCTTCTACTGTGGCTATTCCTAATCTTTTTGCACAAGTTGGTGAGATAAAGGAATGTGTACTGCCACAATCAATCAAGGTCTTGAAACTTTTACCTTGATAGTTCGACAGTGTCTGAATCACCGAGAACTGGCGATTCGGGCCTTTCTTGTGTAGAGCGGCATGGACTGTCGCCCTTTCAAACTCTTCTTCCATGGTCGGATCTTCTTCTTCTTCGCACATTTGCCTATTGGCAACGCATGTGGTTCTTCCTCTGCCTCGAGTAGCGGCTCCTTGACCACGGCCCGTTCCTTGAAAAGGTTCTTGGCGATGTCCTTCTCCAAGTTTGGGACATTGCCTCTTGAAGTGACCGGGCTCGTTGCAGTGGAAACAATGACGGTTTCGGCCATTGCTTTGAGTAGGAACAAAGTTGTGGACGTTATTAGTACTTGCTTTCTTTCTTTGCCGCTGATTATGACCTTGAACTCTCTTCATCTGAGGCCTGAATGCTCCTCTGTTTGGGTCATTATAATACCAAGCTTTGTTACCCCTTGGTCTAGCCTACACCTCCTGAATTATAGGCGTAGCTCGAATGAGAGCATCCTAAAGATCTGATGGATGCATAGATTCGAGACGGTTATTTATTGGGGGATTTAACCCAACTCAAAATTTGGACACCTGCTGTGTCATGTCTATCTGTGGCGCATACTTAAGAAGTGAAACGAATTTAGAGTAGTATGCATCGAGAGTATGCCCCAGATGTTTTAGCTCGTAGAACTCATTCATTTTCTACGTGCGATACGCAGGTGGTAAGTATCTTCCCTACACGGCTTTCTTCAGCTTCTCCTAGGTAACGGATCCTTCCGCGATCCCTTGATCCCTGCACCATTGCTTCCACCAAAGCCTAGCTTTGCCGGTGAGCTTCAACTTGGCGAGCATAGACTGATTGGCGGGTGCAGTACCGGCTGCTTCGAAGTAATCCTCCACGGATTCAATCCAAATTTCAGCATCTGTTTGAACGGACCTGCCTCTCCAGTCAAATTCGGGCGGCTTAATCTGCTTGAGAAGAAACTTCTTCTCCTGGATTATAGCAGTACTTGATGTAGGAGGCGAAGTAGGAACCTGTACCTGGGGTTGTGCCTGGATAAAGGTTTCTTAATGTATTACACGATAATTGTTATTAATTTATATTACATCTCCAATTCCGTTATCAACCAAGCAATCTAACCACTTAACTTTTTATCAATTCTAATGCACAATCAGACATTGATAAAAAGAAGTCTTATTTGTATTTATATGGGCATAGCCCTTTCGGAATACAACATTTCTTGTGATGATAAGCCAACTATTACATTTAGTTTGGGGAGAATAACATTGTATTACATTTATCTACAGGAACTGTATAATAGTATGGTTTCGGGTCATGGATCTTCAGGAATCAGTAAGTCATTGGAAGTTCAGGGTATCCTTTCCTTTGGAACCCATTCTTTTCATGGCGCCCCAACACTTTAATCCTGTGGGCGGGGATTACATGAGTCACTTCCTCATATACACATGAGTTCAATTCAACCCTCTGACCTTGAATATGTAAAGTTGAATTTACGTGAGCTTCCACAAAAATGAACAGCTTCACGACTTTTAGGTCTTCCAACCACTTGATCCTCTTTAGGTTGGTTTGTCGGTAAGCAAACCGGTGGGTAGCTATATAGTAGATTCCTGAGGCACCCGTCCATCTTCATTCCATGTACAAAGGCGATGGATTATAGGTTCTCTCTAGGATGTTCATCATCTCAATCCTTTATCGATAATCCGGGGAATGCATCGGAGTCATAAACATGACTCGGAATACTAAGAACTTGTTCCACGCTTCGTAATTCTGCAAGACAGCATTGGAAGTAAGGAAATGTTTGGACAACAACATTTGCTTTACTTTATCTTATTAAGAGTTTATAAAAGCAAATCCTTCATTGATTTGCTCTGATACCAACTGTAACGTGTCCACTTGTATCTTCAGGACACGTCTTAGCAGTCCATCGGAAAGGATGTCTAGAAAGCTCTGCCCGGCACTCCCATGGAATGTTACAGGGTTTGTGATTTAGGGGTTTTTGCGTCTGCCACGTAGCGGAAGTATTCCGACCGTTCCCACTTAGGATCGACCTGAATTAGGGTTTTCCTTATTGGTCATTTCCTAACGGCAACTAGCGTCGGACCCAAGCAAACTACTTTACAAAGAAACGCCAGGTCCGAAGCGGATTCATGTTGCACTTGGTTCAAGGAGAATGGGAAACGAGAGGGATGTGAAGCTCAACCTCTCTGCCGTAAGGCATAGTCCCATTCCGTTCCCCTAAAACAGCGTAAATCGGGATCAGTTATAATTCTAGGTCAACGCTCTTGTTGTTTGTGTTCGTTGACGATCTTCTGGCTCTCCATCGTGATTTGAGAAAAGTTCCCGGCCAACCGGGACCACCCATCCGTAGGACGGACCTATGGCCCATCCTCCGCAGTTTCCTCGAGTTGTTTTAGTTATTTAATTACCTAACACATTTAGTTGGACATGTATCAATCAGCTTCTTTAATTAGCACGTTAGGCACTGGTTCTTTCACGTAATCATATCACTTGACATAGAGAAACAATGTCAAACAAGTTCCTTATTAACAGGTTATCATATTTATCTTTGAAATACAAAAAGTCCAGCCTGTAGGGTTATCCACAATCCGCCCGAAGGCTATCCAATAATCCACAGGGATTACCAATCCAAGTTTCTGCCCGTAGACTAGTATGCGGGCCTCAAGATCCAATCCCGAGTCACGTTAGCCTCTTGTGCAGGGCCCGAAAAGTGAGGGATTTACGGCCAGAGCCCCCGTGGCACCCAAGCATCCTCCTGCTCCAAGTAGCGCTCAACGGAGAGACTCTCGCGGCGGGTTCGGTCCACTTTCCCGGCGCGGTTAACAACCCCCTTGGTTAGGGTCAGGCAGGCAGTCGCGGGTAACTGACGCTGCCTCTCCCTTCAGGCCTTCAACTTGAGTATTAGATATCCATTTATCTTTTAATTCATTGATCAAACAAAGCCAAACAGTGCTCTTAAATCTGTAACAAGCACAAACATTTCCATTGGCAAATTGCTAAGGAATGAGTCCTTCCTTTTGAATGTGTCCAGCACTCAATCCGGGATGACTGGCGACTTGGTAAGGTCCCCTATATCCTGGGTTAGGGCGTACCCTATTAACCCGACCTGGTCAAACCTTAAGTTCATCAATTATTCCAATTTATCGGCTGGTCTTTTTCTTCCAAGAAAATTTTGTTTACTCAAGAAAGATATACTATATTAGGATGATTATTCATCCTCTTGCAAGATAACTTGCGTAAGGACCTCCAAACCTCATTGCGAGAATTGGCCATTCCCTTGTGATCCAAACACAAGATCATATGACTCCGCACTTGTTGCACAAGTGTCGCATCGACTATGAGACTATTCTACTCATCAAATGGAGTCATGAAACAATTTGTTCCTGATTACATTAGGCTGATGTCGTCAGTCCTAGGGTTCCAAGTTCCATCTTTTTAGCGTAAGATTCTTACGGAAAAACCCTAGATCACTTTTCAAGTATGTTCTGCTGTCCCTACATTCGGTGAATGTGGGCAAGTATTTTGGGTATAAGAGTTTCAGTTTTAGCAATACGTGCGATTAGGTCACGTATTAATTCCTAGTGAATTTCTTGGAATTTAACTCTTTCTAACGAGTACTCTGCAGTTTAGGTGTTTAGGTTTATGCCAATTTGTTTAACCCTTGAAGATAATTAAGTTATCATTTCCATAAACACATGACTCGTTGTATACACGTAAATTGATTTTTCAACCCTAACTTATCGATTTAAGGTTAGGCATAGGTTAGGTTAATTCCAACTAATCTTCCTATAACTTGCGAACAAAATTCATGCTAAACAAGCAACCTTTTACTTGATAATTTATGCAGTTGACAAATGATAATTGCCTAGAGTTATGCATCGTAAGAATCATTTCATGCCTTGCACTTTCCTAAGGATTCCTAGCACGTCCCATGATGATTCATTGCGAAGAGGATATGGCTTAATAATGCGATATGCAGTTTATACTTCCATGTTTAAACGAAGTATACTATTTTAATTCCGTTTTATAACAATGGACATTAATCTAATTTTAATTCATTGCAATGCATAAAGCTATTTGCTAGAAATGCATTTATGCACCCTTTATTTTGGTTGTTTTATTGAAAATATTAATGACTAAATTCCTCCATCGTGAGCTAATTTTTCTAAAGCATTTAAGACGAAAAATGCATCCTATTTTTCACAATTACCCTGGCACGATTGAATTATAACAATACCAAATAAAAAATTAGGAAGAAAAACATGGACTTGGGGTGAGATGTCCACGTGGATGCCAGGAGACGACCCTCCTACTGCGCCTTGGGCTTTCTTAGGAGATATCGCGAATGCAGCCTTTTCTGTCGTGGATGTAGCTTTGTAACTCCTTTTTGAAATTCCACCATGGCTCCCTTTGTGATAACTTGCACCATCCATCGGAAGTGGTTTTAGAAGGCTTCCTCCTTGAAGTAGGGATTTCTAAAAATGGGGTGTTTCACAATCTTTCGCAAATAAGGCCCATTAAAGCCATGGGAAAGGCTTAATGGCCTTACAAAGACTCACACGAATGGGGAATAAAAGGTGTAAAAACCTTTACGAGGGCTTTTGTATGGGGAAAGAAAAGTGTCAAAAATCCCTTAACACCCTATCTTCTTTTTGTAAGGGGGTAAACAAAAGGGTATGAAAAGGGCCTAAGGGAGCCCTTAGGGGAAATTTGAGGGGGTCGGATGAAGGGCTTAAGGTAAAATCTTTTGGGGGAAAAAAGGGGCTTATAGAGCTTCAAGGGGGAAATTTCAAGGGGGGAAAAAAAGAGCCTGAAAGACCACTTAAGGCCTCTCAAGGGATTTTTGGGTAAAATCCTTTCTTGGGGGGAAAAGGGGGCTTTATAAAGCCTTAAGGGGGAAATTCCACGGAGAAACTGGCCTTAAAGGCTATGGGGAAGGGGCCTATGGGGGTCCTCAGGGGGGATTTAGAAACATGGAGATAAAAGGACCTTTAAGGTCAAACCTTTTGGGGGGGGGAAAGGCCCTAAGGGAGCCCTTAGGGAGGAATTTTAAGGGGGGGTAGTCTCAAAATGCCATAGGAAGGGGGCCTAAGGAGGGTTTAAAACACGGGGGAGAATAAGACCTTTAAGGTCAAACTTCTTTCGGGGGAAAAGGGGGGCTTATGAAGCCCCTTAGAAGCTTTTAGAAGCTTCAATGAGCTTCTATACGTGGGGGGGGGAGGGAATTTGGAGGCCATCAGATGGCAGCGAAGATCAGGCCACTGGGCACGGCAGATGGAAGACAGCGCCCTCCTAGCGTCGACTTGTAGCGCCTCCTCTCCACTCCTCCTCTCCCTCTCACAGTGGCGGCAACACGTTGAGGACGTCAATCTCTGTCTTTCTCACGACTCAGAGTCTCGGCTCCTTCCCTTATGGCATTAATGGCAGCATCATGGTGTAATAACTCTCTCTACCTCACGATGCTCCTACCTAGAGCCTCTCCCAGCAGCGATTTAAATAGGGGGAGGGAGAGGTTCCTCCCTCCCCTATGCGGCGACACGCATGGCTTCGACTCCTTCATGAGCTCCAGCGTGCTGCTCATTCATCGTGACTTCTGTCCCTCTCCTCGAGAGCAACGTCAACTCAGGGAGAAGGAGGGGATAATAATTTAAGAAAAAAAAATCCCCTTATCCATTTCGCAATAATACATTCTCTCCCCCTTGGAGGAATCGTGATGTCCTCATCTCGAGATAAACTGGGGATATTGATGGTTGAGAGTGCTTTCATCTATCCAAGTGGCATCCTCTTCGCGATAAACTTTCCACTAGACAAGGCATTCTTTCAAGATTCTAGATCTCAGTTGTCTCTCCCTAACTCCTTGACTAGGCATTACAATTTGTTGGTCATCAAGTACATGGTTAGGATTAGGTACATACTTCTTCAATAGACTGGTATGGAATACATTATGAACCTTTAGGTTCTCAGGGAGTTGCAATCTATAAGCATTAGGTCCTAGGCACTTGAGGATCTTGTACGGTCCACAATACCTTCGACTTAGCTTTTTGCAATCACCTAAGGGTAGGGAACTCTTCTTAGGGCATACGCGAATGAAGACCATGTCTCCTTCTTTGAAGACTCTATCTTGACATTTCAAATCCGCATATGCCTCCTATCTATCCTTAGCAGCTTGGATGTCCTGTCTTATTGACTTTATTTGGTCATCCATCTCTTCCAACATTTTCCTTGAAGCTTCAACCCTTAAGGTTGGATCTGAGAAGTTTAGGGGGCTTTGACAGTCATGACCATACAATGCTTGAAAAGGGGTCATCTAAATGCTTTGTTGGTAAGAGGCATTGTAGGCAAATTCAACCAAAGGCAAGTATTGAATCCACCTTTTTGGCTCATGACAACAGTATGCCCTAAGCATATCCTTGATGACTTGATTGACTCGCTCTGTTTGGCCATCCATTTGGGGATGGTAAGCTGTGCTAAAATAGAGTTGAGTTCCAATGGCTTCAAAGATGGCTCTCTAGAAGTGTGATGTGAAGAGAGAATCACAATCACTAACGATTCTTCTTGATAGGCCATGTAGCTTGAATATAGCCTTGATAAACAATCTTGCAATGTCCGAGGCTTTATAGTTTGTCTTTACTGGAATAAGGTGTGCAACCTTAGTTAGCATGTCAACCACAACCATGATGGAGTTGTATCCTCCCTAAACTTGGGGTAGAGGCCAACAACAAAGTCCATACTAATGAATTCCCATTTCATTTGGGGGATGTCAAGCGGTTGCAGCTTCCCTGGCATCTTGACATGTTCGGCTTTGATACGTTGACAAGACAAACACTCGGTGACATATTTGAGAATGTCACCTTTAAGCCTCTCCCAATGGTAGCTCTTCCTAACTGCATTGAGAGTCTTGGCATAGCCAGGATGTCCTGAGAAAGGGGAATCATGAGCTTCCCACAATATCTTTTGCTTAAGTGACTGAGTTGCCGGTATACACAGCCTCGTTCGATAGTAGAAAAGTCCACTATTGATAAAGAATTCATGATACTTAGTCCGTAGCTTTTGGTTCTTATCCTTGATAGAAATCTCCCTTAGCATCGTTTGGTAGGCTGGATCATGGCATGCTTCCTCTCTAGCTAAATCAAGTATTGGGTTTTTTGGCATAGATACTTTTGTAGCTAGGGATCTAGCTGTTGATGGATTCGATAAGATTAGGGAATTAAGGAATGCCTTGCGACTGAGTGCATTGGCAACTACATTATCTTTCCTCAGTCGGTACTTGATTTCAAAGTCATATTCTTCGAGCACTTCAATCCATCGACGTTGCCTCATGTTGAGCTCGTTCTGGGAAAAGATCCACTTGAGACTCTTATGATCAGTCTAGGGTAAACTTGTTACCCAACAGATAGTGTCTCCAAAGCTTTAGAGCATGGATGACAGCTAACAATTCCAGATCATGGGTAGCATAATTCTTCTGATGGGTATTATTGCTAAACTTGAACTCCAAACCTTTTGGGGGGGAAAAGGCCCTAAGGGAGCCCTTAGGGAGGAATTTTAAGGGGGGGTAGTCTCAAAAGGCCATAGGAAGGGGGCCTAAGGAGGGTTTAAAACACGGGGGAGAATAAGACCTTTAAGGTCAAACTTCTTTTGGGGGGAAAGGGGGGCTTATGAAGCCCCTTAGAAGCTTCTAGAAGCTTCAGTGAGCTTCTACATGTAGGGGGGAGGGGAATTTGGAGGCCGTTAGATGGCAGCGAAGATCAGGTGGCTGGGCACGACAGATGGAAGATAGCGCTCTCCTGGCGTCGACTTGCAGCGCCTCCTCTCCACTCCTCCTCTCCCTCTCACAACGGTGATAGCGCATTGAGGACGTCAATCTCCCTCTTTCCCACGACTCAGAGTCTCAGCTCCTTCCCTTATGGCATTAATGGCAGCAGCACAACGTAATAACTCTCTCTACCTCACGATGCCCCTACCCAGAGCCTCTCCCAGCAGCGATTTAAATAGGGGGAGGGAGAGGTTGCTCCCTCCCCTACGCGGCTGTTAACCCCAACACGAAGAAAGCAAAAGGAAGTGGAAAAGACGCAGGGCAAAGGCGGAAAAAAAGGGTAGCCCGACTGAAGAAAGAAAAGGAGAAAAGGCCAAAAGCGCAAGGGAAACCTTAAAAGTCCAAGGCAAAGGCAAAAGGGGAAAGCCGCATTTTAAAATAAAAAGGCGCACCCTGAAATCTTGTAAAAGAGCGCCGGGCTCTCACCCGTGCAATTTGTAAATGTAGACGGGCAGTGGAAAGGAAGCTAGGAAGATAGAAGGACAATGGGGAAAAGGGCCTAGGCTACGGCCGGCCATGTAAAAAGGGGAAAAGGGGATGACCACCCAAAAGGGATTTAGGGTTTTGTATATAAAGTTGAAAAGTGAATGAGAAGCTCATTCTTGTGTGTGGCCAAAAGTGGCTCTCCCCTTCTTCTTCTTCTTCTTGTTCTTGCTTGCTTGAGCTTGTGCTTGAGAGAGGGAGTGTGAGAGTGTGAGGGAGTGAGTGTGTGAGGGTGAGGGACCGAGGAGGAGAAGCTCTCCATCGTCTCCTCTCTTCTTCTCTTCTCTTCTCTTCTCTTGTCTTGCTCGCGGCAATGGAGCTTGGAGCATGGAGCTTGAGGATGGAGCTTGCTTGAAGCTTGCACTTGGATCGTGGAGCTACCGGAGTGCGCGGGAGAGGAGGTAACTCGAACGGCATCAAGGTAAGCTCACTACACCCGTAGATATGGATGGCGCGTCGGCTATGTGAGAGGTAGCCATTAGTGCTCGGCTTGGAACGCTTGAAACAATAAGCGGTCCGAGGGTCTTGGCGGTTGAGCGAAAGCTCCCACATTTTGGTTCCGTTGCCAGGACCAATGGATTCAAGCCTTGAGCGCTTGCGCGCTTTGAATCGAGCATCAAAGTAAGGGGTTTCCCCCGAACCGGTGCTTGAGGTAGATAGGTAGGAAGCGAGGGGGTTGAAGATGGTATTCGATCTCCTTGGCAAGTAGGTTTGTTGCTTTCTTGAGATTTATGTTGTGGAACGAAGTAGTGTAAGTATTTACTTTATGAATTGGGTGCATTAGGGTAGGAAAAAACAAAGAAAAAGAAGAAAAAACAAGCAAACAGTAGGGTTTTCTGTTGCTGTATAACAGGCTTAAACAGGGAAACAAGGGACCAGATTCAAGTTTCTGGGTGAGACAGTGACAGGGAACTAGCTGTAAGGTTCTGCAGTGCTGGAAAAGGACCTTAAGAGGCCTGGGAGGCTAGGACAGACCTCAGTTCCTTGGTTTGCCTTGTAGAGAGAGAGAGAGAGAGAGAGAGAGAACTTCTGGTTCACAGGACGAGGAAGTGTACCCCGAGTTCTAGGCGCCGGCGATTCGTGCTGCTTCAGGTGAGTCTGGTGTTTTCCAACAAGTGCCCTAATCAGATCTAGAAAGTCTATGGTGATCGTGTGCAACAGACATTGAGGAGGGGTCAAACGCGCGGGAATAGCACCCGCCGCCGACGCAGTCGGCGGTGGACCCCCAACTCGCAATGGTCCGATTCCCCGAATTGGACCAGCCGAGTTCTGGAGTTGGACCGTCCGATTCCCAGAATCGGACCGTCCAACTGAGAGTGAGTCGCGGACCAGTCTGGTCCGATTCCCAAAATCGAACTAGCCCGATCGGACGTGCCACATGGCACTCAGACCACTCAGATTCGGACCAACCCGTCCGACTCGGACACTCGGACCAACCCGTCCGATTTTGAGAATCGGATGCTCGGACCAACCTGTCCGACTCGGACACTCGGACCAATCCATAATCGGACCACTCAGAATAGGACCAGGCCATCCGAGTCCCAGAATCGAACCACCGTGTCCGATCCGATTCCCAGAATCGGACCGCTTTGAAAATTAGACCACTTTTTGATCCGACTCCCAAAATTGGACGTAACCAAAATCGGACCACTAGGCCGATCGGACCAACCCAAAATCGGATGTCCGATTCTGATAATCAGACTCCTGAAAATCGGACATCTGAGAATCAGACAGAAAATTGTCAAAATCGAACAGGTATCTAGAACACAAATTTTGACACCTCTAAACCCCGAGATTGACCCCAAAGGCTACATAGAGCTGAAGGCACATCACAGATCCATCACTGGGCTAAAATTTAGAGCATGCAGTTCAAATTTGGCTATAAACGGTCCTCCAAATTGCGTATGGCGTTTACCGTAACGGCCCTGCGAGCTGGGGGGCTGCCCCCCCCCCCCCCCCCCCCCGGACCCCCGCAGAGAGGGCTCTGCCCCCTCTGCACCTCCCCCAAGTAGGTTGGAGAGAAAACGTGTACCGTGACAGGTCTTCCAAATTGGACCCTAGTGAAGTAATGGCTCTACACGAGCATGGATTCTCACTTGCAAAAGAGCAGCCAAAAGCCCATACCCGAACAGAGAGAAACAGAGACCCTAGAACATCAATGGGCCAATCTAGCCATCAAGGGCAAAAAGGCCACATCACTAGAACACAAAGACATTGTGTTCATACCATGTCTAGTCAGAGTGAAAGGCAACATCAGCAAGCTACAAATGTTAAGATGACTAGACTTGACACTCTTGACGAGAGATGTACCCTGAGCAACACTGCAGAGACAACCCAAGACATTGGTGGAGAATCCACGTCTGGTCATGCAAGTGGGGACTCAAGGGCATCTGTCAGAAGGCTTAAATTTACAAGCCATGACCCGGAAGATGAAGACATAGTGCCATCTGCTTATCTTAGGGTCAAACTCACCGCGAAAAGAGAGTATACTATTGATGCTCTGATTGATGAAGGAGCAGATTTTAACATCTTGACCTATGAATCATGGACCCTACTAGGCCAACCAGAGCTCACACCGACTTGTGCAACTCTCAGCCCTTATGGGGGACACCCACAAGCACTCATAGGGAAGTGCAAAATCCTTGCAACAATTGAAATGGAAAGCTTGCCTATCCTATTTCATGTTCCTCCAAATTTAGCTGCGGGAAAGAAACCCTCCTAGGGAGACCCTTCAAAAGGGCGACCAAATGTGAGGCTGACTATGTAGCACGGAGGATACACTTGACACTACCGGGTGTGAGGATAGTCACAACCTTTAGCAAAGGTGATATCCTCATCAAACCTCGAGGGACAGGCAAGAAAGGTGCTGACATAACAGTCAAGCCTACAAACGAGGGCAAGGACTTGTTGGAAGAGTTGATATAAGCACAGGTCGAACAACGAGAACCAGTGAGTGAGGCCATGCCGGAAACAAGAACGTCAAGAGACAAGTCCAAGGACAAGGATTAGACTCACAAAAATCGTAGAAGACCACGAAAGAAGCCCAAGCCTTACAGGCGAAGGCATTGATGGCGGGGAGCTAGCACAACGTCCCGATGGATATCCAAAGCATTGCTTCGTGCTCAAGGGTATTATGTAGGCAACCAATGGATTTGGGTACCAAAACCCCCTGCTAAACCTCCTCTATCAGCTGAAGGCCAGAGTGCCTCAAAAGTATGGCACAAGAGGAAATCTAATAGAAACTCTAGGTCTCAAGGCAAGAAACCAGACATGATTGTTTGAAGGAAAGAACCTCAGCCTAGCATGCTGAATAGACAGATGTCATATGCAGCCATTGAGCATGCAAAAAAATCGTTAGTGCCCAATGAGCCTTTGATTTCCTAAGGGGAGAGCAAGCATCATAGGCACAACATTGCTCAAGGAAAGGCTAATCACTCAACAAAGCAAATGGCACAATCGCCTAATAGCCTCGAGCAAATCATTCAGCCAGTGCCAAGCCCACCTATGAGTCCTAGGTCTCCTATATCCTCTTTTTCCAAATGAACACAAGAAGCACAGCAACGGTTGTCAAGGGAAACTGCTCAATACCAATCTCTATCGCCATCTAAGCTTCCAAATATCCAAGAGGTGGGACATGACGCCATCTGTAGCTCTGAACCCAAGGATATGCATGAGCAACCTAATGTGACTAGATCAACTCATGCTCGATCTACACAGATGAGTGCTCAAAGGGCAACAAAAGACACGACCACTTCTGATCGCCCTAGGGACTTGACACCACAATCCACCAAGGGTAGCCAGCCCACTAAACTAGCTGCTACTACTTCCAATCAGGGATCACAGCAGTCACAGCCCTTGGCCGTGACAATACCCTATGTGGAACGTGTCCTTAGAAGTTCACCTATGGAAGAGGTGTCGCAACCCACTCCCTCGAAAACTCCAGCACGTTCAAAGGGCCTAAAGCCTAGGCTGGAGGAGTTAAACTCAAGGGAGCTGGCAGAAGAGCTAGACCCTCCAAAACGGGAGGTAATTGGGCTCTCACAACCTAGCGAGGCTATTCAGCAGGCCACGGCCATGTCCGGTAAGGCCACACTAGAGGAAGAGAAGGCTGAGGCCCAACCAAGCACATCAACGGCTGATCTAGTCCAAGGTCCTGAGTCGTTGAGAGAGGCACCTTCATTGACCAAGAAAAAGAGGAGAAAGCAGAGAAAACAACAACAGTTGCAGGTGGTTGTGGACCCCAAGAACATTGAGACGAAGGGCACTGGAGAGCTGATGAATAGAGCATCGAGTCCACCCACCAATGAACCCGTTGATGCCTCTCCTAATAGCGCCGAAACCTCAGACACATCTGTGTGCTCTGACAAACCAAAGCAACAGTTGCCATCAACAGTTGCTTGCAACACTCTATCCACTGACAATAGAACTCACATTGATCAATCAAGAGTGGATACAACGCTGTCACAACAAGGTGACAAATCTATACCAGTCACATCCGAGAAGAACCATGACAAAATAGCAACAAAACCTCAGGAGAAACGTGAGAACCCCAAGAGCATAAGAAATCCTAGCGTTGACCAATCTTGCTCATCTAGGCCTGAGCCCCCAGCCATGCTAAAGCCTAAGGAAACTCTTAGAACTTTGCATGAGATAGCAACCGAGAAAGCCCTCGTTGAACATAGAAGTGTCGCAGAATGCTTAACTGAGTTGGAGGCTAAGCTCAAAGTGGTCACGCGTGTCTACGTCCTTGCGGACATGGGCACGATCCCCAAGGAGTAGCTTGGAGATTACTTGACCTTTCCTCTATCATGGGAAGAACAAGAACATCTTAACAAGCACTATGACAGGCTCCTGCATGAACATATGCAACTCATCCCTGACGAGGAGGCTGACGAACTGCGCTTAACCGTCAGGTTCAATGAAGTGCTCTGCCGATCGAATCTCGTAGACATAGAGCTACTAAAGCGACTGTCAACAAGCCAGAGCCAATTTGAGCAACGTTGGTGCGAAAGCCACGTTGTAATGGCCGAACTAGGGGCTCAGTCTAAGAAGAGCAATTGGCCAAATGGCAGTCTCAAAGAGACCCAACCTACCTGGCACCAACTTCCCTTCGGGTGCTCACTGACATTCGGGGTATGGACTTAGCTGGGACTAGGCTACATGGCCCTTTGATTGATAAGGTTCTCATTGAGGAGGAGTTACATATTGCCAGTAGACTCGGTCAAGGTTCCATGCTACTCGATGTGGCAAAATATCTATCAGTATTAAGTCAGCTGCCACGAATACTAGATGCGTGTGCCACACTCCGATACAACCCCGAGTTCTACACTTGGTTCTTATCCTCGTGAAGTGACAGGGATTCATGAATATGTATATAAATAAACACTGATTCTTGTGTCACCTTGTATAAACAATATCAACACACGCAAGCAATGATAGTCCAAGCGCAGGCAGAAGAGTTGGGTCTGACAGGCTAAGCTCCTCAAGTCCTCTTCTCACCACACATTTAAAAGCTGTGTGATCATTCCCACCCCCAAGTGAAGGGTATGCAACCCACATTACCGCCATAGGAGGCCTTGACCAACAACACTGATGTTGTAGACAGGGTGCAGTCCCTTTCTATACATCTTCTTCCCGTTTTGGTCTACCCTTCCAAGGATGTGCCCTATCCCACTCCATGACAACCAGTCCATGCGACTTAGCATAAACTAATATCCGCTAATGACTGGGGGCAACGCGAACATTAGCATGGGGGCCATTCCTCTACAACAAACACCGCATGCCTCACCCCTCCCCTTCTTGTCATATGCGCTTCATAAACCACACTAAAATCCCTTCTAGGCAAACAGTTGTATCCTTATCAAGGTCTAACCCTTGGACTGCGTCTTGCAGGTTTCCTTTTGTGGCGGAACGCATGGAGGATCATGGAGATCTAGCATGCAAAGACGCTCTTCGCAGAAGGCGGGAGCATGTGACACGCGCCCCTCTATCGGAGCACTATGTGCCCACCATCAAGAGGTATGCCAAGAAGCGAGGTCCTAACCGACATTGCCTAGGGCGAAGGCCGAAGAATCCTCGAGTCAAGAAAGTCGAGACTCGAAAAGCGCAACAGGTGGCAGCACTAGTGGTATGCACTCCCAGCTCTCGCTCGGGCCCCAGATGCTCAAAGGCAGAAAGGGCAGCTCGGGAAAGAGAAGAATTTAATGAATTATTTAAAGATATTCTGGAGACGGTAGCGGGCCGGGATTACACCATTCATGTCCCGGCCGACATGTTCCCTGCTCACCCCCACGGGAGCCCCACACCAGCAGAGCCCCAATCACCCGGCCATCCAGACTCGCCCCGCCTCGTACAAATCGAGTAGCCCATAATGCATAAAGGGCTTATCAAATGATAACTGGCCAGGACTTTTTGTTTTTAAATGGTTAAGTGTTCCCGACTTGTTAAGTGTTGACATGTTCCTGACTTGTATGAACTTATCATATCTGCGTTTAATATATGCTATGCCTTTAGCAAAAGAAAAAGCTAATCAAGCGCAGGTGATAAATGTCTAAGTCAACACCATAGAATTCGAATCAGTGATGTCTCCTTGCATTGCACTGGCTTATTATAGTTGCGGCATATGCCATACTTGTACTCTCATGAAGCGACAAGTGGATACAGGATGGGACAGATCTTTGGGCTAAAGTGTTCAATGCTTGATCACCGCAAAATCATCGACCCCCCAAGGAGCCACGGCAAAGCCACCCTGCCGAAATCACGAATCACCCTTGCCAACCACTCACATTGCATGGCCCAAAAAAAAAACATTCCTGGGCCACGTCCCCTTTCTGGGTCAAGCTCTATAGTTGGCCCACGGCAGTCGTTACCTCAATTGTACCCACATCGCATGTGCCGCAAGGAGGGTTGCAATACCTCAAGTGTATCTCCCCCCTTTGCCAACTGCTTCTCTAACAACGAGGCTAGGGCACCATCATCATCGTACTAGTCATTTTCTAAGCCTTTGAAGCTTGACATTTTCCAACCCATTGAAAGGCTGATACCCTCAACATATTGTAATGGTTGTACTCAGGCAAATCAAAGAAGAAGAAGAAGAAGAAGAAGAAGAAGAAGAAGAAGAAGAAGAAGAAGAAGAAGAAGAAGAAGAGGAAACGAAAAGAAAAAGAAATGAATGGAAAGATAAGAAGCACTCACAATCACAACACAGCATCTAGGGGTCCTCAAATTAGGTACGTTGGGTGACCTTCGTCGACCGGCTTCGTCCCTAGTCCCCTAGCCCCTTACAATCACCCACAATTGTTAAGGGCACATCAAGGGCAGGACATACCTGGGGAGCTTGTCTCGCCTAGGGTTAGACCTGTCACCCTGACCCACTTGCACAATTTTCTTTTGCACTCTGCCTTGGTACCATTGCAATCAGTGGTGATAAGCACCACACAATTGGCCATGAAACATACACCGTACTTGTATTCAATTAGGCTACATCGTGCAGTCACAATGCAAAGGATGTCTCATACGCCTTCACGTGTACTCCTTCTCCACATGCACAACTTTGCTTCATCCACCAATTGTTATGAGAAACTAGCCCACGGTCTTCTAACTATGTAATATCTAAGTATGCATGAGCACTCACATAATATTTGCACCGAAGTATACCCACAGTTTGGGTCCTCAAGTGCAGGACAATACTCTAGGCTTGCTTAGAGTTCGACCTGTCTCCCAAACTAATCAAAATATGTCTTGTGCACGATGAGAAGCCTTGCACTACCCGTTAAGGAGAGACCACATGCGAGGTTTTCCAATTGCAGGTATAAGGTGTTGTTCGCTCTTCATCAATACTCAACTTTGATACTTGTCCCTTACCATCCAACAAGCCCGCAAAGAATCGTCATGTGCAGAATTCCCAACAAACCAACACTTGTGCTGGCCATCAATGCAATCCCCAACACAGCATAGCCCTACCACCAACTCCAACAACCTTCCACCAGAGCCACCTTGGCCACCAACAGGCCCCCAGGACCTTCTGCTACACCACCACCAACACTCCTCCATGGAAACCACAGGTGTCCTTGTCACCCACGTCTTCGGTGCATGCTACAGCTTGCTACCTACGACGGTGAGTGCCATGGGACTGGCACTCGTCTAGGAGGGGGATAATGTTAACCCCAACACGAAGAAAGCAAAAGGAAGTGGAAAAGACGCAGGGCAAAGGCGGAAAAAAAGGGTAGCCCGACTGAAGAAAGAAAAGGAGAAAAGGCCAAAAGCGCAAGGGCAACCTTAAAAGTCCAAGGCAAAGGCAAAAGGGGAACGGCGCATTTTAAAATAAAAAGGCGCACCCTGAAATCTTGTAAAAGAGCGCCGGGCTCTCTCCCGTACAATTTGTAAATGTAGACGGGTGGTGGAAAGGAAGCTAGGAAGATAGAAGGACAATGGGGAAAAGAGCCTAGGCTACGGCCGGCCATGTAAAAAGGGGAAAAGGGGATGACCGCCCAAAAGGGATTTAGGGTTTTGTATATAAAGTTGAAAAGTGAATGAGAAGCTCATTCTTGTGTGTGACCAAAAGTGGCTCTCCTCTTCTTCTTCTTCTTCTTCTTCTTGCTTGCTTGAGCTTGTGCTTGAGAGAGGGAGTGTGAGAGTGTGAGGGAGTGAGTGTGTGAGGGTGAGGGACCGAGGAGGAGAAGCTCTCCATCGTCTCCTCTCTTCTTCTCTTCTCTTCTCTTCTCTTCTCTTGCTAGCGGCAATGGAGCTTGGAGCGTGGAGCTTGAGGATGGAGCTTGCTTGAAGCTTGCACTTGGATCGTGGAGCTACCGGAGTGCGCGGGAGAGGAGGTAACTCGAACGGCATCAAGGTAAGCTCACTACACCCATAGATATGGATGGCATGTCGGCTATGTGAGAGGTAGCCATTAGTGCTCGGCTTGGAACGCTTGAAACAATAAGCGGTCCGAGGGTCTTGGCGATTGAGCGAAAGCTCCCACAGCGGCAGCATGTATGGCTTCAGCTCCTTCATGAGCTCCAGCGTGCTGCTCATTCATCGTGACTTCCCTCCCTCTCCTCCAGCGCGACGTCGGCCGGGGGAGGAGGGGATAATTAATTTAAGAAAAAAAAATTCTCCTTATCCGTTTGGCAATAATACATGAGTAAATACACTATTCTTAAGGGGAGGGGTCTCTTGAATTTAGAATCCTCATATACTTTAAAACACAATCTTTGTTCCTCCCTCTTACTGTACCTATGCATAGGCTCCTTTGGGCTCTCCCCTTGCTCTTTTGTCACTTGTATGTTTAAAGGGGTATCACTATCTATAGTAGGGCTCTCCATACATTCAAGATCCTCTCATAGGCTTCTCTCACTACTCTAGAGTGGCTTCAGTGTTCTATTGTGGATTTGGAACCTCATCACTAGTTCCTTCTAGTGGGGCATCATAATCTAAAAAGTGAGCCCAATCCTCTGAAGGAGTCATTATTGAGGGTGGCTCCCATATTTCCTCTATCAATAGTTGATAGCCTCACTTGATGATGAAGAGATAGGTATCCAAAACCACATGCCTTTCAATTTATGACCATCATACCCCACATGGTGAAGATGGGCCAATAGTCTTTCCTTCATAGGCTCATAGGTCATTAATTTGAATTCTAATCCAAAATCAATCTTTTCCCAAGCCCCAATGTTAGTTACTCCCAACTAGGCCTTGAGTGCCTCAATTTGATCTATCTAGAACTTTATAGTAGTGGTTATTGCCTCATGGTACATTCTTTGCTAAGTAGAGATAAAATGCTTACACATAGCTCCTTGCTCTTTATATTGACTTTTTGGCAAGAGGGCACTATCCAAATCAATAGCCATGCACTACAATGTGTCCAAGAGAGCTTGTTTTGTTGGGGGTAAAGGCGCCTCCGCCGTGCCGCCCCATGTATTACTACAGTGACAGTACCCGCCACTGCACACTGCAGGTGGCGGGCGCCCGTCACGTCACTTTATTCTTTATTCTTTTAGTGACAGTTTGAATAAAGGAAGGCCCGGTCACACATTGTGACTGTTGGAGTTCCCATTTCTTGTCTCTCTCTTTCTTGCTCTTGCTCTCCCGCCATAGCTCGCGTGCAAGCTTCGATCCTTCTCACCTTTCAACTGGTATCAGAGCTTGGCATTCTCTTGCTCGAGCTCAACTCGGTGCTTCCCGACCTTCGCATCGACTCGCTTCACGCATTGGGTCTCCATCCCGACAGCCATAGCCGACCTCTTGAGCTCCCGACTCTCCCCGGCTTCCCGAGCTCCATCCTGGCCTTCTTGAGCTTCATCAGGGCCTTGCCCTTGAGGTATTGCTTCAGCATTTGTAGGCATTTGAGTGTATTCTCAGATTGAAACAGGGCAGGAACAAAGGGCAGCCACTCTTCTTGAGCTCCATAGCTCATATCTTCCCTCCCCTTTGCATTGGGCCTTCATGGCTTGGTATGTGCCTACCTTGGGCCATCATTGAGCCCCCCATTACCCCCTTTTCAGCCCATGTGGAGCAACAGCAAGTTCAGCACCAACAGGGCAGATTGCATCATTTTTTCTAGGCTGTGAGCACTCATCTACTTTAGCTCCACACTTGGCCATTGCTTCTTGCTCTCTACCTTGATCAAGAGGGCTATAGACTTCATGTTTGATATCATTCAAGCTTTGGGTATTGGTCTTGATCTTTCGGGGCTGATTTCTTCAGATTTGGGACTATCATAACAGGCTGAAAACAGGGCAGCACCATTGGCATTAGCATTTGTTGCTTATACTCCATTCCGGTTGTGCTATTTGATGCCCGTATGCGGTCTACATGATGCCTAGTGCCTTGGGAATGTATGCACATGATTATGCCATGATTTTGGCTTGAAATATTGGCTGATTTGGGACTGTTATTTATTGTTATACAGTGCTGGAAACAGGGCAGCCACACTTGGCATTGGCATTTAATGCTTATACTCTACTCCGGTTACCTTGTTTGATGCCCGTATGCGGTCTACTTCCTACCCGGATGTATTGGGGATGTATGCATTTGGTTTGACCATGATTTTGGCTTGAATTTGGGGCTGAAATCTACTGTTTAGAACAGTAAATACATGCTGGAATAACAGTGGGCTGAAGGTACTTTACATGCTTTGGCACTTACCTACCGATACCGGATGTTTGCTTTGAGCTTTGGCATGATATCTCTGACATTTGGGGACGACTTGGAGCATATGTATGAGATTATGGGATGCTTTTGAGCTTCGCATTAGCTCCGTCTTCACTGGCATTTGGACCGACTCGGCATACTCGTGGACCGCCTATGCCTCATGTCTCTGCTTGACAGTTAGGCTTTTGCATTACATGCTTTGGTTCGTGACATATGCTATTTGGTTCGTGTATGCCATACCGACATTTGGAGCTTGGATTTGGATGTATTTGAGCATTCCCGGCTTACTTGATCACTGATCTTGGTTGCTATTTGGATGTCATTGAGTTGACCGAGAGCTTATTTGGGCTTATGTATTGCTTCATGGTTAATACGACCGGTGCTTCATGTATGTCATGCTCTCTCGGATGCGCTTGATGCATTGACAGGGTCACTTATCACTGGTGCTTTCTCTTGGGTTGTTTGAGCTTCTGAGCTCGCTTTGTACGCCTTTTGTGCCAGTGGGAGCATTTTACATGCTTTCTTGACCTTTGACAGTTGCATGCTATTGGAGCACTTACATGTATTTGGAGCAGTTTATGTCTTGAGCAGCTACATACACATTGAGACTTTGGGATCATACTCCGATCTTTATGGATATGCATTGATGTACTCTTGGTTCACAGGATGCTTATGAGCTAAGTCTCATATTTGGATCTTTCTCTTTGAGCAGATACCTATTTGTGTCAGGTTTTGGCAGTTACAGGAACACTTTGCCTAGAGTGTCTGGGGGTGTGCCTTTCACTGGCAGATGTTATTTTGACATACTTGGTGTTGAGCTCATGTTCTTTTCACTGTCATTGGCCTTGCTTATGTCCGTTTCATGCCGGCTTTGGACCTAGCATTGTTTGCTTGACATTGGATCCTATTTTGGGACAGTTTGCTCTCTAGACTGCATACCTGCAATTTATTACAGCAAGCAGTTATTGGTGGACTGAGGTGTACTTTTCATGCTGAAATATCCTGATTTGGTGTACCGCACCTAGTACTAAGTGGGCAGCAACTTTTGGCACACTTTGCTCACCCTTTGGACCCCGTTTTGGTCATTTTTGGGCAGTTTCTGCAGTAAAACAGCAAGCAGTTTTGGACTGTTTGGGCATTTCCAGCCTGCATAATGGCGTCATCTTCGCATGATAGTGCCATCTTTAACATTACAAAGTTGGATGGTACCAACTACTCTTACTGGAAGAGTCAAATATGGCAGGTTTTGGTGCAGAAATCTCAGATTAAGCCACTTCGGTTGAGTGGGGAGCAGCCTGAAACTATGGACATTGACGACTGGCTTGAACTTGATGAGCTATGCAAGTCCACGATTGTATTGTCTCTCACTGAACAGGTACATTATAATGTATTTGAGGAAGCACAGAGTGCATGGGATCTATGGAATAAGATCAAGAATCTTTATGATAAGAAAAGTCCGGCGAGTCAGATGTACTGGTTGAAGCAGCTTATGGATCTGCGCATGAAGGATAATGCGACTATGTCTGCTCACTTGAGCCAGTTCCATGCTATACTGAAGAACCTGACTTCACAAGATATCACCTTTGGAGAGGAAGTAACTCCTCTTTTCTTGCTTGGAACTCTGAATGAGTCATGGGATGTATTCCGCGCTGCTCTTTGTGCCTCCAGTGCTACTCTAAAATTGGCAGATGTTGAGAGTGCTCTTCTTCAGGAAGAGGTGAATCGCAAAAACTTGGATGCCTCTCGTGGTAGTCATGCTTTGACAGTTAGAGGCAGGAATGACAGGTATAACCGTGGTAATGGCCGAGGCCGTGACTCGCAGAAGGGTCGGTCTAAATCTCGTGGTGGCAAGTCGTGTAGTAAGTCGCGTGGACGCAATGCAAATGTCACTTGTCATCATTGTGGGAAAAAGGGCCATATTAGACCACAGTGTCATGACTTGCGCAATGAGAAGCACAAGGATAAGGGGAAAGATAAAGTGCAGGAGAAGTCCTCTGATCACAGCATAGTACCTGCGAAGTCCAACGTCAAGATTGAGGAAATTAATGTCACGCAGACTGAAGAGTCCGATGGTGGTGATGAGTTTATACTTGCAGCTAGTTCTTCTGATGCTTCACACTTGACTGAGACACCTAGTATGTATGCACAGTGCTGGTTATTGGATTCAGGTGCGTCCTTCCATGTGACACCTTACCGTGAGTGGTTTCACTCTTATCGTACTGTATCTGGATCAGTCAGACTTGGAGATGACAGGTCTCTTGATATTGTGGGCTGTGGAGATATTCAGTTGCAGTTTTCCACTGGCAGTTCCTTTTTGCTCAGGGATGTACGTCATGTACCTGCGCTTACGCGTAGTCTTATGTCTGCAGGACAGTTGGATGATGCAGGATTTCATGTCTGTTTTGGGGATTCTGCCTGGAAGATTACAAAGGCAGACTTGTGCTTGCTAGAGGTGCCAAGGCTGGCAGCCTCTATCCTCTTGTTGTATCTGGGTCTTCTGTAGACCATGTTTTGGCAGTGGGCTCTATCCCACATGTATCACTTTGGCATGCCCGTTTGGGGCATATGTCTTTGAAAGGAATGAAAATGTTATCTGGTTTGCAGTATCTTCCGCCTTTGGATTATGCATGTTTTGACTCGTGTGATCATTGTCTTTATGGTAAGCAGAATAGGTCTACGCATAAGAAATCGGATAGGCCACGCATGAGTGAGCCCTTGGCATTGGTGCATTCCGATGTTTGTGGGCCTATGCCTTGCATGTCTATGGGTGGCGCGAAGTACTTCGTTACCTTCATTGATGATTTTTCTAGGAAAGTGTGGGCTTATCCCATAAAGCAGAAGTCCGATGTCTTGGCAGTTTTTCAGAGATGGCTTGCTCTTGTTGAGAACCAGACTGGGTATAGGCTGAAATGCCTTAGGACAGATAATGGGGGAGAATATGTCTCGCATGCTTTTGAGCATTTTTGTGATGACAGGGGTATTAAGCGTCAGTTGACCGCCCCTTACACCCCACCCTAGAATGGTTTGGCTGAGCGCATGAACAGGACTATTCAGGAGCGTGTGCGCTCTATGCTTAGCCATGCAGGCCTACCCCCGAGTTTTTGGGCTGAGGCAGTTAGTACGTCAGTGCATGTCATAAATCGATCGCCTTCCAGTGGATTGGATTTCCAGGTTGCAGAGGAAGTTTGGGCTGGTAAGCCACCCTCTTATGCGCATCTCCGTGTCTTTGGATGTGAGGCATTCTGCCATGTGCCCAAGGACAAGAGGAGTAAATTGGATCCAAAGAGCATTAAATGCATATTCCTTGGCTATGGTGAGTCAGGAGAGATGGGCTATCGCCTATGGGATCCGCAGGCGCGGAAAATAGTACGCAGCCATGATGTCATCTTCCATGAAGACAAGATGCACAGGCAGCCTGAGAAGGTGGTTGAGATCCACAGAGTGATCTTTTAGGAGGAGCCTAAAGCTCCAGCACAGCCAGTAGTACAGCCTGCAGCAGTTCCTCCACAGGGCCAGGATGTTGGACAGGTAGTTAGACAGGCAGCAGAGCCTGCGGTGAGACGGTCTGCTAGAGATAGACGTCCACCTGACAGATTTCAGCCCTCTATGCATTATGTTTTGGTTACAGATGCAGGAGAGCCTTTCACTTATGATGAGGCTATGCGCAGGGGTGACAGTCACTCCTGGGAGAGGGCTATGCAGTCTGAGATAGACTCCCTGCATAAGAATGAGACTTGGGATTTGGTTGCCTTGCCTAAGGGCAAGAAGGCTTTGCCATGCAAGTGGGTGTACAAGCTGAAAAGTACCCCTGGACACCCCAAGCCGGCATACAAGGCTAGATTGGTAGCAAAGGGTTTTAAGCAGGAACATGGTGTGGACTTTGATGAGGTCTTCTCTCCTGTGGTTAAGATGACCACCCTGCGCTTAGTCTTGGCTTTGGTTGCACAGCTTGACTTAGATCTATATCAGATGGATATCAAGACAGCTTAGATTTTGCACTTACTACTAGGCCTGCTATGAGGATGCTTTCCCAATAAGAGCTCCCAAGGTGGCACACACCAACTAATTGAGTGTGAACCCGTAGGTTATCATGCAAAACTTGGTCTCTTGTACTTGTTAATGTTCATGAAGGTACATGCAATGTAGTCCTAGCTCTTAGAAGTGATTCCATAATATTATCAATCCAAAAATGATTCCAATTTTTCTTGGTAATACTCCCAAGCAATATGTCCATGAGTGCCTTTGGAATGCACCAGGTTTACAATAAGTGAACATAGCATGGAATACATGGGCTATGACTCTTAAGTCCATCTTGAATTGCATTGAATAACACTTTGTTATTATTTAACCATGTGTATTCGTTCCACCTAACAATCACCAATTACCTCCTTTGTTGGCTCATATATTTTTTATTTTCTTCTTTAGGTGGCTTGGGTCAAAAGAGCTCCACCAACTCTGGTGCAAGGGCCATATGACAAAGTTTTCTTCCAACTTCTTCTCCAATATTGATCATGAGTATCTTGGCTTATGGTGTGAAGGTTTGAATGAAGGTCAAGCATCCCAATAATTGCATTAGTCCACACATTGCCTTGACATAACTGGGAAACCCATAGTCTAAAATGAGTTTCTTAGCCATTCCACTGCTTTCTATCATACTTTCTAGGATTGCTAGGCAAGCCATATGGATTTGTTTTGATGTGTGCTCATTTTTTAAATAAATTACAAATAATTAACCAAGTATGCTTGTGTATTTGTTTATGGACAAGCTAATATGACACATAGTGAGGTTTGTAGGAACTAATCATAAAATTGAGTGTTATATTCAAATGCTACTAATGATCCATGTCATGCAAGTGGATGTCACCATGCATTATATAGTCATGATATCTGTCAAGAAATCTCCAAAACCTATTTGGCCAACAATATGAAGCTTGTTCTCATTGAGGCCTATCCAGATAAGGGTGGAGTAGAATGTTGTCCTCAATCAGCCTTTTATGGATCAACAGGAGGACTCAAAATGATGTAGGAGTGATGCAAGTTGGACCATAGTGAACCATTGTTACAAGAATTCAAATTTCAATTTTGTGAGTCTATTTAGATTCGTGAGATCCTCATATGTGGTTTTATGCAGTTGCACTTAAAAGGACGTGATGAGTCATTTCTAAAGTTTGGCTTTCTCTTGTGATATTTAAGTGGTGATTAGATTTTTAACAATGGAGAAAGTTTTGGTGAAAATGAGTTTGAATTCCTCCCCATAGCATGGTAGAGATTTCACATCTTCCAATGTGTTTTCATTTAAGAGATCGAGATCTAGCCTCACCCAGCTATGAGCAAACAAGATGAAGGTGTTGTCTAGCTTTCAAATGCTTGTGATGACATCTTCACCTATTTTGGGGGCTATGTTAGTAGCTAATTCTAAAATTGATGGTATTTTGTAAGGGACCTTAAGCCATGAGCTAGATTTGGTCTTATGCGAGTGGTTTGGTTATGGCTAACTTGTTGCATTGAGGCCATGGGTTGATGGAGTTAGAGTTAAATTTTGTGACAAGAGATGGGTGGGCCTCTTGAGGGGCAAAGCCTAAGGAGACAACAATGTTAGGGGCCTTACCTTCATTGGCTTTCAATGATTTCAAGAGGCAAAATGATTCATGTATCCATGCGTGCAAGTTCTCTCCATAGCTCTTTACTAGTCTTTAATGCATGAGTGAGGTTTTGTATTCCAGATTTGTCAAATGCACTTGTTGATTGCTAGCTTTCATGGTCGTTTGAAGTGTGGGAGTTTAGGAATTCACCGTTTTCTTGTAGACTAGCTAAGGTTTCATAGGCTATAATAATGGAGCCCATGGATTTTGTTTTGTAGAGTGCATTTATGACTTGGGTGGCAAGAAATATTGTGTGTGGAATATTTAGGTCTAAAGCAGTTGTGGCATCATGGGTTTGGGATGTGATGATTTAGGCAAACACATCTAGCTTTTGCCTTCATAGTATCCTTGCACACACAATAAATTTTTAGAGACTCACCTAGTCTGTTTTGCCAATGATATTGGAGTATTTGTCTTACTCGATAATCACCAATTTTTTATGGTGATTGTTTAGTACAAGGTTGGACCTCTGTGTCTTGGTGCTTTATCTTGGGGACCCACTTTTTTTAGGTTGTGTTTAATAGAGAAACCGTGTCAATTGGCTTTCATTGATCTATTTGCACTAGGAGCAATTGATTGAGCAATGTATTATCACATGAATTCATGAATGTTGGTGGCTTTGCTTTCATTGAAGGAACATGTGCATCGTTGTTGAAAGTTGTGATAATTTGCATTTTGGGTAGTTCCAAGTGAATGTGTTATATTTCAAAGTGGACTATACATTTAGTTTGCTATTTAAATGGGTGGCCTAACAATCTCTCATTTCCAACTCCTTCTATGTTAGGCAACACATAGAAAATGGATGGGAAGCTTTCAGTCTTGACAGTTACCAATACGTGGCACTTTCGTAGTAGCATGTAAGGCATGCCTCCATATCAATTCACCTCCATAATAGTTAAAACATGTAAGGGTTGCCCTAGGTTGGGTCTAAGTATTATAGGTCATGAGATTACGGCTAGCTCCTTTGTCAATGAAGGCATCTATGATATATCCCTTTTTTGCCATTAGCTTGATTCAAAGATAGGTTGCAAGTATTGGCTCTTCTTCTTCAAGGTCGAGCTCAGTAATTGCGAAAATGTCAATGGTAATTGCTAGCAATGCCATTGGTGGTTCTCGAGTAGTAGATATGTTGGTGGGTAATATTTTTTAATTTAGCTATCATTGAAAAAGCCTATGCCTTCGCCATCAAGTGTCCCAAGTTAGATCTTGGTAGTTCTACTAATTGCATGCACATGGAAAGGACATAGACCTCTAAATTTAATATTCTACTTATGCCCTTTATGGAGTAGAGTGACACGATATCACCTTTTTGAAAATCTCTTTGTCTGACATGTTCATTGAGCTAGGCTTTCTGTCATACATTTTCACGGATTAAAGCATGTGTTACCAATAATCGAGTTTCAAATCATTGTTTAGATTCCAACGGTTAGTTGGTCTAACTTCTTGACCTTCCTGCCTCTCTTACATAGCTACACACAAGTTTGGGATGAATAATTCAAATGGCATAATTGCATCATTGCCATACATCAATGTAGAGGAAGTTTGACCTATCGCAATTTTATATGCACTTAAAGAGTTTCAAAGAGAGACCATATTGCCTACGACGTTCAAAGACTGCTCAAAGGTTTTCAAGATGTTTATCCCAAGTGATATGTATATAGAAGTTGTCCACTTTAGCTATTGGAAAGTGGTAGGAGCAATGGCTAGGCCAAAGGGCATTACTATATATGTGAATATTACCCATTCAATTGCAAAGGCCATTTTGTATCTATTGTTTGGATGAACTTGCACTTGGTTATAACTTAAAATTTTGTCAAGAAAGCTATAGGCTTTCTTTTTTATGACTCTTTTCAACGTATGCTTGGTATAAGGAAATGAACGAATTTCCTTCTTTGTTGATGTATTAAATCTTTTGTAATTCATGGACACTTTGATTTTTCCAGTTTTCATTAGCACAATGATGATGGCAAAACCCAGTCTGTGTGCTCAATTTCATAGATGAATATGAGGTTCAAGATTATATTAATCTCCTCTTTGACTACATGAGCATGCATAGGATTCATTGCATGTGGGTATTGTTTAACAAGTACCACATTTGGTGCCATTGGGATATTGTGGATGATAATGCTGGGGTCATTCCTTTGATCTCCTTGAGTGACCATGCAAACACATCCTCAAACTCTCATGAGAGACTCACAAGATTGGTTTCCTTATGCTTGGTAAGGTTCTTAATGAGATAAAGATTGGGTTAGACTTTTCATTCTCTATCGCTAAATTGATTTCTTTGAGTTTTGTTGGCTTCTATTGGCATGATTTTTTGCCCTTATCATTTAGCTCCCAACAACACCAATATTGTGTGAGCCTTCTTGCTTGACCACCAAGACCCATGGATCGCTTATTGCTTCAAGCGTTTCAAGCCAAGTGAAATGGGTACCTCTCACATAGCCGTACTACGTGCTCTCGCACCTATGAGTGTAATGAGCTTACCTCTATGCTCAATTGAGTTACCTCCTCCTTCAAGAACTCCAGTAGCTCCATGATCCAAGATGCAACCTCAAGCATGCTCAATCCTCAAGCTCCAAACTCCATGCTTCATTGACACATGTGAGACAAGAGCAGAGAAGAGAAGAAAAAGAAGAGAGGAAAAGATGAAGAGCTTCCTCTTACTCTTACTCACACACGTAATACTCCCTCACTCCCTCTCTCAAACACAAGCTCAAGCAAGCAAGAACAAGAATAGGAAGAAGAAGAGAGGAGAGCTAGTTTTGGCCACACACAAAAATGATCTTCTCCATTCCCTCTTTGCCTTTTTATATGCCCTCCTCCTCTTTTGAGCGGTCGTCCCTTTTTTACATGATCGACCGTTTTAACCAAGGTCTTCTTTCCTTATTTCTTTTTTCTTTTCACGGTTCTTTTACCCGTGCCCATCTACATTTAAAAATTGCACAGGAGGGAGCCTAGCACTCTTTTACAAAATGAATTACGATGTGCCCAGTGCTTTCTTTGCTAGAATATTCGATGCACTCATTATTGTGCACTTCCTTTTGCATTAAGGTTTTTTCTACATTTTTCTGAGCTTGCCTTTCTTTTTCACTTTTCTCACCTTGGGCTATATTTCATTTTTGACTTTTTGGGTCTTCCATGCACAACTTTTTGGGACTTCTTGTCTTGGGCTTTCTTGGGCTATAACATTACCCCCCTCAGCTGAGTGCCAATCCCATGGCACTTGTTGATAAGGGCTTGGGTGGTTGAAGGTTTTCCATGTGGGCTGATGATTTGGTTTTGGGAGCTTGACTATGGAGAAGAGACACATCAAAATGGATGGAGAGTTGTGGATGCCAAGGATGGATTGACTGGATGATGGGGGCTTCCGATGCACTGGTGGTGGTTGATCACGGGTTGCCAAATGTACCTGGAAAGAAAAGGAAGTGCATTCCCTAGGGGTGTGACTATCTCATAGTGTAGTGCATGGTGTCTACACCAATGGAACTGGGAGTTGGGTTGAACCTTAGGCACAAGCCCGAGGTGTTGTCATACACTTGAGGACCCAATTCTTGTACAAAGGGAGGTGTTGTGGGTGTGACTTAGGGAGGTAGGTCTAGGCGAGCGAGAGCTCCCTATAGGTGTGTCCTTCCCTTAAGGTTCCCTAAGTATGTGAAGTGGAGAGAAGGCTAGGGTAATCAGAGGGTCAAAGTCAATTTGAAAAAGGTTGGTTTGAAAACCGTGCTACAATGGCTGAACTTGGAGCCCAGATTATGATAGCAGTCTTAGAGGAGCGATTAGCCAAATGGCAGTCTCAAAGAGACCCAACCTATGTGGCGCAACTTCCTTTTGAGTACTGACTACCATTCAAGGTATGGACTTAGCTGAAACTAGCCAAGAGAACTCTTTGGTTGATAAGATTCTCACTGAGGAGGAGCTACATGTTGCGAGTAGACTCGTACAAGGTACCATGCTACTCGATGTTGCAAAATATCTGTTGTTATTGAGTAGGCTGCCATGAGTACTGGATACATGGGCCGCACTCTAGTACAATCTTGAGTTCTAGAATTGGTTTTTATCCTCACGAAGTGACATGGATTTATAAATGTGTACATAAATAAACAATGAGTTTTGTGACTATGTATAGATAATACCAACATACAAGCAATGACAATCAAGCGTAGGACATAAATTTTGGGCTTGATAGGTTGAGCCCCTCAGGTCCTCCTCTCACCATGTGTCTAGAAGTTGTGTGACTGTCCCTGCCTCCAGGTGGAGGGCATGCAGCCCTCATTGCCACCAATGGAAGCCCTGGCCAACACCTCAAGGGTGTGGCTGGGGGCTGTCCCCTCCTACAAGCTTTCCCCCTTCCTGGTCTATTCCTCTGGGGACGAACCCTACTCCGTTCAATCACAGCCAGCCTACACAACTTGGTATGAGTGAAGATCTACTACTGGTTGGAATTCATTCCACGCTTGAGGTCAAACATGTATCATCACAGGGGCCATCCTCTCTATAGCAAATACTGCATGCCTCGCCTCACCCCTCCTCGTCATATGTGCATGTTAATATGCTATTTAATCCCTTTCATGTGAGTAGCTCTGTCCTGCTTGAGGCTCTAACCCTTGGTTCACATTTTGCAGGTTCCTCAATAGTCATTAGTCATGGAGCACCCCATGCCGTTGGCCTGCAAGGATGCTCTCCTCCATGCAGAAGGGAGCACATGGCGCAAGCTTTGCCGTTGAAATGTACGTGCCCACCATGAAGGGGTATTTGTCGAGATGAGGCCCAAAGTGGAAACACCCAGAATGCAGGTCGAATGCAAGAACTCCTCCCCAAACCAAGAAGGGGAGGGTTCAAAGGAATGCCCAAAGGGTAGCGACCCATGACCTTCCACAGCTAGGTGCAGTGCTTGTGTGATGCTCGGAGAGTACAGATGGTTGATTTCCTTGCTGTGCTTCTTTGCTTTCTACTTCCTTCCTTCATGTCTCGTACTTTTTCTTATGTTTTCTTCTCTTTTGATCTCTCTCTCTCTCTCTCTCTCTCTCTCTCTCTCTCTCTCTCTCTCTCTCTCTCTCTCTCTCTCTCTCTCTGTGAATGAAAAGATTTAATAAGGGAGCATGTGTTAGGCATTCAGTTGGTGGAGTAGGGGCCAAACTACGTGGTGGCTTGAGGGCTTTACTGAGGAATGCCCTACTTTGCAGATACCCCTTTAAGTGGTTCTTACATCGAGTGGAGTAGATGACAAAATAGGTGCTTACACCTAGTGAATTTACTATCACTCATGTCCTCTAAGAGGCTCATGCAAAATGCTGGTAGGAGAGTGGTTCTCATCAATGAGGTGTACTATCACATAGCTATCAATCCCAGCATTGAGGTCAAAATAGAGGGGCAATAGCCACTCTTCCTCTGCAGTAGTTTTTTTTTTTTAATAATACTCATAGGGCATGTAGATAGGATCATCCTGCTCATAAGGTAGGGTGATACAGAAAGCAATCCAAGCCTCCAAGCTAGAGTCCTAGATGTTTTGGTGCAAGCTTGGTTGTGCCTCATATCCCTCTACCCTCTGGGGTACCTTTGCCACCTTATCTTTCCAATAGTTTGCATGTTCTTGGCCCCACCTTGTGGGGTGCCTCCTTCATTCCTCTAGCCATCTCCTTACCCGACTAGTTGAAAGTTTGATGACATCCTCTACCACCCTAGGAGATAGTACTTTGTCCAATGAGTGAGAGAATGTGAAAGAGAACTTGAAGGGGCTATGGTTCTCCCATTTCTCCCACATTGCAAGTTCCTAGCCCCAGTTGACAAGATCACACTCCTCATCTTAAGGGATGGCACCTTAAGGGATGGCCACTTGAGGGAATTGAGATATCCTAGCTTGAAAATTTTTGTAGGCACGTTCCACTTGCTCCTTGTGCTTCTGCCTTGCCTCCACCATTTGTTTGGGTGGCCTTGCTTCCTCCCCTTGCTCTTCTATTTGCACATGTGGTTGCATAGGAGGGGCTTGATTCCTGCATTTGCTCCTCCTCTAGATGTTCCGGTTAAAAAATCAAGTTCTTCCTGGACTAGCTCTAGTGGCTCCTATTGCGGTGGTTGCATTGGCCATTCTGGCTCCCTAAGCCCTAGCAAAGTGAGTTCTTGTGTAGTTAAGCTAGCTGAGAGTAGGTGAGCGCGCTGCTCCTCTAGTGCCAAACTGGTGTTAGTCCCAGGTGCCTTGTCATGGAGTCCATGTTGTAGAGCCCTCCTTGTCAATTCTAACTTTCTCTTGAGCTACTTCACTGTCTCTTCTCCTCCTGGATGCATGACATTCAACACTATTCAATAAGAATGTGTGTCGTTTCTCTGGCATTCCTATCTCGACACCACGACTTTGCTTTCTGTTAGAAAGATGCTCACCCTTGGTGTGGGCTAGCTTGTAACCTAAGTTTCTAATTCGATCTTCGTTTTTGGTCGCCCATTCTTCTGATTTTTCCTTCATCCACTCTAACCCTTGGTTTTGGTACCGGGCTAGAGTGGCAATTATTTGCTCTTGCTCCTACCACAATGTATTCATTTGCTCTTGTTCTTGGGTTTTTCTTTTCACCTACTATTTAAGTATGTCCTTTTCTTGGAGAACATATTGTAGTTGGTTGTGTAGCTTCATTAGTTTTCTCTTGTTCTCCTCATCCCTTGGTTCCTTGCCTCTTGTAGCTCCTTCGTAGCATGTTCTTTTTGCCTCTTCAGCTCTTTTATTTCGAGCTCCTCTAGGCATTTATTTTCATGGGAGTTGAATGCGCACATATTTTCCAAGGAGATGTGGGTCTCCCTCTCTTCATCATACAACTCCTTGAGATCCTCCTCTGCTTCTCTTGCCTTTAGGGCCTCTTTTAATGAGATCATTTCCCTATCAATGATCGTCATCACTCTTGCTTGCTCCATCCTGTAGTCTATGAACACAACCTTTTCCTTTTTGAGCTTTGCAAGTGAGACCTTTTTGTCTTCAATTGCCTTGTGGAGTTGGCTTTGAAATTCCTTCACTGATTCATTGTGATCTTCATTATGGCACATGGCCTAATGTACCAAAGTGGTTGATACTTCTAAGTAGGGTACCTTTGGCCCTTGGCATGACTCTGCATCGACTACTACTAGTCTCTTGGTTCCTACAAGAGGGGATCCTTCACTAGGTGCAGGAGTAATTTCGTGGACTTTGCTAACTAGATATTGCACCTAGGCCATGAGATTGCTTTCATTGACCGCCCCTTCTACAATACATTGTGTTGGGGTGATTGTTGGTGTGGTCAAGACTAGTGGGATTGGGTGTAATGGGGCTTTACCCTTGCTAGGATCATCATTGCCAATTATTGAGATGGGGAGGGTTGCTCCGTTGATCTGTGAATGGCAAGGGCAATCTCCTTTCTTCTTGTCTTCTCAGCCTTTCTTCCTCCTCTTCTTGCCTCTTTCTATGCTCTTCTTCTAGCTTCTTTGACTCCTCCTCTACCCTTTGAAAAAACCACCAAGAAATATAAATGTCATATATGAATATAAGCCACCAAGAAATGAAGCTAATGAATTAAAACCAAAAAGGAAACAAAATTCTAACTAAAACATCGGTTGGCTAGTCTTACACTGTGACTCTACTTAAAGCACCACAAAAAGATGAGAAATAGTTTCTAATTCAAGTCTTACGAACAAAGCCATAAGCTCTTTATCTTAACTCAACCACATAAACAAAAGGCATGTATAGAACCATGATATTCACTTTTGAGGTTTCCACTTCCATATTCATAGGCTTTGCTTCTCCAGCTGCTCCACCATTTTCTCTTCTAGGCTATGTCTAGTTATTATCATAAATATCCATCTTCACTACACTCCTAAAAGCCTATCAACATTCCAAGTTAGGCATGTTTCTAAGTCCTTCAGTAGCACCATAACCAGCTTATTTTCACTTTTAATTTTGGTTGCAAAATGTAGAGTTCCACTGCGTGTGACCAAATATTATAGTGATAGTTCTATTAAATCAGAGATTTTTGTTGTAAAAGCACCTGCATCTTGCAGACACCTGGCTAAAAAGAAAAGGACAAGCACTACAGAATTTCATTTGAATAGAAGCTGGGTTCATTCAACTGTCATGTATCTAGCCCACTAACTTGAAAGAAAATGGTTCCTAGCTATTTTCTGCAAAACCTTAGCTCAGCATGTGAACACAACTAGGCATAGGAAAAGAGGGCATACGTGAGGCATGCACAATTCTAAAATAGTGAGATTCATGACACTTCATACCTACACGACATTAATACCTCCCTGCAAATCCTAAGTAGATACACCTAAAGCATAGTATTGCTTCAATGCAGAGAACATTAACCTACTTACTCCTCTTGAAAGGGCTTGTATGAGATGCCTCTACATACATGGATATAAAACATGGCATACTGTTTAGAAGATAGATTTGAACATGCAGACATACTTATGCAATTTTGCATGCTGAAAACTGTGCAATGATTATTTTGCTCATACATTGATGAGAACGAAATTTACATGTAGCACAATGCTTTTGCAACGAAGATGGTTGTTCATAAAGCCAACGCAAACAACAACAACAATAAGTAGTCATGTGTCTTCATGAAATGTTGATATGCAAATGTGTGCACTGCAACACTGATAGAATTGGAAAAAATTGACAAATGTGATTGTTTGTGAGACACGATCATCAATCCCCATATTTGAATGCATGACTCATTGTGCATGCAAAAATGTTGTTGTTAATCAAGTGTAGCCTACATCTCTCTTGGCTACATTTAGTATCATGCAATTTATAACAGTCATGAATGCTTTGACTAGTTAGAAACATTCGAATCAAAAAAATGCTAAGCCCTTGAGGTGTGCTTTGCAAGGTATTTGCAGTGTGCTGAATGGTCAACCAACAAACCAAAGTTCACATATGACTATGGAACAAACACTTGTGAGAAACATGACCAAAGTTTAGTACACTTGAAATGACTATTTCAATATCAAACCATGACAGCTAAAATGATGATTATGTTTTCATGCCTGGCCTGCCCAAAGAACACCAAACTGGAATGCCAAAACATGCTTCTCTGAAGTCACTTTCCTGCCATTTCCTTTGTGAATTGCTATGGTTATTCCCTTAGGAATGGATGCAGTTATCAAAAATATACCACATTTTGCCAGATGGTAATTTACATGTACTAGAATAACTTGATTTCCATATGTGATGATGAAGTGGATGTCCATGTTGATGAAATGATACTTTCAAATGCATGCAATACACCACTCTCCATGCTTGTGTCATGTTGATTTTCAAGGTAGTGTAGAAAATGTTCATGGAAAGGCATGCCAAGTTCGCGCTTTTCAATTACTACATGAAGCCTCGGTCTCTAGATTGGTGGAATTTCTACATATGTGCAACTTGAGGTGATGATGCACGGCTTAGAGAAGTACAGGGGATAAACCGATTGGAGGAGGCGTGGTCATCTAATTTGTTGCAATAGGAACTGGATGGACATACACTTGATCCAAAGCTTGTGAAGGGAAATAACTGCTCTAGAATATCATGGTGAGGAGAAGGCAGTGTGCATTTGCGACCAAGCCCATCAGCCTTGTAGAAGGCTAAAATACCTACACCATTGCAATGGCAGTGATATGCAAAGTGGGGCTAGAAATGCTTTGCCATGGCCTCGATGAAGTCATAGGAGGAGAATCACCACAAAAAGGTGGTGTGGAGAATCCAAGATCGAATAGTCAAATAGCAAAAAAGGCTATGTTGCGTTGTGACAATCATGGAGGGTGTGTTGAAGTACGCAAGGCCATCTTGGATCTACAAGGAGAGTTGTTTGTCTCCTCCTCCAATTGAGATGATGGCAAAAATGAGTCATCCAATCCTTCAAAGTCCTCACCTTGCGACAATCTTGTGAAGACCTTCTAAATGCAAAAAGCTCATTGTTGTCAAAGAAAGGAAAAGTAGTTACATATGCAATGCAAATTTGATCAATGATATATAAAAATATCATTTCTTGCACCGCCTTGCAAAAAGAATGCCCAACTTTGCAAAATTGATGTATAATACGTGTGAATTCCATGATAGGGTTCTAAATGCTGTAAGATAGTATTGGTACTAGGAATAAAATATTTATTTAATCTTGCATTGTAAAAAAATAAAATCACAAGAAGACGAATGTTACAAAATATCATTGGAGCTGACTATCGAGTCAGTATCTCAGGTGCAAGCATGGCCTTTAGTATCATGACAATTTGAAGGCAATTCCAATAAATATACTATTTGCAGGACAAGTGGATGCAAACTTTTGTAGCACACAACAATGAATCATGAAAATGTAATGACAACCCAATAAACTATGCATTTGAATAGGGAGATAGATGAAGGACAAAATTTAGCATACCAGCATAGACCTTGGCTAATTACACAATTCATGTTTTCGCATGCAATAAAGAAATAGAATGTATTACTTATATGCATGCTTCAAGTGTCAGTAAAGTATAGTTTCTCCCTTTTGAATTCATGCAATGTATAATGTAGCACATGTCCAACGATCTTACAAAAGAATTAAATTTTAGAATTTTTAAAAACAATTACGAAGTACCATGACCAAAATGCAATGGCTTTGGAAACATCCAATAAATACACAATTTTAAATTTGTCGTATGTCATCCATTCAAATGCATAAGTGATAAAACATTTCAACAATAATACTATGGATAGACATTGGCGATTGATTGATCCTTCTCATTATTGCACTTTTTGACAAATTATCATCATGCATGAATCATTGATGAATTCATATATCAAAAGACAAAAACAGTATGCAAGATTCTCTATTCAAGATTGAAGAATAGACACATAGCTGTACCTGCTAATCCTAAAGAGGATTCGTCTCGATGATGTCAGCTTGATTGTCTCATCATCTACCACTATTGGCTCGGATATCCCAATGATATTCTCTGCAACATGCTACGATGTCAGAGTAATATCATAGAATCGAACAACACACAGCAAAGTACATGGAATTAGAGCAATGCAAGATGATCATCAATCCCCACAAGTTGACTGCAACATGCTAGGCTCTCTCTCTCTCTCTCTCTCTCTCTCTCTCTCTCTCTCTCTCTCTCTCTCTCTCTCTCTCTCTCTCTCTCTCTCTCTCTCTCTCTCTCTCTCTCTATCCACCCCACCTCTTATGTTGTTGATTGTTGAGCTTTTCTGGGGGAAGGAACTTGCTACAGAACTACAGGGACAATCCAGCATAGTTAGAAGCGTCTGCATGTCCAGTAGCTACATACCCATTTTTGCTGCATGATGCAAAAGCTTTGACAAAGATGTTGATGTAGAAGATTTGACTAGCAACGCATACTTCCCCACTTTCCAAAGGAGTCAACAATCATGTATCAGAGCACAAATATGTATGCATGGACATTACTAATTCATTCTAGGCCTGCAGGGGCCGCATCTTCCATATTGTTTCAAGCTTGCAGGGATATATATATATATATATATATTGCATGCAGTAAAAAACTACAAAAATTCATGATGGACTACATTTTGTAAACGTTTCCCTCCCCCCCCCCCTCTCTCTATGGGAAAAGCATGCAAAAATTCATGAATAAATTCATGGACAATAGAAAATTGCTATCAAACCTACATGCAAAAGCATTGACCAATGAGAGTTTGTTGGCACGGGGGAGAGGAGGCAGACAACAACCATTAGCAAATTGGACTTCCAAATAGGAGCAATCATCCTACAAGCATTCCACCTCCAACCTCCTGAAATAGTCACTTGAAGATTGTGCAGGTGAGGTGGGGTCAAAAAGCCAAAGATGCGAGGAAAATTCTCCCCATTTTTTGGCCTTTGATAATTTGGCACCTTTATTTTATTTGTGGGTTTTCAATGGGCTCATCCCTTTAGGGGGGTTTCAATTTGAAACCCTCGGTTTTGGGTGGGTGAAAACCCAAAACCCCTCCACATGGCCTTGGGGAGTTTCGATTTTTCACTAAAACCCCCCATAAAAAACCTTTATGGGAATAGCTCCAGAGGTTCAATGTGTGTATGTGTGTGACAGAGAGAGAAGTGATGACTAGGATATGGTGCTCGTTGAAGAGCCCAAGAGTGTTGTTGATTGGTCCTATGCATCTATTTTCATCCTAAATATATGTGATAGTCTCTAGGACCAATCAACAACACTCTTGGGCTTTCAATTTCAACTAGTATTGAGAGATGCTTGTGGAAAACATTAGCATATCCTAGTCATCAGTAAAGGTGTATCTATGTCTAGGATCAGTCAACAACACTTTTGGACTTTCAACTTCGGCTAGCATTGAGAGATGCTTGTGGAAAACATTAGCATATTCTAGTCATCAGTAAAGGTGCTAGCTGAAGTTTTCCACAATCATCTCTCAGTGATAGCCGTTGATTAGTCCTAGAGTGTTGCTAAAATCCTGGATGTGGAAATGGAGAGAGTCCTTGGCACGTTGGTAAAATTATCTTGCTCTTGGATAAACCATTCATTGAAGGGGAGGTATTATTTGTGCTCAAGTCTATGAAGAGGGGAGGTCCCTTAGCATTTATGGATTTTAGGTAGATCTTTGTCTTGCTTTGCAACTTTCAAGATGCATGTTTCAAAGATCTGACTAGCTCAAGTCATTGGACCATGAGTACCTCAAACCTTTTGGTTATAAGAATTGTGTATATGTATGTATAAATACAAGAATAGATATAATGTTGAGTAATATGTGTGTGCGGAGGGGTGTGTCTGAGTCATGTGTATGAGTATATAAAGAAGGAGCAAGGATAAGTAGTATGTGACATGTGTCTATGTATGTACTATGTGTATAAGTACATATGTATATGTGGTGAATGTTTCTATATATATCATCCCATAACTTATACATATTGTGGTGAATTTAATATATATTTTTTCAAAATTTGTTTTGCATGAATGGCAAAAGAGCCTTCAAAATCTCGATATACCTTAGAAATGTTGGTGAATAAAAATCTTTGGAGTTATAACTCAACCTACTCAAGTTTTGAAAAAAAAAAATCTGTAAAAATAAAAGTATAGCCATTTGGTGACATATAGCCACTAAAATCATCTATGCTCCTGTTCTCTTCCTATGAGATGGTCAGGCTTGCTAGGGTGGGAGAGCGATGCTCCTCATGGATTGGTAATGGCTCCATGTGAATTGGTGATGGCTCTGGGGTTTCCTCTACCAATTCTTTCTCCTCCTCCTCTAGAGCTTCTTGGATAATGGCTGTCAATAATCCACCAAAACCAATGGTAAGGTTGTATCATTCCAGCATTTGTGCCATTGCCTCTTCAGCTATCACCACTCCTTCCAAATTGTGGATGCTATGATGTTTCAATTGGTTGAATGCCCAGATTTCCATGACTAGTCCATATCTTCTATGCTCCTCCTCCTCCAAGAAAGGAAGCCTGTTGGCTTTATCTTGTTGTCCTGCCATTTAGGTTCCTGTCGCCACACAATATCCCACAATTAGTTGTCTTTAAAGGGCGTCTCTTGCACGGAAAATAAGTTGACTAGAAATATCAATGTTTGAAAATAAGAACTCTCTTACAATGAGGAATATAACCTAGAAAAACCTAGAAGTTAAAAATTTGCATATCAATCAATCCATACCTTCATTCTTTTGTTTTAGAATTCAATTCCTATTTTGACTTTTCATTTCCCTTTGAGTTTTCATTGATTCCTTCCCTTCCCCCTAGAAAGGATGAAAATCCTTCCTAGGATTGTGGAAATCAAAGTGTATGGGCATTTAGCGTGTTCGTGATGTGCCTTACTTTCTCAAGAACTAGTCGTAAAACTTGGGGTTATATTCAAGAGCATAACAATCCAACTCTTGTAGCCGAATACTTGCATGATATAAGTCAATATATCATTTAAGAGGTCACTTGAGTTGAGTCGACTTGCAATGTGGAGTTCTTCCTCCATTAGAATCTTGTCCAAGCATGGATGAAGCATGCCATTGTCTTCTAATGGTTGATTTCTAGTTATTGCCAACACTCTAAATGAGGTGGGGGCCACATAGGTTGGGTTGTACTCAAAAATCTTGATGGCGCATCTTTGCTCTGCATTGGTCATGATTTGGCATCCCTCTTGGGCCCTTAAAAGGTGCAAATTATACCACTTACATATGAAATCAGGCTTAGATTCAATGAGTCGTTGGAGTTCAGAGAGTTCCTGGAGTGACAAGGAAATTTTACTTTTTTTTATAAGATGTCATTAAAAGTTGGATTTTGGCATTTTCTTGTGAGATTTCATTGCCAATCATCTTATTTTGCAATAGTAGAAGTTTTAATAAAGATGAATTTCTATTCTTCCCAAGAATATGGTAAGGAACATACCTTGTTTGCTATAGGCTTGTCAAATAGACCTAGGTCTAAACGTTCATAATTTTTAGCAAATAGTGTGAAAGTGGAATCCAGACATCAGATGCATGTGGACAAATCATCCCCTGTGGGCATGGCCATATTGGATGCCACTTCAAGAATGGATTGTGGTGGTGGTGGCAGCTTAAGCTGTTCTGGTGGCTTGGCTTTGGTTGAGTAGGACAAGTTGACTCGGGCCACTTCCATTGGAAGATTCTCAACAGGTGTGGCATGCTCGGATTTTGAGGTTTGCAACTCAATTGATGCGTTGGTGTTAGGGTTCTTAATGATTATCTTGCAGTCTTTAGGCAGGGCCTTGCTTGGTTGCTTGTGGACTCTTGGTTGAACTTTGGGTTGATAGACCATTCGAGCACTCAAGGATTAAGCACCTTCTGTCTTAGTTCTTCTCCTCCCTTGTTTCGATTGACATTGTGGAGGCTTGGTTTGTGGGGCCTGAGATTGAGGATCCATGTTAGCATTCGGAAGTTTCGGCAACCATAGTGAGGTGTTAGCCTCATAGTATCATTGGGCTTGTAGCAAAGCCTTCGGGACCCAGCGCTGCTCAGTCCCATGTGTACTATAGGAGTTCCAACTCCACTGTTTAGGCCTAGAGCAGGAGGTATGGAAATTATGCACACTCGTTTTTTGATGTATGTGGAACTATGGTGTATGCTTGGGAACCCAACTGAGTGTTTGGGCCGTGGTTCTTTGATGCGATAGGGTAGGTATTATACATTGGAATGTATCACTCCCCTCCTTAGGATGAACACTAGGTTTAGCTATTGGTATAGCACTATAGGTTTTGGGATAACTACGATGCTCTTGCTAAAAGTTGTTACAATTCTAATATTCTCAATGGCAAGGTGGATGCACTGCAAGTCATAGTCTACATTGCAATGAACTTTTTTTTTGAACCCTTGTCCCAATAAGGTTTCTTTGCCAATAGTTTTCTTGTTGGGTAGCACGTAGAAAATGAGGGGCAGACTCTCAGTCTCGATAGAAACCATAAATTTGTATTTTCCTAAGAGTAGGTAGGATTGCCCCCCAAACCGGCTTAATTTTGCATTGTTGGTTGCAATTGGGGTTGACCCAATGTGGTCCAGTGTTCATGTGTTAAGATATTGGCGTAAGCTCCCAAGGGTGCATATCATTTGGGAGGTCACGATGGTCTGCAAGGTAGGCTAGTGCTATTACTTCCTCATCCGTATCCTCAACCTCTATGATGGTCACAACCTTCACATTTGACAGTGGGTCCATTATTAGAGGTTCATGGAGTGGATGTGATGGGGGGTAGTACTTTTTGATGTGGCTTCCGTTGAAGAAGCCTATACCCTGTCTCTCTAGGGTTTCTAGTTCCACATTCTTCATTCTACTAATAGCATGAACCTTGAAGGGTCCCAATCCCCTAAACTTCATTTTCTGCTTGTATTCGTTGACAGAGTATATCAAGACTAAGTCTCCTTGCCCAAATTCTCGTTGCTTCAGACACTTGTGAAATCAACTCTTGTAGCATGTTTTTTTGCAGATTAGAGCATTGGTTATAATGAGATGCTCCACTAGGCAATTTGTCCATGCTTCTTGGCCCTCCTATCGTTCTTGGGTTCCTATTCTCAAGCTAGACACTAGCAAAATGGCTTTAGTTTCGTAGGTTAGCCTGAATGGAGTCTGTCTTGTTTCTGTTTTGTATGCCATTTGGTATGCCCATAAAGCTGCCATAAGTTTGTTGTCCCATAGTGCATAAAGCAGAGATGACTTTCATTAGAATACCCACCAAGATCTTGTTTGTAGATTTAGCTTGACCATTGGCCTATGGATAGTATGGAGAGGACTTCCTGTGCATTATTAGGAAGGTGGATAATAAATGAGCGATCACTTCATTGATAAAGTGTGTGCCTTGGTCACTAACCAACTCTATGGGGCAGCCGAATTGCGAGATTTCTTGCTCCCAAAGAAACTTGGCTGTGGTCCTTGCGTCCTTTTTGTGAGTTGCTCGAGCTTCTACCCACTTGGTTAGATAGTCCGTGGCAACAATGATGTATTTGGCCTGAGAGTATTGAGCTACAGGACTAGCTGGGCCAATGAAATTGATTCCCCACTTCTCAAATGGCTAGCCCGCAATCACTAGGGTCAACTCCATTTTGTCCTTATGAGTAGGGACTTTAGTTTATTGGCACTCATTGCAATGCTTTACAAACTTAGCTGCATGGCAGAATAATGTTGGCCACCACAATTGGGACAGGAGTACCTTGCGTGCGCCCTCCAGCTATTCCACAATGTGATTCTTTGAGTACATCGTACATTTCATGTTGTCCAACCTGATACAATTGTCCTGCAATTAACTGATATGGCTGAATCTTCAAGATGAGTCTTTTTAATCTAGCTTTCTTTGTTGGTCATTCTGATAGTCCATTCTCAAGTATGTGGACTATGTCATCTGCCCAATATTGCGTGAAGTCTAGAAGAGTAGTTGGAATTAACCTGACCTTAAATCGATAAGTTAGGGTTGAAAAATCAATTTACGCGTATACAATGAGTCATGTGTTTATGGAAATGATAACTTAATTATCTTCAAGGGTTAAACAAATTGGCATAAACCTAAACACCTAAATCGTGGAGTACTCGTTAGAAAGAGTTAAATTCCAAGAAATTCACTAGGAATTAATACGTGACCTAATCGCATGTATTGCTAAAACTAAAACTCCTATACCCAAAATACTTGTCCACATTCACCGAATGTGGGGACATCGGAACATACTTGAAAAGTGATCTAGGGTTTGTCCCTAAGAATCTTACGCTAAAAAGATGGAACTTGGAACCCTAGGACTGACGACGTCAACCTAATGTAATCAGGAACAAATTGTTGACTCCATTTGATGAGTAGAATAGTCTCATAGTTGATGCGACACTTGTGCAACAAGTGCGGAGTCGTATGATCTTGTGTTTGGATCACAAGGGAATGGCCAATTCTCACAATGAGGTTGGCAGGTCCTTACGCAAGTTATCTTGCAAGAGGATGAATAATCATCCTAATATAGTATCTTTCTTGAGTAAAGAAAATTTGCTTGGAAGCAAAAGACCAGCCGATAAATTGGAATAATTTATGAACTTAAGGTTTGACCAAGTCGGGTTAATAGGGTACGCCCTAACCCAGGATATAGGGGAGCTTGCCAAGTCGCAAGTCATCCCGGATCGAGTGCTAGACGCATTGGAAAGGAAGGACCCATTCCTTAGCAGTTTGCCAACAAAAACGACCAATGGAAATGTTTGTGCTTGTTACAGATTTAAGAGCACTATTTGGCTTTGTTTGATCAATGAATTAAAAGATAAATGGATATCTAATACTCAGGTTGAAGGCCTGAAGGGAGAGACAGCTTCAGTTACCCCCGACTGCCTGCCTGACCCTAACCAAGGGGGTTGTTAAAACCGCGCCGGGAAAGTGGACCGAACCCGCCATGAGAGGTCTCTCCGTTGAGCGCTACTTGGAGCAGGAGGACGCTTGGGTGCCACGGGGACTCTGGCCGTAAATCCCTCGCTTTTCGGGCCCTGCACAAGAGGCTAACGTGACTCGGGATTGAATCTCGAGGCCCGCATACTAGTCTACGGGCGGAAACTTGGATTGGTAATCCCTGTGGATTGTTGGATAGCCTTCGGGTGGATTGTGGATAAGCCTACAGGCTGGACTTTTTGTATTTCAAAGATAAATATGATAACATGTTAATAAGGAACTTATTTGACATTGTTTCTCTATGTCAAGTGATATGATTATGTGAAAGAACCAGTGCCTAATGGGCTAATTAAAGAAGCTGATTGATACATGTCCAACTAAATATGTTAGGTAATTAAATAACTAAAGCAACCCGAGGAAAGTGCGGAGGATAGGCCATAGGTCCGTCCTACGGATGGATGGTCCTAGTTGGCCGGAAACTTTTCTCAAATCACGATGGACAGCCAGAAGATCGTCAACAAACACAAACAACAAGAGCGTTGATCAGAATTATAAGTGATCCCGATTTACGTTGTTTTAGGGGAACGGAATGGGACTATGCCTTATGGCAAAGAGGTTGAGCTTCGCATCCCTCTCGTTTCCCGTTCTCCTTGAACCAAGTACAGCATGAATCTGCTTCGGACCTGGCGTTTCTGCGTAAAGTAGTTCGCTTGGGTCCAACGCTAGTTGCCGTTAGGAAATGACCAATAAGGAAAACCCTAATTCAGGTCGATCCTAAGTGGGAACGACCGGAATACTTCCACTACGTGGCAGACGCGGAAAGCCCTAAATTGCAAACCCCATAACATTCCATGGGAGTGCCGGGCGGAGCTTTCTAAACATCCTTTCTGATGGACTGCTAAGACGTGTCCTGAAGATACAAGTGGACACGTTACAACTCATTAAGATAGGGTAAAGCTTGTCTTAATGATGGCTAGACCAACAGCGTATGAAAGCCCTTAGCAAAAGTTGCAAACTTACATGCACATGAAGGAACAATTTGTATTGATGTAACGTATATGTTGCTGCTTGAAGTGGAAGGTAGTGCTTGGTAGTCATCCGGGGTCTATCTCAATTATCACCATCTTTATTCCACCAAAATAATCTGGCTAAGTAGCCTTGGGTCTACCTCACTCAAAAGCACTTGGCCTTGATCCATGAGAATCGGCCTAAATATTCCTAAAAGGCCCAATAGTCTTTAATAGCATTCTAGCACTCAGTCTAAGCAATCACATTGTAATCCTTCAAGACTGAGAGTAGGTCAATCACCATACTTGGTTCATAGTGAGTGAGAGACAAGGAGGAGCTAAACACTACTCCTCTACCCATAAGGAAAAATATCATCTCCATTTCCCTAAATGACATGGGATCAGGATCTAAGACCAAACCCTAGGAAAAGTCTATGTCCAACTCTTGTTCTAAATTTTCCTTATGAGACAAGCACCCACCTTATCAGATCCACCCATCCATCGATCAATTTTCACCAGGGGAAAGATGATCACCCACTTCCCACTTAACTGTAGTTTTTATTTAGTTCTCAAAACAAAGCATGCTCCATTAGTTGCCCTTGGGGGAGGCGCAACCTACTCAAGGCTGCCCTTTTTTTGGGCATTCGTAAAACTTTATCAATTTTTGGTTGTAAATCACAATCAATCAACTAGTAACCAACCAATCCTTCTCAAGTAGAATTTATTGTTTACTAAGAAACGAGATTTATACTTTTAATATGGCTACGCTTTTTAATTTTTTGGTGATCGAGTCAAGTCAAGCAAAAATTCCACTATTCAATCCTTTGATAAATTTTTCTGCACAACAATAGCTAGAATTATACACTTTTACCAATGTATGTGCTCTATCACATGCTGATAATTCCGTGGCTCACCTAGTATATATAGCTTGGATAATAATTGCAAGCTCTTTAGGTTTCATGATTTTTAATCATTAGACAAGTATAACCATTATTTTTTCTATGAGATAAGATTTCAAAAATGATAACAATTCATGATATGAATTAAATAATTTATCTAATTGAATATGCATTATTTCTCATGCTTGATGCATAGTACCTCTCTTGCCATTTACTCACAATTGGTCTTCCTTTTATGGGGTTGAGAAGGGGGAATGGGAATCCTGCTTATGTCCTAGGATCTTTGAGGTGTTACTGTGTGCCAAGAGGAGAGGAGAAGATCTAGATGTCTTAAATACAATTATCCGATGTCAATTAGGAGGGGAAGTATAAAATATTCTCATAAATGGGGGGGAATGGACTATTGTTTAATACCCAATAACTGAAGGATACCCTCTATTGAATGGTTCCAAAATTTTGGGGGACACACACACACACACACACACACACTCTCTCTCTCTCTCTCTCTCTCTCTCTCTCTCTCTCTCTCTCTCTCTCTCTCTCTCTCTCTCTCTCTCTCTCTCTCTCTCTCTCTCTCTCTCTCTCTCTCTCTCTCTCTCTCTCTCTCTCTCTCTCTCTCTCTCTCTCTCTCTCTCTCTCAAAATATTGGAGGGGAGGAGAGCTTGACTGATAGGGGAGAGTTATATAAGAGAAAGGGAGGTAGAGTATAATAATAAGTTTAAATAATTAATGTTAAATTGGAAAGTCGCTTATGCATGGAGGATGGTGGTTATTTAAGTATGGGGGAGGGAGGAGAGAGGTGGTGTGATGATAATGATGGGGGTGAGGTGGTGGGGACAATAGGGGGGAGATGGTTGATTAGTAGCCTAATTTAGATCACCCCCTCCTTTATTCATTATTTTATTATGTAATCCTCATATTGTGCATCATATCATGCTTGTAGCTTCTCGTTCATATGTAATCCTCATGCAAAAGTGGAATGCATATTGATGAGCTTGAGATTTTTCTAGGTAATCTGATAATCCGTGACAAATATGTGTAACTTTGAAAAAGTACATTGTCATGTGCAAGATGAATCATGCGGGAAGGAAATATTCATCCTAAATCAAGATGTCCTCATCTCATGAGAAATCAAGGTGGTCTCTCCTAAAAATGGACTCCTTGATCCATGTGGCATCTTCTTCAGGAAATTCCTTCCACTGAATAAGGTACACGTGAAGAGTTTGGTTCCTAAGAGGCTTTTTCCTAATTTCTAGGATTCTCTAATGTTCAACTTCTAAAGTTCCCTAAGTTGACATTACAAATTTTCCATCATCTAGGACATGATCAGAGTTGGGAGCATATGGTTTCAAAAGACTTATGTGATATACATTATGAACTTTGAGATAAGGCAGAGGTTCTAATATGTAGGGATTTCTACCAAGACTTTTGACAATCTTGTAGGGTCCATAATATCTTGGACTAAGTTTTTTGAATTTTCCAAGAGATAGGGGACTCTTCTTTGGTGGGACTCTTAGTAACACCATGTCACCATCCTTGAAAGTTTAGGGAGTCCTCTTGGATCAGTGCAAGCTTTTGCCAATCATGTGCTACTTTAATGTCATGGCAGATTGCTTTGGTCTGCTCCTCCATCTCATCCAACATTTTCTTGGATGCTTCAACCCTTAAGGTTATATTTAAGAAATTAATAGGGGACAAGCATGATTGCCCATATAATGCATGAATAGGAGTTATACCAATGCTTTATTGGTACAAAGCATTGTGGGAAAATTCTGCCACACCGATAAATATTCAATCCATCTCTTGGGCTCCCTACTATAGTAGGATCTTAGAATATCCTCCAACACTTGATTGACTCTTTTAGTTTGCCACTCTGAGAGAATCCTCCAACATTTGATTGATTCTTTTAGTCTACCCACCACCATCAGCCTAAGAATGATAAGCGGTACTAAAATAGAGTTCTGTGCTAATGGCTTGAAAGAGAAGGTCTAGAATTTAGAGGTGAATAATAAATCTTTATCATTGACAATCCTTTTTGGTAATCAATGCAACTTAAAAATCTCCTTAATGAACAATCTAGCAATATCAAATGCTTTGAAAGTAGTATTTATAGGATTGATGTGAGTGACCTTCATAAGCATATCAACAACTACTAGGATTGAGTCATATCCTCATTGTATTATTGGAAGCTTGACTACAAAATCCATACTTATGAACTCCTACTTCATTTGAGGAATATCCCACATGATGCAGCTCTTTAGGGAGTTTGATTATTTCAGCCTTTATTTGCTAAAAACTCAACCATTGAGCTATATACTTTAATACATCAACTTTAGTCTTGGTCAATGATAACTTTTTCTTACTGCATTTATAGTCTTTGTGTAGTTGAAATATCCAGCTAGTGGACTATCATGGGCCTCCCATAAAATCTTCTTCTTAAAGTCCCAACTATTGGGCACACACAACCCATGCTAATAGTATAGAAGCTCACCCTTAATGTGGCAAGGCTTGAATTTGGCCTTTGTATTTTGGCTATCTCCCCCAAATTGGATGGAACTTTTTAGCTCAAGATAATCTTGATCCTTAGGAATTCAACAATAACAGCCTCTAAAATGGGATTTCTAGGCATGGTAATCAGGACTGCAATAAATCCTTTGTGGCTAGTTTTTCCATCATCAATAGGAAATCTAAGAAGGATTTCCTACTTAGGGCATTAGCTACCACATTATCCTAGCCATGTTAAAACTTTATTTCAAAGTCAAAATAGTAAAAAAACTCTCCTTATAGAGTATTGGTGGCCTCCATTGCATAAAGATATCTATAACTACAAGTTTTGTGATACATGAAAACATCTTGGGAGATTAGCCAAAATGAGTGCCGTCTTTGCAATGCATCCTCCCCTTAGAGCCATTTGAGAAGTAAGGAATTGACTTTGTAGGATCCATCAACCCTCCAACAAGAAGGAAGCAAATAGCATGGCCCTATTCCTATACAAAAATATAATCATCCACTTTGGCAATCCACAATTGGCAAAAACCATGCTACATCCACATGTAGGATGGAAAGTGGTTTAGCCACAAAATCATGCAAGTTGGCCTTGTAGATAAGATTTAACTATAGGAGTAGAGAATAGTCTTGTGAAACCAAGGGAACATACTAGACAACAAAGAATGCCATTCAAATTAAACAACACACATAGACAAATTAAGACAAAGAGGAAAATCCTAGATGTGTTCATAGGTGCCCACAAGGTCTAAAAGTACAAATGTAGAAATCGAGTGGTAGGCACATCCATAAGCATACTTAGTTGAAGGAAAAAAAATTGCAGAGGTGAAAACATGATGGTAACAAAAATATCCAAGCCTATTATGATAAGGAATTGCTGCCTTTTCTCCCATAATAGTTTGCTTTTCTTTTTTTATGTTCCTATTCCCAAGGGTATCTACACCTTTTCTCAAAGAGCAGGTGGTTGGAAGGGAGACCAAAGTTCTTTCACACACACACACACACACACACACACACACACACACACACACACACACACACACACACACACACACACACACACACACACACACACACACACACACACACACACACACACACACACACACACACACACACACACACACACACACACACACACACACACACACACACACACACACACACGCGCGCGCGCGCACACGCACACGCACGCAGTAAAATTGCAGGACTATTGGTCAAAGTCATCCATGGCATATTTGAAGGATTTAAGGATTGAGATATTTTAATTTTAATATATCAACATTTTTTAAAATACCATTGCTAAGTTCTATAAATGTTTTTTTAATATTCTCAATAATACAAATGGAGTCATAGCTCAATGGGGAGGGTGCGTGGGTCGAATTCCATTCGTGTGTAAGTTTGAAACTTACTAGTAGACCATGGTGGCATATCTCTTGAAAGAGAACAAAGATCATGTTACAAAAAATAATCATGTTTTTGAATACTTGTATGATCATTTGAATATGTGAGCAAAACATAGATGATATTTCTTCATGTCTTTTTGGATCCAGTTCTCTTAATTTTTTTGCCAATATAGATTCTTTAAATTGCGTATTTGCACATTATTGCTAACTACTTTCAGTATCTTATCACTAGTATGCCTATTCAAATTAAATATTATTATATATTTCAAAATATTGCTAAGAATCCTTTTTGCACTCAACTATATTTTGACTATATTTATTATTTGAAAATTTCCTTTAAAAATGAGGTCTATTAAAATAATTTACCAAAACTTACTATTAAAGTATATACATTTTTAGTTTAGTTTATTTAATATAAAAGGAATTAAATAGTACATATTATATTTTAAAACTATTCATGGTCTTACATGACATATAATTTATAACTTTTTCATTGTATATGATGATTCAATCTAACACACACAAATGTATATGTGTATGTGTATATGTACATATACATATAATGCATGCATATTCAAATACATACGTGCACACACATTTTCATATGTGTGTGCATGCACACATGTGCGTATATAGATATATTTTTCACCTATAAAGTTATATTTGCAGGTATAATAATTTTATAATGTTATTTTGTATATCCAATTTCATAATATAAATCTAAAGCTTAGGGACAATACAATAGAAAATTTGTTGCTATGGCATGTTATAATACTCAATCTTTAAAATTTAATCCAACAATTATTTTTCATAATGATTGATTTTTTATCATATATTAGCATAATACACATGCATACATATATTTACATGTATTGCAATATAATAAAAATCTAATATGTGTACTAGAAAAGGAAAAACTTGTTTCATGATGAAGTTTACTATAAAATATGTAAATAAATTTACATGTTACAACTATAGCACAATTCATGTTATAAGAGTATGTGTTCATGTTTTTCAATCTTTCTTCTACTCCCAATTTGTTTTTGTCTCTATACATCTATCCATATGTATATAGATATTGCATGTTATATCTACAACCTAGATTTTATCATCTCTCTCTCTCTCTCTCTCTCTCTCTCTCTCTCTCTCTTAGAGATCACTTTATAAGTATTTTTAAAAATACTAAACCAAGATCAAATTTTTTTAATGATGCATAATATAACCATATTTCAATCTTATAATAGTTGTTTTTTAATATAACTTCAATCTTATAGTGCTTGTTTTCATATAAGATATGTTTTATATTGTCAATAGCAATCATCTCCATTATTTTCATAACTTTTATCAACAACATTACACACACACACACACACACACACACACACACACACGCGCGCACACGCACACGCACACGCACACGCACACGCACACACACACACACACACAAAACTTACATTTTTTAATCACTTACAAAGCTAAATTCAATTATTAGACATAACTTATTATTATCGTTAAAATTATATTTAAAACTATTTTTTCATATTTCAATTTTTTTTTCTTTACTTGTATTCCTATTAAAGTGTTTGCTATAAAAGAAAAATCTTAAATTTTAAGTACCCCATTAAATCCCCCTAATAAACATTCAAATGATTCAAATTATGTTAATGCTTCTTAAATAATTTTTATTTTTAATCAATGATTCAAAATTAAAACAAATAAATATTTATTTTATTAAAATTCACAATATTAACCTTATTTTAGAAGAAATCAATTTTATAACTTCCAATCATCCAACATGGATATGCACATGATGCTGCTATATTGCATTTTGAAAATTTAATAACCAAGCTACATATAAATATTAATAAAATAAACTTATATAAAATCACATCTCTCACTATTAATTCAACAAATTATGGTCTAGATTTAAAATGAGTGAAGATATCTTCTATTAAAGTTTCTACCATTAATATGATCTTAGAACAATATAATTTCATAACTATTGATAGTTCAAGTTATGTATACACGCAATGTTATTATATTGGATTTCAAAAATGAATAGTTAATTGTATGTAAACATTCATAAAACAAACTACTTATATTAAATCACATTTTTCATTTTGAAGACTATATAAATATATATCCTACTAATGTTACACTATTAATCTTATAAAAAAAACAATTGCATAACATTTAATCATCTAACTTATATACACGCATAAACTTACTATACTATTGTTAGTAAAACATCCATTTCAATTTTTAGGTATTATAAATAACCTATAATTTTGTTGAATTTCTAATACATATTTTTATTTATATAGCTATTTTTAAACTTTATTCATTATGTTTAGATAGAAAAATTAAAAATAGTGAAAACTTTTATCATTTGTTTATACTGTATTTAAAATTATGTTATTTAAAACATATAATGTAATTTATTCTTCTATGATAAATATTAAAATATGAAAGTCATACAATAAAAATTGTTGATTTTTTAATTAAATCCAAAAAATTTACGCCTCAAGTCTATTGTCTTTAGTTTTATGCGAGTTTATACATATAAAAGGTTATCAATAAACCAATTTTATTCATGGGAACGTACTACCATAATTTTTGTATTTCAAGTTCATGAATTAATATAATATATCCACATAAGTATATTTCATGATTATTATTTTTACTTTGTTGGATTTATATCGTTGTATATACATACCTGGGAATGTACTACCATAAAAGTTTGTAATTCAAGTTCATGAATTATTATAATATATTCACATAAGCATATTTCATGATTATTATTTTTACTTTGTTGGATTGATATCTTTATATACACATACCTAAAGGGAATGTACTACCATAATTTTTTGTATTTCAAGTTCATGAATTAATATAATCTATTCACATAAGTACATTTCATGATTATTATTTTTCTTTTGCTGGATTTATATCTTTGTACAAACATACCTAAACTTTTAGAATATGATTTGCCTTTCCTTAATACCTATATTTAAATTAAGGCACAATAGTAAAAACTTCAATTTATATTTTTAAAAAAATTAAACATACTTTTTCAAGATCTTTTCTTTAAAGCATTTAATGGGGTTATTATATTCTTCAACACGTGATATATTTAAATGTTATTATAGCATAAATATATTTTTTACTTTTGAATTCTTATATATATATATATATATATATATATATATATATATATATACACACACACACAAAGATAACTTATGTTGTTTTTTAATCTTTTAGATTTTGTATATACACTTTTAAAATCTATGAACCATACTTTTATTGAATTTATATAAATACAAAATACATGACATATAGGCTTATATACCCATAGATATATACAACCTTACATACATACGTGTGTGTGTGTGTGTGTGTGTGTGTGTGTGTGTGTGTGTGTGTGTGTGTGTGTGTGTGTGTGTGTGTGTGTGTGTGTGTGTGTGTGTGTGTGTGTGTGTGTGTGTGTGTGTGTGTGTGTGTGTGTGTGTGTGTGTGTGTGTGTGTGTGTGTGTGATTTTAATATTTTCATTGTATTTTTTATACAATCAATATTATATTCTCTCTTAAGATTGATTTTGTTATAAACATTGTCCACAATCCAAGGAGTAGTTGAAGTACTCGACTGTGATAAGTGGGTCTCGACAGTCACCTAATCAGGAGGCAACTATTTATATACAGTAAACTTATTATAAAAGTACTTGTTACATAACTTTTTAAAAAATTAATTGAATTTCATAAATTTTAGAAACTAATAGTTATAGTAATGACATAAACCTAGTAATCTATATATATATATATATAGCTCCACCCACCCACCGTGACATGGTCCCTTACTGAGCTCGGCAAGCTTGTAAATGCTTTCTATCTATTCAATATGACTTGTAGCCCCCAAGATGGGCCCTTTGGCAAAACTCGCGTCGTGTTATGTTCCGTGTCACGTTCTGTGACGTGTTGAGGTGCCCCATGACGCATTGAGGGGTCAAAATCCAAAAGTTACAAGAAGGGTCTAGTGCTGCCCCGGGGCCTAGACGGGGTCCTGAGTGGGTCTCTAAGGGTTGGAACTTCACACTTGGTATCATATATAAAGGAATCTATATATTTAATTACAGGTTAGTAATATTATTATTTTATGTAAGAGACCACTAGCAAACACAATCTTAATAAATACCTCTCCCTCCCTCCCTCCCTCCCTCCCTCCCTCTCTCTCTCTCTCTCTCTCTCTCTCTCTCTCTCTCTCTCTCTCTCTCTCTCTCTCTCTCTCTCTCTCTCTCTCTCTCTCACATATGACTTTTGTAATTTGAATAAAATTATATAATCTAGGACAATTTTTACTATCAATAATTCGTTATGGATTTTTAAATTTATATATCAATGACATATTCACGATTATTATTCATATAACCTATACATATTTATTATCTTAGTTTAAAAGAATATACACATTAATAGTCTATTTAAATATAAGCCTTAGTAAAATCTATTATTGCCCATAGTATCGTTAATTATATTATTTTTCAAGTTAAATATTAAAAATCTACTATTTTTTATATTTTCATAGTTAATAACATGTGTTCAATATTAATTTAATTGTAAATATAAAAGTGATATATACAAGCGATACTTAATATGAAAAGTTGATACAACAACTATCCCTTAATACTGTAAGTATGCATCAAAATTACATGAAGACACATAGCACCAAGAGAAAACCAAATTGTCGTCTTTGCAATGATGCAATTTTAAAATGTAACTTCCATATATAAAAATAGAAAGCATAATCATTATCAAAATACCTTTTTTATTTTTTAATCATCAATCTTAGACACAAACTATACGTAACAAATAACATAAATACTCTCAATATTACAAAGATATTTATACTTTTAATCATTAATTCCAAAAAATACAATGAAAATAATAACTAATACAAAAGTATTAAAAGAATCTAAAAATAACATTATTCATTATTATAATTTTTAGATAAAAATAAATACTTTGTTGAAAAACTTGATTATTTATCATCTCTTTATCATTCTCTCTCTTTCTTTCTCTATTTCTCTATCTCTCTCACCCAACATAAACAAAAAACATATCACATATTGTTATGAAATCATGATAATCACAATATTTTATCAAAACTTACTATCAAAAGAAGTTGATTTTATTTTATGTTTGTGATAGGAAGATCCAAGATGATGTTCTCAATCTTATCATGTCCATTGATCATGAGCTAAACCTAGATGCGTACTTTGTGCTAGTGAATATGGATTTGGACAAGGCATATGACAAAATCAGTTGGTGCTTCATAATATCAACACTCATGGCTTTTGGATTCGGCCCTACTTTTATTAACATGGTTTGAGCCCTATTCACAAATGCTAGAGCTTCTATTATGATGAATAGATTGGTTTCACCTCCCTTCCTCCCCATATGACAAGGTTGTCCTTTGGCTCCCCTCCTCTTTGCCTTGATCACAAATCCCTTACTCAAACATCTAGACAAGAGAGCAGATACATGCAATATAAAAGGGATGTTGCTACCTAATGGCTCCCAAATGGTAGCACAGTTCTTTATGGATAACAATGCCAACATCATCCGAGTAGAAAAAGAATCAATGGATAATCTAATGGAGCTGTATGAGGAGTTTTGCTATGCTCTTGTCCTCCAAGATCAATGGAACAAAGATAGAGTTGGTAGCTTTGTCCTATGAAGAGACAAAGCCCTGGCTACTAGATTATGGATTCAGGCTAATGCCAGGAGGTGATTCACTATTTGGGTTGCCCAATCGGATTAGGACTAACTTCCAAACAAAGGTTCCTTTGGTTTAAAGACAGAATCAAGGCCAAAATAAAGAAGTGGCAAAAAGTTCAACTCACAGTTACTAGAAGGCTACTAGTAATAGTTAAGCGAGTGCTCACCTCCCTAACCATCTATTTGGAAAGACTCTTCAAGAGCTTTATTTGGAGAAAAGCAATTGTCCAAATCCCTTGGAGCACCCTCACTGCTGATAGGAGGGACAAGGATATGGCCTAGAATCTATGATTTCAAAGTCTCGAAGATTATGCCTGGGAGTTTTAAGAAGAGTTCAGGTCAACTAGCCATGGGCTATACTACTAAGGACATGGCTCAAAGAGGCTTGGATATATGGTATCAAATGGCTAGGAGCAAAATGGTATGACACCATTGGAGGTGACCTTAAAGTCAAAGTCCCATAGTCCCAAATATCACAATAACTTATCAAAACTTGGAACTCTCTAAGCAAAGACCTCCAGCGGATAGACAATCCCTCCAAGAAGGGTGATGTTTCACTTATCCTAAATGTATGGTTGTCACCATTCCTATATGAACCCCCTCATGCTCCGGTGTTACAGAGGCCTGGCATGGCAAAGAGGATGTATGCAAAAGGATTGAGAATCTAGAGCAATGTATGGGACCTAGTTTTGAACACTTGGAGAGATCCAATTTGGATCAAGCGACACTTTAAGTTAAATGATCAAGAATTGGAATGGCTCCTTGGACTACTCAGCAAGCTTAAGAAGGGATTCCCTGCATCAGTGGTCTCTCAAGAGGACCACATCGCCAAGTACCTAGTAATAGAAATTGGGACTAGCATATGGCAGTGTAAGAAAAATCAATAAATAAGAGGCTTCTTAGCCCAAACAGCCATGAAGACCTAGGCTGATTCGAAGAAGTACTTTCCTCTAACCCATGTGAAGATGTGGAGAAGAAGACTAAAGTGGGCCTGGAAAGCTACTAAATCTAACAAACTCAATAGCTTGCTATGGATAATAACTCTGAACAAGCTTCCAATCAAAGAGAAGATGCCAAAGATCATTAAGATCTCCCCATTTTGTGTGTGTGGTGCAAAAGCAAAGAAGAAAAAATAGTACACCTATTTTGGGATTGCCTGGAAATTAGATTGGTCTAGAAAACTATCAAGAGCTACATAAAGAGAGCCAACCTCAATGAATCCATCACTATGAGGATGGCACTTTTTGGAAACCACTCAGGCAGAGATGAAGCTACCACGACCTTGATAAACACTGTAAGGGCAATAACCCTTAAATATATTTGGCTATGCAGAAACAAGGTTGTCTTTAATCCTAGTAGAAGAGTTCCTCCAATAGAGGATAAACATTGTGAGGGTATTAACCCTTAAACATATTTGGCTATGCAAAAACAAGGCTATCTTTAATCCTAGTACAAGAGTTTCTCCAGTAGAGGATATCATTGCCATGACCTTGATAAACACTAGGAGGGCAGTAACCCTTAAATATATTTGGCTATTGCAGAAACAAGGATGTCTTTATGAAAATACCACGTACATCCTTTGGATAGATAGTCTCTAGGGCTAAATATTTTTGTAGCCTCAAAAAGCTCCAAGTCATGAAATTGTGCATGCAATGAAGTTACGACACTACGAACAAACTACCTTCTAACATCAATACAAGCATCCCATGTGATATGATCCTTAGTTGTATATTTATTTCCCAAGATATTGATATGCAATGCATGCTTATCTACCATTTGTGCACCATTTTGAAACACCATGTAACCATCTTTCACTTGCCCAAAAATCTGAGTAATATACTTAGCACCTCTACCAAACTCACCTGCAAGAAAGCGAGCTTGAAGAATATCCATCGTAGTCACAAGTTCTTTGCCAATTGTGGTAATGTCCACATGATCAGCCTGGAACTTTTTGTTCAAAACATTCAGATGATGAAGCACATCTATCAATAAATGAAGAAAAATCTGAACTTTGAAAGAGGTAAAGGCTTCCAAATTCGCAAGAGCACTAGCATCAAAGTTACCATCCTCTTTGTTACTTGCCCACGTGATAACCAATGAATGTCATGCATTCTCAAAATCTCATGGGCTGAAAGACGAAACTCTAAAGCAAGGTCCTTTATCTCTTCATGTCTCTTATAAGAGCTATTCACCCATTTGTAAGCCTTCTTTACTGGCTTTTCCACAACATTGAAAATAGGAAATGCACCCAATGCATCTTTTATTGCTAGAGCATCTCTATATGCAATGCAATGAATTCCAACCAAATGAGGTACATCTCTGGCAAAACATGCAACCAATCCATTATTGATGCTCATCATAACACCGCATCCACGAGTGGAAAATCCCACTAATTTTGATTTTGATAAACCATACATGCACAAGAACTCTGAAAGTGCATCATATAAAGCAGCTATAGTTCCATTACTTGTATGAAGCAACCTAATAAAACAATTGCATACATCATCAGTTTTGTCAAATATGTTATACACACATCATATGATGGTCAATCATTAGAGACATCTGTACTTTCATCTACCATCAAGGAGAAGAAAGGACTCTCAATAATTTCACTTTTAACCATCTCATAAAAGTGTGTATAACATGCCTTCAAGAAAAGCAAAGAAGATGTGTATGAAAGATAGGATGCATAGCAATTCTCAATAGGAACATTTGGAGTTCCAAGGAATGCCAATTCCTCTACATTCTTTTGAAAATCACACAAAGACTTATCCCTAATGGCAATGAAATACAAAACTTTCAAAAGCACTTTTACACGAGATACCTTTTTATCTACTACGGTAGAGTCCATCTTTTCAAGATGCAAGCTCATAGGCACCATAGATTTCCCTCAGATTTCGTTTCTCTTTCAACCCATAGAAATGCAACCTTCTCGTGCTCCTTCGATTTCTCATGAGTCTATAATGATGGCCTTTGAAGTATTGTACTCCCAATAGTAGCAAAAGCATTGCTCATTCGAAATTGTATGCAATAGCTACAAAAAATCATGTCTTTACCATTAGCATCATGTAATGAATAACTCCATGGATGATATGTTTTCCAATGCTCTTTGTAAGAGCGTTGACCTTTCACTTTTTAAGGTGCACTACCCTCATAATCTAGGGTAGCATCTGCATGAGCAACATATTGCTCTCTTACCCCATCAAGACTTCTCATAGCGTCATCAAAAGAATCCACACTTTGACTTGCATCCCCTATAGGCATGTTAAGATCCAAACTCACATTTACGTGAGTAGATGCAATAGGTGTGTCTGATGTGGATGGAGGTGCAATTGATGAGTCACTTACAAGTATGGAATCTCCTTGAGCAGTCCGTTTCTTTCAAGCAAGTGCTAGAGATAGAGTCAATTGACTCAAATCCCTCTTAGGACAACCCATACCTATAATATGCATGCAAAAAGTTAAGGTATGCTCAACTTAGACACTCCAAATGGTAGGGACAAATACTAGTAATATTTAAAACTTGAGCATTAAAAATGGTAGAATGTTGAACTCATACCTACTTAAAGTTTCGATGGATAGGACTTGATTTAAAGGTACACTAAGATTAATCTACCCTGCAAGGCAAAAATATACCAAAAAGTGAATCTCCTTTTATGCTTGAAGTCTACATAGTATGTTGTTAAATAAAGCCAAGGCTTTAGGAGGATTTGCATCATCCATGGCATAATGTGATATTACATGTAAGATGGGGGATGATGTAGAGACTCGAGCCTAGAGTATAAACATGGTTAGACCTTAGAGTGCCATGTGGTGGAATATCAATATAGTTGAGTTATTTATTTATTATTGACTAACGCGTAGGTAGCCATTGTAGCACATCCCTATCACATGGTCCTACTTTGTAGGAGACTTGGTTGAAGTTCAAACATCATGGATGATGGAATTGTAGAAAACCATAGGGCCTATGATCTACATCACCATGTCATGAAGAATATGTGCCTTCCAAAAAAAATGTTGTGCTAGACTAGACTAGCATGAACAAATTATATAACATGAACATCAAAATAACATGAATATAACAAATGGTCTAACGGTATCTAACCTGTAGTGTATGCAGCCCGAAGGTATCAGACTCTAACATGAGTGATTGAGTCGTAGGCACCGGGCGGGTCGTTGGAGCTACAGTTTGCAAAAGAACCAATAATTGTATCACCCTCGAGGAAATTCAAGTGTATGATGTGTGATTTAAAAAATATTTATTTTATTTAGTAAAATTTATATTTACAAAAGTAATTATTTGATTACAATTTTTAAAAAATGCATAAATCTCTTAAGGGAAACAACTTACAACTTACAAGGTTGTAATTTTCTTATGGCATGCAAGCCCTTAAGTCTCAGAGACTAGAGTCTATCTTAGCCATGGATGATGGTGGCCTCCCTCTTGTCAGCTGGCCCCATGGCCCATGGGCTGCTTGCAGTTGCATGATCTCCTTCAAAACAAGCAACTTTACGTTGGGGGCCTGATGCCTTGCCTTCATATGATGTATCACAAGAACGAAGACGTGAGCACCACTGCTGCAAATGATTCCTCCATCAGCAGCATTATTTATGAGTCCCCCTTCTAAGCTCTCATGCCTAGACTACCTTTTGAATGCCTTGGCCTGTCACTCATGCCTTCAGGGCATTGCCCAGGCTCGCCGCTCCACGGTCCACATTCCAACTCATGCCTCTAGCCCAGGCTCGCCGCTCCACGGTCCACATTCCAACTCATGCCTCTAGCCTCAAGGGGGACTCACTGCTCGAGTCAGATCAACTGAGGATTCCCACTCCCAATCTCCCATGGTCCATGGCAGCTACAACAGCGTTGTAACTTGTGAGGTTGTGATTGCCGAAATGTTGAGAGCAGACTTCTTTCTGGGATGGCCACTCCCCGGGTCTTCTGCCTGTCATCATCATTCAGCCCCAACAAAGCTCCCTCAGGGAGACCACAAATGGCCGACCTGACGCCACTCAAGTCCTTTATCGGCATCTTGCAAAATTGCAGACAGAACAAGGACCTAGCTTCCGCTAGGCTCTTGCATGCCTGCTTGCTTGAGACTGGCCTGGTCTCCAGTGGACCTCTTGGCAATCATCTTGTGCCGACTCTGGTGGAATGTGGCAACCTGCTCGATGCGCGTCATGTCTTTGACAGCTTGCCCCAAAGGAACGAGTACTCTTGGAGTTCCCTCATCTCAGGGTACACAGAGGCTGGTGATTTGCAACAGGCCTTCCATTTTTACCATCAAATGCAAGCAGATCATGTGCCTCCAAACAGCTTCACATTTTTAACCCTCCTGAGATACTGTGCCAGGATCAAAGAGATCGTTAAAGGTCAAAGACTTCATGCTGACATAGTCATGATTGGGATGGACGGGGACCTTTTTCTCCACAACACCTTGCTGGACATGTACGGCAAATGTGGTTTGGTTGCCGAGGCATCAGACGTTTTTGGCAAGCTTCATGGACGAGATGCAATTTCTTGGACTGTATTGATCACTGCCTATGTAGAGCATGGGCTTGGTGAGGAAGCTCTGGAATGTTTCGAACAGATGCACATGGAGGGTTTTTCTCCAGATGCTGTTACTGCTGTCTACAGTCTCAAAGCCTGTAGCAGCATAGGAGCCATGGACAAAGGCCAGTTACTATGTGCTGACATCATTGGCAAGGGACTTGAAAGAGATGCTTTTGTTGGCAGTGCCATGGTAGACATGTATGCCAAATGTGGCTTACTCACAGAAGCTCAGGAATTGTCTGATCACCTACCAGCTCGAAATATGGTCTCATGGACAGCTCTTATTGCAGGATATGCTGAACACGGGCCTGGGGAGAAGGCAGTGGCATGCTGGGAACAGATGCAACTTGAAGGTTTTTCCCCAGATGCTGTGACATTTGCTTGCACATTAAAAGCTTGTGGGAGCACAGGATTAGTAGAAAGAGGTCGACAATTGCATGCTGAGATTGTTGAAAAGGGGTTGGAAAGTGACTATCATGTTAGCAACACCTTGATTGACATGTTTGGAAAATGTGGGTCACTTGTAGAAGCACGTGACGTGTTTGACAAGCTCCTAGTTTGTGATGCAGCCTCATGGACTGCGCTTGTTTCAGGATACTGCAAACATGGTTACACTGAAGAGGGATTGGCTTCTTTCCAACAGATGCAGCTAGAGGGTGTGCCTCCATCCAAAGTTACATTTCTATGTGCTTTGAAAGCTTGTGCGAGCTTAGGGGTTGTAGGACGAGGCCGTGAACTGCTTGTGAAGATCAAGGAGATGGGATTTGAAAGTGACCTTTCAATCGCTAACACACTGGTTGACATGTTCAGTAAATGTAACTCACTTGAGGAAGCACAAAAAGTGTTTGACAAGCTGCCTTTTCGAGATGTGGTATCATGGAACACACTGATTGCAGGTTATGCTGAATATGAACTCAGTGAGGAAGCACTGACATGTTTTGAACGTTTGCAGGTGGAGGGCATACCTCCAAATGCTGTCACATATATTTGTGGCTTGAAAGCGTGTGGCCAGATAGGAGCTTTAGGCACAGGTCAGGTAATACATAGTGAGATCATTAAAAGGGGACTGGACAGAGAGCCATTTCTAGATAACACACTGGTGGATATGTATGCAAAATGTGGGACACTTGCAGAAGCCCAGGAATCTCTTGAGGGGCTGCGGGTTCGAAGTTCAGTCTCATGGTCTGCACTTATTTCAGGATATGCTGAACATGGGAAGGACGAGCAAGTGTTGAAGTGTTTTAAAGAAATGCAGCTGGAGGGTATATCTGCAGATGCTGTTACATTGGTGCATTGTTTAAAATCTTGTAGCGCTTTAAATGCTTTAGAAAGAGGAAGGGAAATTCATGCTGAGGCTCGCAGATTGGGATTAGATAGAGATATTTTTGTGGGCAACATGTTGATAGACATGTATACCAAGTGTGGCTCACTTATGGAGGGACGGCAAGTATTTGATAACCTCCTTATTCGGGATGTTGTATCATGGAATGCAATATTAAAGGGATATAGCAAGAACCACAAGAGTCTTATGGCTCTGCAGTGTTTTGAGGACATGGTAGAAGAGGGTGTGAAGCCAGATGCTATCTCTTTCACTTGTCTTCTTGATGCATGCAGCCATGCCAGCCTGCTAGTTGATGGCCAAGAGTATTTCAAGATGATGATAGAACATAAAATCGAACCGACTTTAGATCATTATGTTTGCATGGTTGATCTGCTTGCACGGTCAGGGCATATTAATGAGGCAGAGAAATTTGTTGCATCCATGCAGTGTCCTCCATCCAAGGAAATTCTGAAGGCTCTGCTAAGTGCGTGTAAAATTTACGGCAAAGTAAAACTGGGACTTAAATGTTTTGACTGGCTCATTCAGGTGAATCTAGAAGATTGTGCAGCATATTTGCTGATTGCAGACACTTATGCCAGTACTGGCAGGAGGATTGATGCAAAGAGAATAGAAGAAACAAGAAAAGATGTGGGTGCAAAGAAAAAGCTTGCAGCTGCCACTATAGAGGTGGATGATAGGTATCAAGAATTTACTGTTGGTCATAGTCAAAGTAATGTTATATCTAGAAGGATAGAGTTCTTGACCTCATGCATGAAAGATGAAGGATATGTGCCAAACTTACAACAGGTTTTTAGAATCCTGTACAATGATGAGAAGAAAGGAACATCGTGTGAACATGTACACAAACAACTAATGTTTCATAATCACCATGATGTGTTAAATGCAACTTCAAGAATCACTACATAACTTGTGCTTTCTGATTATAGAAAGCTGACAAATCCTTATGACAAGGTAAGTGAGTGTAATGATGTGTCCCATCAAAGGACAACATAATTTCATGGAAAGGCCAAACACAAGTGGGAGGGTGGGAGCAGCCTGACACTTGGTGAGTGGGGCGGGTGATATGTGTGAGTGGGGCATTTGTTACATTAACTCCTTTAACTGACATGTGGTGCCTCACTTCCCCTGCATATATGCAAGGTGGGGTAACCAGAAATGCTCTACTCATGGTTGAGGGGGAGAAAGTGGCAATTGCTTGAAGCAGCAGAAGTGGGGAGAGGGGATGGAGCTAGATGAGCATGTCTTGTGCACTCAAGTTGCATTATTGCAACTAGAATCAAGCAGAGGTATGTAGATTTTGCTATGTTGGCATATAGATGTATTCTACTGATTGTCCTCTAATGGAGAACAAGTTTCTGAAGTGGTTCTGGCACACATTTGGGATGAAGGTGGTGCTCATGCAATTTATGTTTGTGGGGAGGGTTTTCTTTTGGTGGTGGTGGCATTGCGAGTAAAGAGGTTGGATTGTTCGCCCTATAGTCATTAAGAGATTTTCTAAAGCCAGATACTAGATCTTTTCATTAAGAGATTTTCTAAAGCCAGATACTTAGACAACCTCATTGTCAGGTTGATGAATATCAACCAAAAAGACAATGAGAAAATCTGAGACTATGTCACTCACATGAGAAGTCTCTACAAGAGGATTCCAGAGACTTGCCAAAGTGACCCAATGAGAGAACAGTCTCCATCGTGTTTATCAATGAAATCTAAAATGAAGAACTCTATAAGGCCTTAGCTAGTAAGTCGAACGTGCAAAGGGATGTGTTAGCCAAGGTCTTTGAAGAGGTAATATGTGTGGATGACTTGCTGGGAGAGAGAAGCTCAAGAGCCACACCGCAAGAGAACACACCTCTAGGAACATTGAGAAAACCACAACCCTTAATGATTGTGCGATCAAGCCATAGCATGCAAGATAAGGGAAAAAAAATCGATCAAAACTAAGAGATAACTCACTTGAAGTTAAATTTGGCCAAGCTACAAGAGATGTTGAGAAGGCCAGTGCGACCCCACATGCAGTGTGTGCATTGTGGTGGGAACCATCTTCTAGTTGAATGTCCTAACCTTAGATCATGGCCTTATGCTAATTGCGGTAGATTTGGACATGACGCGATACACTGCTAAGAAGGCTCTTGTACCTACCACCCCATCCTCAAGCCTGCTAGTCGGGGAATAGGTAGCCCAACATTGGAAGAGGAGCTCCATTAGCTCTACTCGTGTCCACCAATGACTTGAAACCAACTGCCCCTAGGATTGACATCAACCCCACACAAGAATCCCTAGGCCACCTAGACCCATAATGACCCATCCATCAAACGATGCTTTGATACACTTTGTAGAGGAGCCATTAGAGGACGAAACGTATGTGAATCCCTATGTTTCCTACGACGAGGAGGATAATCCTATATTGATGTACTTTAGACTAGTGTAGGTTATGGATTTAGGTAGGGGAAGAGGTAGAGGCCTAGAAGGGGACCCAAACCAAGAGCTACTAGTATGTTGGACTTGTAGAATCCAAGGCATGTTTCATCTTGTTGCCCTGAAAAGGAGCAAGCAAACAAGTTCAAGGGTGACTTAAGATGTCTAGAGTGTAGATTTACACATTTGTATGTTGATTGCCCTAGACGAAAACCCTCCACTAGTACGACAATTGTGCCATCAATATCACTTGGACTCTTTAGTGTCAAAACACTTGATGATGATGAAGGTATACTAATCCCATTAGACTCAATGACTCAAGCTCAAAGGAAGCGGGCTAGTATCTCATTACATGGTAGCAATTTAGATACAACATACGATGGAAAGAAGAGCCAAAGGAGGAAAAGGAAGAGGGCAGACACCAAGATAACACTCAAAAGTGATAGTGCCACCACACTGATGACCAAAGGAAAATGGGTTACAAACGTGGAGGTAGAAACATCTGCTCCTAAAACAGTGGAAAAGGGAAGTGCCAAGGTTGGAAAATACAGACCCAAAACGCCAATTAGAAGTTGTGGACAAAGTCAAAGAGTGGGTGAAAGAAGCTCAAGCGCACTTGTAGGATGTAGAGCATGTCATGGAGGATGAGATTAATGAGCTCTCTATTGTAAGTCCACTAGCCTCCCCCACACACTTGCGATTAGGAGGCACATCAATACCCCATGTAGCACCACACAAGCATAATCTAGATGCCATGGACAAATGAAATGCCCAAGAGCATTGGCAGAAAGGCCTTGAGTTTGAGGAAAAGGAAAAGGTTGGCCATTTGCTCATGACACTGATATCAACTCCTGTAACCTTGCCATTAGGAGAATTGCTTAGCCAAAACCCCACGCTATGGCAAGTGTTGAAGCAGTGGGTAGAAAGACCCCACGAACATGATCGACTTGCCAAGCCATGATGCAGAGATGCATATACTAAGACTAATCTTGAACCCATTGTTCAAATCTCTACAAGTGAATGCCTTTTGAGAGGGCACAAAAATGTACACAGTATTCCTTGTTGTTGCATTAGAGGTGATGCTGCATGGAAAGGAATTGTGGACACATGAGCAGAAGTTAGTGTGCTTAGTCACATAGTTTTGCAAGCTTGGGAGGAAAACCTACGAGTGAAAATTGCACAACTTAATGTTACACTAGTGAATGGAATGAAAGGTAGGCCATTGGAAGTGCTAAAATATTAGCCTCTAAAGATAACAAGAATCCAATTCTCGGTTAACTTCATAGTCATGAAGGGAGTGGACTAAGATATTCTGTTAGGTAGGCCATGGATGAGAAATGCTTGAGTGATAGAGGATTTGGGTAATGGCCTGATATTCTTGGGCAATAGAATAGAAGTTGTTCGAGTAGAGATGGACAATTGGAAAACCTCACCAATTGACCTTGATGCTATCTTTGCAATACTAAAGGGCGACTCACAAGAAAAGTGTGAATATGGACCCTTAACTAAGTATATTCCTTGCCTTGAGGATGAGCATGATTGGATGCATGTATTAACCATTGACTTGCCATTCTTAGATGATGAGGATGAATATAGGCAAGTTGTAGAAGCAGCTAGTAAACCCAATGGAGTCACGGCTTCTGAGTTACCCAAGAATGATGCTACATCATCAGTACCTCTCTACATGATGGCTAGGAGTTCCATCAGTCGATCAATGCCTATCACCTACCATGTACCAACTAATAAACTTGAATTTCATAGAATTTTTGAGTACTTGGCGAGAGAGCTAGCTGGTAACCCAATTGCCAACTTTAAACCTCTTAAGGATCTCATAGAAAATTCAGAGTGTCAATGGACTAAGGTGCTAAATCTGTTTTGCAATTGGGCTCTCATTTGTAGATGAGAAAAGTCCTAAGAACGTGAACCATGGGAATTATGAATAGCCTAAGTATGAGGATTCAGATGATGAGTATGAAGATTGTTGTTCCAATGGTGAGGAAAGTGAGGAAGAAGCCAAGACCATAGAGTACAACAGACGAGTGATTGAGTAGATAAGAGTGGACTATAAACCCCAAGAGACCAATGCTTTTAGAGTGGAAAGAAGAGTCATCAAGGTAAATTGTGATCATAATTGGTTAGAGCACATGGATGTAGTGGACTATGAGTGAGCTGGACTAGTTCAATCATGCATCATACCACTACTTCGAGTGGAACTCGGAGCTATGACCACCTTTCCAATGAAGTTTGTGAGTTCAAATCTGAGTCAAAAGAAGTCAACTCTGAGAGTGATCCACAATTCCCAAGACCACCTGAGACCAAACGCACAAAAGGGGACCTCCTAGTTCATTTGAGGCATAAGAGGCTCAAGGAAGAGAGAAGGAAACAATCCAAGTCCTCGGAAGTTGAATGACAAAAGAAACCACATTACTTACCCAAACACTTCACTAAGTATAAGAAGGGTAATCAGATATTGGTGTTAGTAGGAGCCAAACGAGCAGGATAGGTTAGTGAACCCATTGAAGGACCTATTAAAGTTAAGGAAGTCAACTTGGCAAGGAAAGGGGACAAGCCTTAGTCCATGTACATAGCTAATGACTTAACTGAGCAAGAGAACCCATTGAAGAACCTATTAAAGTTAAGAAAGTCAACTTGGCAAGGGAAGGGGACAAGCCTCAGTCCATGTACATAGCTAATGACTTAACTGAGCAAGAGAAGGCCAATCTCATTAATATCTTATGAGAGTATATAGATGTATTTGCTTGGTCCTTAGAAGATCTGAAAGGAATCGATTTGAGTATTGTGATCACAACATTCCTATGACCCTCAATGCAATACCAATCAAACAAAGACCATATGCAGTAAATCCAAAGCATGCTCATATCATGAAGAAGAAAATAGACACGTTGTTGAATGCTGGGTTCATTTATGAGATTGAGCACATGGACTGGGTATCATCCATAGTAATTGTCCTGAAGAAGAATGGAAAGATTACAAAAAGGTCAATGTAGCGACAAAGAGAGACAATTATCCATTACCATACACCGATCACATACTTGAGAGAGTGGCAGGGAAGGAAGCCCACAGTTTCTGAATGGCTTCTCTAGCTTGCTATAACCAAGTTCAAGTGCACCTAGATGACATGCATAAAATGACATTTGCAATTTAATGGTGTGTGTTTGCCTACAGAGTCATGCCATTTGGGTGACTAATGCGCTTGCTACCTTTTAGTGTCTTATGTGTGCTATTTTCAAGGACATGCTTAGAAAGTGATTGGAAGTATTCATTGATGATCTGTGTATTCATTCCAATTGGAAGGAGCACCTAGACAAACTCTGCATAGTCTTTGAATGGCGTAAACAATAGGGTCTCTCATTGAATTCCTTAAAATGCCAGCAATTACGAGTAAAGCATGGATGTATCCTAGACACGTGGTCTCAAAAATGGCATTGATATTGAATTTTTCAAAGTTAGAGTGATTGTCGATTTACCACCACCAACCAATTACAAGGGAGTTCAGTGCTTGGTCACACAAGGTACTATTGACGGTTTGTATTGAATTACACACTCATTGCATGATTACTTTACAAGAAGTTGCTGATTGTATGTGAGTGGATTGAGAAGTGCTAATGCACTTACAAATAATCGAAAAATGCTTTGATGATCGCACCTATTCTATGAGCCCAAGATTGTTCCATTACTTTCCATGTGCGCATCAACGCATCAAAGTTTGTTATATTATGGAAGTAATTTTATGCCAAATTGGAGAGCATAACTTAGATTACCCAATGAGCTTTGCAAACAGACAACTCACTAACATGAAATTGAACTACACGAAAACAGAAAGGGAAGGGCTAGCTATGGTGTTTGTTGTTAAGAAATTTCAACATTACCTTCTAGCTACACCGTTTACTTTCTTTGTTGATCATCAAGCATTGCTTTATCTTGTGAACAAACCCTGCACAATAGGATGGATTGCTTGATGGTTACTTTTTCTATTATAATTTGATTTCTCTTTGGTAGTATGCAAGGGTGAACAACATTACATTGTAGACCATATGTCTTGCATAACCACTGAAGAAGCAGCTGGACAAGGCATTGTAGATGACCTATCCGATGCAAATTTGTTTAGAATGTACATCAAAAGAGATTTATTTAGAGCATACCTTACACCTTATTAGGCAGATGACATGGTCCACATCCTAGAACATAGATTACTTGAATGTCCAATTGAGAAGGCTAGCCTAAAACATCTCATTCTAAAGATTTAACCCTATCAATTGATTGCCGACCAAATCTACCAATTAGGATAGGATGGACTATTGAAGACATGTGTGAGAATTAGATGCATGATGTGCTTGTAGAATCTCATGGCAGAATTGCTGGAGGACACTTCAATGGGAACACTACAACACGTAAGGTGTTCTAGTCTCAATTGTGGTAGCTTACCCTATTCCACAATACATCTAAGTTTGTGAAGCATTGCGATTATTGCCAACGAACCAAAGTCCCTATTCGTAGTAAGGATAAGATGGAGTTGATCCTATTGATAGCACACTAATCATTTGAAAAATGGAGGATTGATTTCATTGGTCCAATCAGCCATGTAGCACAATACTTACTAGTGAGGTACATAATCATAGACATAGACTACCTCACCAAGTGGACCAAAGCTTGGGTAATTCAAAAAAATGACGCCAGGATCACTGAAAAATTTCTTTGGGAGCAAGTGATCTCATGGTTCAGATGTCTCATAGAATTAGTTAGTGATTAAGGCATGCACTTCATCAATGAAGTGATTGCCCAGTTGTTATCCACCTTCTTGATAATCCATCGAAAATCCTCACCGTATTACCCTCAAGCCAATGGTCAAGCTGGAGCCACAAATAAAATCCAAGTGCTATCCTAACCAAGGTGGTCTCTACCTCACATAGTGATTTGGACAATAAGCTAAATGAAAGCATTATGGGCTTACAGGAAAGCTTACAAAACGGCCGCAGGGGATAGACACCATTCAAGCTTACCTATGGAATTGAAGAAATATTTCCAGTTGAGTTCTTTGTTCCAAGCTTGAGAATAGTGATTTGAGAGAGATGGGATGGCAAGGAAGCATAGACAAATCACCTAGTAGAACTAGAACACTTATCTGAAACCCAACTCATTGCAACCCAAGCCCTAATCTATGAGAAGGCATGACACAAGAGCTAGTTTGACAAGTATGTCAAACAACACAACTTGAAACAAGGAGAGTTAATGTTGTTTTATTCTATAAAGGGTCACAAACAAAAGATGAAGTTTAGGGCGTCGGGACCTTTCAAAGTTCGTAACATTAGTAGAGTAAGCAATATGGAGCTTGAAACCCTAGAAGGAGAGGGTATAGGCTTTTTCAATGGCAGTCGCATCAATAACTACTACCCTCCATCACACCCACTACATTAATAACACTACCTATGAATGTTAGAGTGACAACTATCATAGGCATAGAGGATGAGGACAAAGAAATAGTAGTACCAACCTACTTACATCACACCCACTACATTAATAACTACTACCCTCCATCACACCACTACATTAATGACACCACCTATGAATGTTAGAGTGACAACTATCACAGGCATAGAGGATGAGGACAAAGAAATAGTAGCACCAACCGACTTACACATAATGGTAATTGCCCAAAAGACACACATCTTTGATGCATTAATTGATGGGGGAGCTTACAACAACATCCTCACATAAAATCATTGGACCCTCATTGGTTAGCCCCAAGTACAACTGACTAATGCCAAACTTAGCCTGTTTGCGAGGTAGTCATATCTACTACTAGGAAAGTGCAAGGTAATGGTTTCTATCAAGACTGAGAGCCTCTCGATCATCTTTTGTGTACTACCTAACAAAAAAGATATTGACAAGGAATCACTTTTGGTTCGCGCTTTTAATAAACAGACTTAGTGCAATGTTGACTATGACTCTCAGCGCATCCACCTTACCAAAGGAAATGTTGAGCAAGGGTACCATGGCTTCACCAAAGCCCACATCACCATCGATAGTTATACCCAGTGTCAACCCTAAGGAGGGGCTAGTGAACCCGTATAGACACTTAGAAAGGGTATTTCTTAATATTCTTTGAATGCATGTTATATAGATGATTTCTTATAGGAGGCAGACTCCCTGAGGCCCAAGGCTTCTATGATGACAACACCCTAGTGTGGTTATCTAAATCCACAAATGGCCCACGCCCATCCATTGCAACCTTTCAACTCACATACATGTACTTGTAAGCCAAGAGGAGGTAAAAACCAAAGCGAGCAAAAAGATGCTCAACCCATGAACACTCAATGGGTCTACTGCCCAAAAGTTAGACCCACTATTGATAGGCCTTGTCCTAATCATAGGCGATAGTTAACAAACACTCCAATGACCACCTCATAGTGGAGGCAACCATAGCTAAGCAGTCCAGTCACGTCAAACCCCAACCACCCATAGACCTTAAACCATCTTATCAATGCTGATCCATTCTCGGATTGGCATTGATTATGGCCACGAACATGGGAGATGACTTAATGACATGCATTAGATGATTGGACTCAACTTTCACGCTATTTTCTAGAAGCTATGAATGCTTAGACCTAGGCATGCTTGACAAAAAAATAGTAAATGACGTACGCTCTTTGCCTTGTTCTTGGGAGGAATTTGAATTCATATTCACAAAAACTCCCATGATTGCAGGAGGGTTGATAGCCACTAAAATCTCTGGAGAAGAAGCTTTAAAAAAACCATTAATCACGTTCTTCAAGAAAAGTAGAGTTTCAATGTCACTGGATAAACTTGATGAGCTGAAAAAGCTAGTTGAATCCGAATCCAATTTCCTATAGAATGGTACACTCTCCAATAAGCTAGTTGTCAAATCATGACCAATGCAGAGCAAAGATGCACCATCAAGACTTCCAAATATGACTCCACTTACATGGCCCCAACTTTAGTTAGAGTTCTAGCAATGACATGAAATAGACCATTAGAAGAAAATGCCATGTTGCATCTATACTTAGATAGGATCCTAATAGAATAAGAACTTCATGTTGCTATAGCACAATGAACTTAGGTGATCTCTTGACTGATGTATTGACCTATATCACACATGTGGGCATTTTCCCATAAGACATGGACCACCATGCTACATTTGAGTACAACCCAAACTTCTACAATTGGCTCTTGAAACACTAGAGTACACCAAGAGCATAGTAAATGCCCTTACCCCTTCATTCTCCAATCCTAGGAAAGATTCTCATCGTTCCAAGTGGGGAGAGAGTAAGGTAAAAGGTGAAGTAAAGATGAAGGGTGAAAATGAATTGAAATATGATTGAACTCCAAAGAGAAGGATGAATTAAATTTTCATTTAGTGAAAATTTATTCATGAAGTTCTTACGTGGAATGTATGGATTGATTGATACGAAAAATTTTCATTCCTTAGCTTATACATTTCACTATTTGATAAATGTTTCTTTCTAACCACTTTACTTTTTAAGCAAAAATTGTCCCTCAAAGAGAACTTATTGTGAGTTTTTGCATTATGATAGGAATCCAAATGGCAGGGCTTCTGTTTTTCAAGGAAGAATGGAACAAATATTGCTTAACCATGGAGATGTAGGTTTTCAACCAGTTACGATACCGAAGCGTACACAACCTAAAAGAACTTGTGGCAATTGAGGATGTGGCCAAGCAAATTGTTGAGCAATGCAATCTAGCCAAGTACCTTGAGAAGGTTGGCCAACAAATAGATCATGACAAGTGCATAGAATTTTTAAAATCCTTTAATGTCAAGAAGAATAATGGTATAATGATGGTCAAACAAGTGGATGTAACCAAGAGTGTGGAAGTTGTGCTTAGCTCGAGTTGGTTGAGAAAGCACTAGGGTTAGTGGAAAAGCTATAAAAGAGGCCAAAGAGATTATGTGTATGGCATGCTAGGGATAAATAAGCAACAAGTGTACATGAATGATGGAATCAGCCTAGAAGATATCCCCGAGTCCACTATTAGATTGCAAGCTAAGATGGTGCATACTCTCTCTAAGAGCTAGAGGTACAATGCACTCACAAAAATAGAATAGGGGTACCACTGCTTGAGAGTATTGTAGCCAAGGCACTGGATGAAGTAAATCTAAACTCCTATGTTCGAATGATAATGCAGGCATTAGCTAAGGTACTGGCATAAGCTCTAAGATCCACATGCAGAGAATCCCCAGCAATGAAGGCAGAGTCAGAAAGAAAAAAACCCGCATCCAATGCATTGAATATTGGTTTCAGAGTGTTAATAGCCCTAATACAAGAGGCCATGGGGGAGATGGACAGAGAAGAGGAAGTGGAGGAAACACAAGAACAATTGCCAATCCATGAGCATCATTCACCCATTACAATGAGCCCTCCTATCTCTTTCTGTACAAGGAACCTTGGGGAAGAAGAAGCTAACAAAGTTTGGTAGAAGAAGCAGAGAAAATGGCTAAGAAGAGGGAAGTTGATTGCCGAACTCGACAATAAGAAACCTAAAGCGAGAGAACAGTCACAATGAGCAGGGGGAGTAAGGCTAAGCACCATCTAGTTAGGGAGAGGGGTGAATAATTATGCTGAGGATTCCCATTAGGAAGACTAGAACCACTAATAAATAAAGTAGAGACTTGTAGAGGACTGAAGAAGAGTCAAGGAAACTTGAAGAGGAACATAAAAGAAAACAAGAGGAGGAGGAAGAAAGTTTAAGATGATAGAAGGAGGAGCAAGTGATTGTTGCCATCAAAAGTTCAATAGAATAAACCTCTCGATCCCAAGAACTAGCAATGATGAGCTCGACACATGAAAATGTGCCTAGAATAAGTGCTACTACAGAGGAGGATGAACAAAGAACAATGGTAGAGGGTAAGGTAAAGGCCCCCATGCATGCACTACCGTTAGTCATGGCTACTATAACCACCTCAACACAAGGAGCCACAGAAATAGTAGTCAATGAAAGTAACATGATGGCATGGGTGTAGTGCCTACTAGGCGAAGTGCATGATCTAGCACCAATAGCATCAGAAGATGCCCCAATGTTGGGAGCCAAGAGACCAACACAGCCGATGTAGAATCTTGCCAAGGTCCTAAGGTGCCATGCCTTGAGGTATTAACCACTTTAGTACCATCGGCAATGTGCAACACATGGAGGAGTATGATGAGCTAGTGAAAGATCTCTAGAGTCAATGTGATAAAATGAATGAGGAGAGAAAAGTTGTGTTTATCAAGATAGAGGTGAAAAAGGATGCTTTTGTAGCTTTCCGATTAGAAAAAAGACAAGACAAATGACCATATTCACAAGGGAAGTGACGACGTCGAAAGAGGTCTTGAAGACAAGACAGAGTGATGAGAATTTGTGGGACCTATATAAGAAAGAAGGGAAAAGCTGCATGGCATTAGAGCAACAATGTGCCTTTAAATCCAAAGAACAAAAACACCTAGAGTTAAAAAACAAAGAGTTGAAATAGCAAATTAAGACAAGATTGCAGCCACAAAGACACAAAGAGATGAAGAGGCTATGAAGAAGATTGCAAAGCTGCAAAATCAACTCTAGGTAGCACTCCATGAGCATGGCATCCTAAAGAAGTAGGTGGAACGCTGAGGCGAAGATAAAGAGAAGATGCATGGAAAGAGCACGGGTAGTTGATAACCATCCTCTCATGAGAGAAAAACCAAAGTCTCGAATAGATGAAAGAGAAAGCTGAAGGATGGGTGAAAAGAAATGGTGCTAGAATCAAAGATTTAGTAGAACACCAAGCGCTATCAGAAAAGCGAGTGCATAATAATTTTAAAATCAAGAACAAGGCACACAAGAGATAAAGCACATTTTAGTCCTTTGTAAAAGAGCACCAAGCTTCCTCATATGCAAGTTTTAAATGAAAAGCATGCCTATGTCAGAGATAGCCATTGCCACTCACTTGAAACGCTTGACTTGATAAGCGATTTGTAGGGTCTCAGCGGTTGCTAGTGATAGTGATGACATCAACCAAATGCTTTAACAAAGAAGATTGATATGAAACACATCAAACTTTGGAGATGGTAGTTGAGTCAAGAGAATCATTGCCATATTTTTGAACATGTATTTCTCTCAAGGGATGCAAGCTTATCCCTCATGTCCTCTAATTTCATGGAAGGAGAGTCGTTAACACTGAGCATTTGAAGTTTCTTCCCAAGAGAGATCCTATGGGCAAATTTCTTCACATGGTACAAAGACACAAACTTCTTCCACATTTCTATCATTGTCTTCAATCTACCAACATAAACTAGGACAAAATCATATAAGCTCATGAAAAGGAAGTATTGGGCTTGAGAGTTGAACCAATCCCATGGGGCTACATGATCCATTGATGTTCCCATAGGGATCCTCCACTGGAGAAAGGTATGAGCAGGGTAAGAAGCTCCCAAAGATCTTAGGTGAAGCTCCCAAAGATCAAAGGTGTTGAGAATTCATTCCACCTTACATGACCAAAGTGAATAGTTAGAACCATCTAGCGAATCCTCTTTGGGTAAAGAAGGGAGAACAAGCACGTATACATGAGGTGTCATGTTATGTATTTTAAAGATAGTAGAGTAGTCTTCATGTGAAACATATAGAGAGGGGGGAGACGAAGCCTAGTCCAAATGATGAGACCATAGAAGAGGACTCAATAATCTCTGTTCTTCATAGTACTCATGCCTCTGTTCACAGGAGTGATAGGAAACCTCCTTGTTTGAGTCATCACAGCCTTGGAAGTGGTGATAAGGCATCTTCATTTAACCTAGAAACACACAAAGTCTATTGTGTTTTGCCGTAGGAGACCCAAAACAAAGAAAAAATCATCAACACCTATAAAAAAAGAGTTTTGGATGCCCCACCTTTGTTGAGAGCACCTATTCACTACGGAAAATCTATTATTATAGTAATGAATAGTAGGCTAAAAGAGATTTTAGCTAGTGTGGTCTCCTCTTTGGTTGAAAACTATGTATCCTCACATAAGCAATGATACCATGTGAGGGTGCACAATGGAAGAGAATCACAAACATGTAGAGAAAAGGAGAGGAGAAAAGAAAGTAGAAAGTGAAGAGAAATTTGCACTAGACAATGAAGGAAAGCTGAGCATAGTTAGGGTTGATTAGTCCTTGCATGTAGCCCAAGGTGTTAGTGAGGGCATAGTATCAAGTTGACTAATGATCACAACAACTGTGACAGTGAGACAAAAACTGTGATGATGACGGAGATGGAGAGCATGCATCCTATAATCCATGATGGAGATAGAGAACACTATAGCCAGCTATTGGAGCACAAGCTCTTGATGGAGAAGAATGATCTACCTAGCCATGCCCACTCTTGTAAATAGCAAAAAACCTAAATTTTGGGTAGCCTAAAAATTATAGCTGACTATAATAAATGCAACAAAATGATGATGTGGCAAGCCAAGAAAAATTGTAGTAGTTTGGGGATAGATAGCAACTGGCAAAGGGAGCACAAAGATTGAGAAAATACACACTATGAGAAAACACAATTAGGGCTCCAATTTCCTTATCAAAATTTGACAAGGGCTCACAACCATGAGATGAAAAACTAACAAAATAAGGTAGGCTAACATGAGAAGGTCTTGTGGGTGATAGAATAATTTTCTTGAGAAGAATACATATTTAAGGCATGCCATGAATGAATGTTTGAATAAGTAAGAAAGCAGCAAAGTGACCAAGTTACGACTACAAAAAGAAAAAGAACTACTGTGACATAAGCAAAAAACATTAGGTCTTCCTAGAAGAGAAAAGAAGCTTCAAAATATCGCTCAATTGAAGGCAAGAAGTGATGATATCAAACAATGCATGATGCAATCAAGTGAGCAGCTCTTCTTGCTTCTTATTTTTTGTGTATAATATGTGATTAAGTACACGTATACACTCAATGGTATCTATTTATTTATGTATAAAATAGGTCTTGGAACCTTGATGAAAATGATAATGCCATGCTTGAATCAATTAGATCATATGATGTCGGTATTCTTGTAAATCACATGGGGGAAGAAATCATGAAGCAAATAAGTTTAGAAAGATTACCTAAAAAATTGTATAGTGTTTTATAAAAAACAATACACTATCCAAAAGGCATCAAAGAGATTCTTGATGAGATGAATACCTCTTACAAAGGCTACTCTTTTAATCTATAAATTTTGTAGGAATAGAGAAAGTAAATGAATGTAAAAGGCTCATTATTATTGAATCCCACATCAATGAGATTTTTCCACTACCATGTTAACAAAGAGATTCTATATGCACTTGGATGGTCATTTTATATTGAAGATATGTATAGCTCAGTCATAGGATATGTGGTTTATAATTAATGTGTAATGATATACTTCTATTATTTGGAGGCATTGCAATCCCTCTTAGTTCAATTCTTTGAAGTTACCCTTGTAGAATGTGGTGGTGCTTTAAGATTTTCTATCAAACTTGATGAGTCTCACTTCCTTTGATATGAGATTTCAACAACAAACATTTTTGCAATTTATCCTTCTCTATAAAGCTATTGTTCTCCTCAATTTCCTATGCTACAATAGCCAGTAGTGTCCAATAGTTGATTTGATAAAATCTAAGTATGCATCAAAGATGGTGAGAGAGGGGCACCCATGTATGATGGGTGTGTCTCACTACTATACAAGATTCACCCAAGTCCTCTTTGTGTCTAATATAACAATGTCCATCTTGATCACTTGGTGGCCAACTCCAAGCATTATCTGAGAGTTGAGATTATAGTCAAAAGGTGATGGAAATGCATGTATTCTCATTCCATGGAGCCATTAGGGCCAATATTGAGGCTAAATGGGCCATATAAGGATTTGGATCAATTCTTAGTCACAACATTTTTCTCTTCATCATTCTTATCCTTCTCTCAATATTTCTTTTTCTTTGTGTCTGTTCGCACCATTGGAAGAAGCCTAAGTTATAATTTCCATTGCAATAAGTAAGAAAATTGCTAAAGTATTGTTTTGAATACAAAGAGTACTCATTTTCTTTATATTTGAATTTGTAAGGTTTTCGAAGCCTTTTTTATTGCTATACACCATTCTCTTTGTCTTTCATACCATTAATCTTGCCCTTTTTATGTATTTGTATGCTCTATCTTACATATGATTGTTGTAACTCATGGTCTCATAGGTCATTTTGGTCTCTTGTAGATGCTAATATATCGTATCATATCATTTCATCTCTCTCTCTCTCTATAAAAATATGGATGAAGCTCGAAGAAAAAAGAAGAGTTGTATCCATATAGTGGTGGAAGAACCATATTCCATATCAAGTCAAAAGAACCACAAGTTTTGTACAGATCAAGCTAAAGCCAAAAGATTGAGCTATGACGGTAAGAAGCACATCGATTTGTGGGTGATTGGAAGGTTTATATCCAACAAATCCTTTAATAGGTCAACCATTTTAATTTTGGATGCTTCATGATAAAATTAGGTTTATTAGAGATGGAAAGAATAAGTTTGGGAATGAGTTAAATCACAATGTAAATAAAGGAAGCTTGAGGTAGCAAGCATTGGGTTATTTGAAGTGGAATGCCATTTAAGTAAAAGCCTTAAAATGCATGTTTGAGGTAGCAAGCATTGGGTCATTCAAAGTGGAATACTATTTAAGTATTGACTTAGAAGCCTTAAAATAAGTGTGTGAGATCTTGAGTGGAGCAACAACATCACATCCATGCTTGTATTCTATGTAGGGAATAGAACCACTGATTTGTTCTAGCATAAGATGCCTAAGAGTTGCCTTCAAGAAGGGACAAAGTGAATATTCAAGCAATGATCCTAAACATTGAAGGAAGGAAAAAAAAGAAGAAGTTTCTCTAAGGATTATAAGATTAAAATTAAAAGGCCATCTTGTAAATTCCATCAGAGAGCGTACACATTTGTATATTACATGCAGAGATTTAGATTCTTGATAAACTCTTAAGTTTGCATTGGATTATTCTTACTCTATCAATTCTACATGGATTTTAGACACCTATATTAAGATATGTGAAGAAATCCTTTTAAGAATGGGCTTTCATTGGGACTACTCTTTAGAAGTATACACAACAATCTAGGAAATTGGGTGATGTATTAGGCATTCGATCAATGGGAGGGCCATGGCTAGAAGATTTTTCTTTAACGTTAGAATGTCTAGTTGAATGCAATATGGAAATGTTAGAATGAATTGTGTGAATATACAATCAATGTGGCAAGTAACCCCCTAATTGTACATGATTTTATGGATGTCTAGATAGAACATGATAGCTTCACATGACTCTTGAGACAAAGTAAGAATAGTGTGAGCTAGGTAAAGTATTAGGCAATATATCAATGGGAGGGTCATGGTGAGAAGATTTTTCTCCAACTTTATAATCTCCATCAAAATGCACTAATGCTAGAATGAACTATGTGAATGTACAACCAATGTGGCCAATGATGCCCTGATAGAGTAAATGATTGTATTTATGGAGGTCTAGATAGAACTCAATAGCTTCATATGACTCTTGAGATAAAGCAAGAATAGTGTGAGCTATTCTTCAAACTTCATGAAGAAAATAAAAAGTTTAATAGAAGTAACAATAAAAGCTTAGGAAGAAAAGATCACATTTTATTAAGGATAATGTCTTTCCACTTGGTTTCATAAGTTCGTTTTCTTATATTCATGAGTCTTTTTCTTGTGCATCACATTTTATTAAGGTACATAACTTACTTTGCTGACACTTATGATCCATTATCAATATGGATTAAATGAGCTGTAGAGAAGTCCAACTATCAAGAAATAACATTCTACTTGAGAACCAAGAGACACGGTAGTCACCTAAGAAAAGAAAAATCCCTCTTCAAGATGTTCAATAGTTTTTGTAGAAAGTAGCTTTGATATATAAAATCATTAGAGAATACATAACAAATTGAAGAACACACACACGATCCAATTATTACTTCAATATAAATTTTCTCATTACTATAATGAGAGTTTTTACAAGATGTGATTTCAATCACATTATTTTGCAAAGATGCCACTAAAATTACCTTCTCTTTTGAGAAAGATGGTTTTGTAATACATGTGATTTTATTTTTATTACATTGCTTAGATGTCAATTAAAAAGCCTTCTTCTTTTGATGCTTTTTGCTTCCTATCTTTCTCTTTCCCTTCAAGCAAGCCTACTCTATTTGTTGTTTTTTGCTTCTCTATCTTTATTTTTCTCTTCAAGTAATAACACACTCCTTTTCTTGTGCAAGAGGCATATTTGTCTCTTTCATCCTTACAATGGGGGGATTCTTTTTAGGATTGGGTGCCAAAGCATAATCATTGTAACACAAGTATCCACTTTTTGAACCTTAAATAGGTAATAGCCAAGTGTAGAATCCTATCTAAACTTAGTCCTTGTACTACTAGAATGATCTAGAAAATTGTCATCATCTTAAAATAATACCTATATAATAATTAAAAACTCAAATGAGTAATTTGAAACGAATACTCTAGATCTATAATACCTTGAGTATGTGTGCTTTTATGTTGCTAATACCAAGGGGGTCATGTGAGCTTTAAAGCCAAATTAAATGTAATTTGTATCAAAGGGACATCAGGTCAAAGTTCACAAGCCCATATACCAAGTGACTACCTTTGTTAGTGTTTCATGAGGTCTATCTTGCTTGGAGGAAAAATGGTCTCAAAAGTGCTTTCATGAGAGGGAAACACCTTGGAAGTACGATATCTTGAGTGTAATATCAAGTGTCTCAAAAGTGCTTTCATGAGAGGGGAATAGCCTAGAGGTATAATACAATGAGTGTGGATTTTACCTTCCTAATGCCAAGGGACTCTCAAAAGTGCTTCCATGAGAGGGAAAGGAACACCGTGGAGGTATAATACCTTGATTGTGTTTTTGCCTTCCTAATGCCAACCGGGTCATGCAAGCTACAAGGCCAATCACAATTACAAGTTTCTTTGTGTCAAAGGAAGGAAACGTGTTCCAATGAGGTCAAAGTTGACAAATTCACAAATCCACAAGTCCACACAAGCTCACAAGTCCAAAAACCAAGTCAATGAGTTTGCTAACTTATGTGACTTCATAAAGGCATCCTTGGTCATGGATGGACAGCAACATTACACATGTGCCAATGGATCCTCATAATTCATGAATCAAACTTGTAGACATTGTTTGACAGGTGTGAGGGATTGCAAATCTTTGCCCCTTCTTCGAGATGCTAGTACTAAGGGAGATGAGGTTGTGGGAACTTTAGATGAAATGAAAGGCACACGGAGATTTGGCCCTTTGTTGGTCACTTAATAAAGCTATGAATTACTATTTTGATACCTCTAATCATGAAGCTTATTTTGCCTTTCAGGAAGCCTTTCTATATACATAGGCATGCCACCATATCTGACTTCTCCATTCTCCTTCTCCTCCCTCTATACACATGCTATCTTGTTCTTCTATGCAAAGCATATGATGCCTCAAATCAATGGTCTTGCTTGCATTTAAGGGGAATGTGATGAGGTTATCTATGATGAGGTGGAACATGTCAGCCATATCAAGAGTGTGCACCTAGGAAGGGGTAGGGTGCATTGTAGAAATTGAATATGCCCTAAGGAGGGAGGGCCTCCACATAGAGCATTGTAGCCAGGAGCCACCCTTGAATCTTTGTGGAAATTGCACATAGTAGATGTTGTCCCTTCCTTGTACATCATGAAGCAGCTCCCCTCTTGCAATGCCACGTAGTTGCAAACATAGTGGTTGCAATCTAGGTTGAGAATGAAGATGATGAAGTGTCCATTGGGTGTAATGGTGAAGTTGCACACCATGGTATTCATGGCACTGGCCTTCTTCTTGTGGTCATACCTAGTCCTCTTCTCTTAAGAGATGTAGACAAGCATGGGGAGGCAGATATCAATGTCATTGATGTCAATTAGATTCTCCTCAATGTTTATGCCTTCGTATAGAGGATTGTAACTGGGTGTGAATGCCATGACCCCCACTACCACCACCTTCCCTACAAAAAGGAGGGAAAGCAAGAAAGTAGAGACTTAGATGCCTCTCTGTCTCTGTCTCTGTCACTGTCTCTGTCTCTCTCTCTCTCTCAATGTTATTAACCTATATAGAGAGGTACCATGGAGTATAACTTCTAGTATAGCAAAGGGAGTGCACACATAGATGCACACAAGTATATATGTGCATGTGTGCATGCATGAAAGAGAGAGAGGAAGGGGAAGAAGAAGAAACTTGAAAATTGTACACTTGAATTAGCCATTCTAGCACCATATAGAAAAGCAAAAACAATCAAGCACCTACTAGAATTAACCATTCTGACACCATATAGATAAGCAAAAACAGTCAAGCACCTACTAGAATTAACCATTCCAACACCATATAGACAAGCAAAAATAATCAAGTGCCTACTAGAAATGCTTACGGTGATCACATAGATAGCAAAGGTAGATGATCAATCTTCTTGGGACCTTATTAACATGTCAATTGTTGAACCCTTGGAGTTTGCAATTCAATGGATCCCACTAGCTTGGGCACATCTATTTCTAGGCCTTCTAGCAAGCAACTAGCTCTCTAATTAGAATGGGTCAATAAGAAACCTAAAGTTTTGTATAGTATTCTCTCAAAGTCTACCACTAGCTAAGGCAATAGACTTCCCAAGAATTGGTCCATGAAGTGAGTAGTACACACTTGACCTTTGCTCTAGGTCTAAGCTACACTTGGTGCCATTTAACTTGCAATAGTACTCAATTGAAGTTGGTTTGAATGAAAGTAGTCAATTCTTAGCTTCTTTCCTTAATCCCGAGTCTAGTTTTATCCTTTGGATGCCAGTCAAAATGGTGTGAAATCAGCTTAGTACTCTTGGTAGCTTGACTAGCTACTCCTCTCTTTTTGGTTCCTGTAATAATTGGAATTGAGCACTTGATGGAAACTTGGTTGGATGATTTACCCCCCTAAACTTTTAGTGTCCTATGTCTATATGGAAGTGATTATTGTGGTTGTGCATTATGATCTTAAATGACCTTAGGTAATTTTATCCTTGTATATGGTCCCTAGGTACTATGCATGCCAAGCCCTTGTGATGTGACAAAGTGTTTCTTGGTTTATTCAATCTCAGTGTGTAGAAGCTACTTTTAGAAGTTTCAAAGCATTATAGTGTTTTCTTCCAATACTTGATGTCAGAAACATACAAGTCCTCAAGGCATGTTGCTACCTTTGATTCCAAAATACATAGGAGTGAGTTGCAAAAAAAATAGGTTCCTTTATTTCCAAAACTAAGGTGCTCATGCAAAAGTTGACTCACAAAGGTCCTTAGCCCATGAGTGGCAAGTACATCTATGAGAGTCAAGTGTGGGTGAGAGTGTGTGAACTATAAGGGAGTAAAGTGAGTGAGAGTGTAAAAGGTGAAGGATCTAGAGGTGAATACTTAGGGTCGAATTATCTAGAGTGAATGACCTAGGGTGAATGATTTAGAGAAAATGAACTTATGCGAAGGGAAAGTGATATAGGGAAAAATTATCTAGGGTGAATGATCCAGGGCAAAGGATCTAGATGTGAATGATCTAGGGGTAAAGGATCTAAGGGTTAATGAACATGTGCAAAGGGTGAATGATCTAGGGTGAATGACCTAGGGCAAATGAACTTTTGCGAGTGCAAATGAAATAGTACAAATGAACTAATGAGTGCAAGTGCAGAGCAATGTACATATATACAATAAGAGGGATGTCAATTGAGATCAAAGCAAATAATGAGAGCCAAAATCAGTCTCAACTAACTCAACATATGGTAACAAATAACAACTAGCAAACAATGAAAACAATGGCCATGCATTTGATTTTTGCATGTTGAGTCTTGTGTCTTTTTAGTTTTGATCACTTTCCTTCCTTCAATGCACATACAACCAAACAATTATGACAAGCATGATGTATTTTTAATCCAAAATTTATGTCACACAAATTGTTCAAGTGACACAAGTTTGAGTTTTGAGTTTTGTGTTTTTTGAGTTTTTCTCACTTTTCTTTCTTCAAGAGACACACAATCAATCACCCATAATAAGCAAGGTATATATACAATATTGATACATAGATGTTTCAAGTAAGAAGAGTTGAGTATTTGAGTTTGGAGTTTTGCATTTCTGCATTTTTGTGTTGTTTTTACTTCAATGCACACAATTAAATAAGTATGATAAGTATGATGTATCTTCAATCCACAATAATGTCACATGGGGGAGAGCAAGAAGTGAGTTTTAGCTAGGTTTTTTTGGTGAGCCTCTAATTTTATCCCACATAGTTTACTTTTTCCACCCTTAAATGTAACCACCACAACCACTACTATCTCCACTTGCTATAGCATCAACACCTCCGCCTCCACCACCACCACCATCACCATAATCTCCTCCTTCACCACACAGTCTCTGTTGAGATGTCGAGATCTATATGAGTTAGTATCCACTATACACTTTGGTAATGTGGCATTATATTATTCACTGGCATGTTAGGTTACTGATATGAGGATATACTAATGATTCTATAGCTAGACTATACTCACATAGTTCATCCTTAGTTATGGCATTTGCATTGTGCCATCTCTTCTTTTCCTAGTGGGTTCACACTTAGTGACCACATGTACATACTTGTGGCAATTTCATATTAGTCTTTTATCATGTTGTAGATATAGTTCTTTTATGTGTAAGAAGAAGAAAATTTTAGCCCTATCTCTCTGTGTTCTCAAGTCTACATTACTTTTTTGTGTGTGCTCTTGGGCTTTTCACCTCTCTCCCCTCTTGTTTATTTTCATGGTATTAAATCTATCCTACAGCTCTATAGGGCTTGATTGAAGGTTGAGGTGAAAAATTTGGAGCATGAAGGTAAGTAAGCAAGCAACAGGTAAGAAGCTCTTGGGTTATAGCCGCAAGAGACTCTTGAGGCTACTTGGGCTACAATCTCGATTGTAGTAAACCTTAATGAGTAGGAAGAAAAGTGTATATACTACAAATTAACCCTTTAGGGCTTTTTCAGGTCATTTCAACCTCCATTCTAGACTTACAAGTGGTCGTGATAACTACTTTTGGATATACCACAATTTTGACTATATCGATCATTTTTTAATAGGTAAATAAGTTATAGATTTTTGAATCTATAAGGTTTCATGTGTTTGTGGATTGCAAACATAGAAGGTATCTTGCAAAATGCGGTTATTATTGTGCAATCAATGAAAAAGGCTACGGATTTAGTTGTGATGCACCTAGTATTAGCTTACTTAGATCACAATTTTTTGCAAGTTGTTGTTTTGTCAAAATATCTAACAATTTCAACCAAATTTTTAGTGAGAAGCTTGATAAAAAAAATAATCTTGCGTAGAAGTTTAGGATGACAATTTTCTTGAAGGGCAAAGGTGTTTGGAATTATGTTGAAGGAGACATGGCAGGTGGGGGGAGGCAAAGAGGGAAAATTGCATATTCTAATAGGCAATATAATTTTGGTGATAGCAAAGAGTGCTAATATTGTAGTAAAAAAGGCCACATTTCTAAAAATTGATTCAAAAAGAAAGTTGAATTTAAAAATGGAAAAAAGGACTAAAGTAATTATGCATTTAGTAGCAGAAATAATGATGATAGAAATAAGCCGTCACTTGTTATGTAGCAGTTTATGTGAATACTATGATTGCTAATGGTTCATCAAAGAATGATATATAGTATGTAGACTTAGGTGTCGCTAACCACATGACTTCTCACAAAGAGCGGTTTAGAGAGATGTGTAGTCCAGAGTCTATGGGCAATGTGGAGAGAGGAGATTATACAACTCACCCCATTACTCATGTTGAAAATGTTCCTTTAAGTATACAAGTGTAACATGCCATAGGAACCCCCCCTGTAATTTCCAAAAAAAATAAAAAAGAAAAAATTATTATTATTAGTACAATTTTTTTTACTCCCCCCTCTCTCCCCGCCGACAGCACATCGGGGGGAGAGAGAGAGTGGGAGTGGTGGTGATGCGGGGGAGGCATGCAATCTCTAGGTGGGTGGGGTGGCCATGCCACCCACCTCCTCCCCTCCCCTATATAAGGGGAGGCTTCTCCCCTCCCCCAGCTACAGAACCAGAGGCTACGCCCCCCTTCCATATGTCACCACCCCCCTCCCCCTGTCAGCTGCTGCTGCACAGGGCCTTTGGGCCTCCGACTGAAGGTTCCTCCCCTCCTCGCTTGGCGACGCTACACACCCCTTCCCTGGGGCCTCCGTCCATAGCCACCTCCCCCCCTGGCCGTCAGTCGGCTCTTTCTCCCCCCTCCTCGCTTGGAGGCGCTGCACACCCCTCCCCTGGGCCTTTCGATTGGGCCTCTTTCCCCCCCACCCCCCCTCTCGCCGTCCTGCTGAAATGGGTCCTTGGACTACGACCATAGCCACCCCCCCTTCTGATTACTAGTTGCATGGGCCCTGTGAGGGAGAGTGAGAAGAAGGGAAGCAGAGGGAGAGAAGGAGAAGAAGAGAAGGAGTAGGAGAGAAGTAGAGGAAGAAGAAGAAGAGGGAGAGTGAGAAGAAGGGAAGTAGAAGGAGAGAAGGAGAAGAAGAGAAGGAGAAGAAGAGAAGGAGTAGGAGAGAAGTAGAGGAAGAAGAAGAAGAGGGAGAGAAGGAGAAGGAGAGGAGAAGAGGGAGTGGGGGAGTGGAGAGAAGAAGAGGGAGAGAAGGAGAAGAGAAGAAGAAGAAGGAGTGGGAGAGAGAAGGGAAGAAGTGAGAGAGAAGAGAAGAAGAGGGAGAGAAGGAGAAGGAGAGAAAAAGGAGTGAGGAGAGAGAGTAAGAGGGAGAGAAGGAGAAGAAGAGAAGAAGAAGGAGTGGAAGAGAGAAGGAGGAGTGGGTGAGAGAAGAGAAGAAGAGGGAGAGAAGGAGAAGGAGGGAATAGAAGGAGAGAGAGAGAAGTAGAAAGAGAGAAGAAGAGAAGAAGAAGAGAAAGAGAGGGAAGGGAAAGAAGGAGAAAAGAAGTGGGAGAGGGAGAGGAGAAGAGAAGGAGAGAGAGAGAGAGTAGGAGAATAAGAAGTGGAGGAGAGAGAGAAAGAGTAGGAGAATAAGAAGTGGAGGAGAGAGAGAAAGAGTAGGAGGAAAAGAGAAAAGAAGAGGAAGAGAGAGAGAGAGAGAGAGAGAAAGGAGAGGGAGTGAGAGTTGGTGAGTAGTTGCAAGGAGCCACACCCAAACCACCCTCTCGGCAAAGGGTCCCATCCAGCGGTCTTTCCTACCCGAACCTTTCGACCCGAAAACCATTAAGGTCCGGATTGCCCAATCTCCGCGAGGCGAATGGCTCCCAAGAAGAAAGTTGCGGGAAGCGTAGACGCCCAAGCTACCGGTAATGTTGGAGAGGCGATCGGAGCGACCAACGCAGCACACACGAATCAAGCCCAGGTTCTAAGCTTTAAAAATTAATTAGGTATTATTTCTCGTGGAAGAGATGAAAGGATTGGTGACGTGCATGGAACAAGAATGAGCCTTAGGGCTGGTGATTAATTGTTTTTGTGTCAGTGCCTAAGTTACGTGAAGGAACCCGTGATTAATTTGTTTAATTAAGGAAGCTGATTTTGCATGTCAAAATGTAATGTGTTAGGTAATTAGATAACTAAAGAAAACTGAGGTAAGTGCAGTGGACATGACTTAGGTCCGTCTTATGGAAAGGTGGTCTCGGTTAGCTGGGAACTTTTTTCAAATGATGAGATGATAAGACAATGAAGACCTAGTGTCAGTAGATGTAGAATTTTCGGTTTATTCTGTTTTAGGGGAAAGGAATGGGACTATGCTGTATGGCAGAGAGGTTGACCTTCGCATCCCTCTCGTTTTCCATTCTCCATGAACCAAGTGCAGCATGAATCCGCTTCGATTCTGTTGTTCCTACGCAAAGTGGTACATCTGGAGCTCGACGCTAGCTTCTTCCTAGAGACTTTGCTAATAGGAAAGGAACCCTGACCTCAGGTCGATCCCAAGTGGGAACGGCTGGACACTTCCGCTCGGGGTAGACTCAGGAAGACCTAGATCACAAACCCTGTGTCATTCCCTGCGAGCGGAGCCTTCTAGACACTCGTTCCGATGGGCTGCTAAGATGTGTCCCACAAGTGGACAAGGGGACACGTTACAATTGGTATCAGAGCGAACCAACGGGATCTAAGATCTACAAGGGAACTTAATGGAAGGGAATAAGGGGACAGCTAGGGGAAGGTGAGTAGAATAGAGTAGCGTTTTCTATGAAAACATTCCTTTACTCACTTATGGATGCTGGGTTGCAGAGTCACGAAGCATGGAGCAAATTCTTGGTGTTTCAGGTTTTGTTCATGACTGCAATGCGTGCTTTGGATTATCGTCAGAGGCTAGGCATGATGAATATTCTGGACCGCATCTATAATCCTTCACCCCTATATGCGGAACGGAGATGGATGGGAGAAATAGGAATATACTACATAGCAGCCCACCGACTTGCGTACCTTCAGACCAACTTGAAGAGAATCAAGTGGATGGAGGATTTAAAGATCGTGAAGCTATTCATCTTTGTTGAAGCTCACGCAAACGCAACCCTACATGTTGGCGGTCGGCAAGTCAAGCAGAACAAGTATGTGTATGAAGAAGTGACTCGGGTGATCCTTGCCGAGATAGAATCAAAGTGCTAGGGCGCTACGATAAGAATGGGTATCAAAGGAAGGGATACCCCGAGCTTCCTATGACTTATCGTTTCCTGAAAATCCATGACCCCACTCCATATTATTACTCAGTTCCTGTAGCCGATTGTAACACAATCCTATTTTCCCTAAATTGATGTACCAATCAGCTTGTTCTACTTTCCCAAAAAAAATGTACTCAAAGGGCTATGCCCTATGAATGAACAAGACTTTTACTATTGTCTATCTTGATTGTAAATGTTGGCAAAGGTGTTAAGTGATTAAGTCACTTGGCTAGAAGCTGTGCAAGTCATAATGATGTGATATGGGGAACGAGTGATAAGTTGTTAACATAAAGAATCTTATTGTTGAGACGCAACCCCAAGTGCAGGTTCCAAGTCTGACTCCCGCACTAAGTACAGCTGTGATTCAAGAGAAGAATTTCCTTCTCAAACAAATCAAGCCACTTGAGTTCGATGGCAAGGGAAGGACTGTTCAAGCTAATGCTGAGATTTGGATCGAGTCCATGGAGGACTATTTTGAGGCAGCAGGAACTGCACCTGCTAACCAAGCTATGCTCGCCAAACTTAAGCTTACAGGCAAAGCAAGACTTTGGTGGAAACAATGGTGTAGAGACCAAGTGATCTCGGAAGGGATAGTCACTTGGAAGAAGCTTAAGGAAGCTATGCGAGAGAGGTATCTGCCACCTGCCTACCGCACACAGAAGATGAACAAATTCTATGAATTGAAGCAGCTTGGACTATCCCTTGATGCATATTATTCAAAGTTTGTTTCTCTCTTAAAGTACGTGCCACCAACGGATATGACACAACAGGTGTCAAAGTTTTGTGCTGGGTTAAATCCACCCATAAACACCCGTTTGGAATCAATGCGCCCAACAGACCTACAAGACACACTCATTCGAGATGCATCGATAATACCAGAGGTGCAGACCAAGCCAAGGAACAACAGGACTTGGCCTTACAGGGATCAGAATAAGGGAATGTATAGGGTCAGACTAAGAGAGCGCAGGGTCAAAATCAGGGACAAAGGAAGAAAGCTAGGACCAATGCTGTCAACAACTTTGTTCCTACACAAGGTAATGACCGCAATCTACGTTGTTCCATTGCAATGAGCTCGGACACTTCAAAAGGCAGTGTCACAAGCTTAGCAGAGGACATCGCCAAGGGCCATTCCAAGGAGCCGCCCATGGCCAAAGAGCCACCATCATGGCCAGAGGGAGAACCTCTAGTGTTTCCAACAAGGAGCTGGGCGATGAAGAAGATCCATCCATGGATGCTGACATTGAGAGGGCAACGGTTCACGCCACTCTTCACAAGAAGGGTCCGAATTGCCAATTCTCCATGATCCAAACTCCATCGGATTATGAAGGTAAAAGCTTCAAAACCCTAATTGATTGTGGCAGTACACATTCCTTCATTTCACCGATCTATGCAAAAAGGCTAGGGATAGCCACAATAGACGCACCTAATTTACTTGTGGAATTGGCAAATGTAATGAAGGAGACAGGAGAGAGAGAAGGAGAGGAGAGAGAGAGGGTGCAGAAGAGAGATAAAGACTACAGGAAGAGAGAGAAAGAGAGTGACGAGGAGAGAGAAAGACTAGAAAAAGAGAGAGAAAGACGAAGAGAGAGAAAGAAGCCATGAGAGCTTGGAGAAGGAGCTGAAGATGAAAGGAGACTTGTATTATAATCTGATAATGAAAAATCAAGTCCCTAACACCTTATATACTAGCCAGTGTAGCTAGTATTTTCCCATTATTAAATCCCCCTCTCTTACATTCCATCCCCATCCGAAGGTTTTTGCCCTCAAAAACAATTTGGGCACTTATGCTAACTGGGTAGGAGCATATCAGAGTACTACTTTGCTACATTATTACAGGGGTATACACATGAATGAAGAGGTATTATTGCGCATGTCGGGTCATTGGGGTATGTATGTTACATGGGTCTTATTGGGAAATTATAAAAATGAATTTTGACCCAAGTATCTTGAGTGAATGTGAGTTGCAGACAGTGGACAGCAAGCTGTTTACTACAGGACCATGCTATAGTAAATCTGTCATAACTTTCTGTAGGAGACTCCGATCGGGGTGGGCCATATATCAAAACGGAGCTCTCGAGGAGTAATTTCAGCCCATGTATGGTGTTTGTTGCTATCCATAGTGTAGGGTAAAATCTGCTTTGAAACAGAGAGCAATCTACAATCATTCTGAGAGAAAACAGGGCCGTAGTTAGGTAGATTTCAGCAAAATTTTCTTCTAATAGATATGGAAACTCTTCCAAAACTGAAGCTGGCCTGCAAGAAGATTCCTCAAGTGGTAAACCTTGCCACTTAATCAAGCATTCCATGATGGAGTGAGAGCGAAGCTTCTTTTCCCTTTGTCCAATGATTTGCTCGGGTATGTATTGAATGATGCCTTCTTCATTTATCTGTGGTAACTCCTCAACATAATCCACTGATGATCCAATGAAGGGATTCAATTGGCTCACATGGAAGACATTATGAATTTTCGTGGATGGCGGTAGTGCTAACTGATATGCCAAGTCTCCCACTCTTTTGATAATCCAATATGGCCCATAGAACCTGTGTGCCAACTTATTGCTGGATCCATCCTTAAGGGTCCCCTTCTTGGAATTCAACATCCCTTCTTTTGTCATCAGCATAAAGCTTCATTTGATCCTGAGCTTTCTTCAAGTTGACTTTGCACTACTGAAGTAAGGCTTGCATTTTATCCAATTCCTCCTTGCTTTGTGGGTTTATTTTATCATTGAAGATAACTGTGGGGAGGGGCACCTTATAGCCATACAATGCCTTGAATGGTGAAACTCCAATGCTAGAGTGTATAGAGTTGTTATAGACAAACTTAGCCAGATGCAACCACAAGTCCGAAGTATTTTGCACATCATAACAGAAATGCCTCAAGTAAGTTTCCAGCCACTTGTTAACCCTCTCTGTTTGGCCATCAGTCTGTGGATGATAAGCGGTGGAAGGGGCTAACTGAGTGCCCATAGAGCTGAAAACTGCCTGCCAAAAATTGCTCATGAATTTAGCATCCCGGTCATGCACAATGACCTGTGGCCATGTAATTTGAAAACATGTTCCATGAATTGGCTAGCTACTTGAGAAGCACTATATTGAATCTTTGTAGGAATGAAATGGGCCCACCTTGGTGAGTCTGTCCACAACTACATAGATGCTGTTCCACCCCTTCTTGGTCATCGGTAGGCCGGTTATGAAGTCCATAGTGATATGTGTCCATTTGCCTTCAGGCATAGGCAATGGCTGTAGTAAACCAGCTAGTTTTAAGGTGATGTCTTTGTTTTGTTGACATGACACACAGCTCAAAACAAAATCTTTTACATCTTTCCATAGGCCCTTCCAATAGAAGCTTTTAGCAATTTTGTCATAAGTTTTAAAAATGCCCAAGTGACCAGCTGTAGGTGAAGAATGCATCTCTTGCATGATCTTTTGCTTGAATGGCGAAGTGTATGGGATGGCAATCTAGCCCTAAAACCATAAGAGACCATTCTTGAGCTGATATGGAGAGTTTTCTTCTACATGCCTTTGCTATAATTTCTAGAAAATGTGGCTGAAATCAGCATCTAACAAATAGGCCTCTTGAAGCTCTTCTATCCAATCACTATGAAGTTCCATAATGGCTAAAACTTTACAAGCCCACATTCTTGATAATGAATCAGCAACTACATTGTCTTTTCCCCGTGTATGTGTAATGTCAAAGTCATAATTTTGCAATGTAGCTACCCATCTGCATTGTTTGGGGGTAAGATTAGACTGAGAGAGGAAGTATTTGAGGACCCTATGGTCGCTCTTGACCCTAAATCTGTTTCCATACAAGTAGTGGTGCCATTTCTTAATGGCATGAAGGATGGCTAGCATTTCTTGGTTATATACATTCATGATCATCTCATTTTCAGCAAGTTTGTGGCTCTCAAATGCTATAACCCCATGCTCTTGTAACAATATAGCCCCTATGCCTCTGTTGCTGGCATCACACTGAATGGTGAATTCTTTCAAAAAATTTGGGCAAACCAAGATGGGTGCCGAGGTAAGCAATTCTTTGAGCTGATTAAAGCTCTTATAAGCTATGGCATCCCAAGAAAAGGCCTCTTTCTTAAGCCTATCCATCAGGGGAGCTACAATAGTGGCATAATGCCTAATGAATCTACGATAGAATGATGAGAGACCAAGAAATCCTCTAAGTGAAGTGGTATTTGCAGGTGTGGGCCAGTATTTTATACATTGCACTTTCTTAGGATCAGCCCTAATTCCATCTTCACTAACGATGTGCCCCAAGTATTCCACCTGTGTCTGCATGAAAGAACATTTTGTTTCCTTGGCAAAGAGCTTGTGCTGCCTCAATACATCAAACACCTGCCTCATGTGCCAAAGGTGATCCTTCAGTGATGTACTATAGATGAGGATGTCATCAAAGAAGACCAACATAAATCTAAAAAGAAAGGCCTGAAGTATTTTGTTCATTAAGCTCTGAAAGGTGGTTGGTGCATGAGTTAACCCAAAAGACATGACCAAGAAATGATAAAGCCCCCTATCAGTTCGAAATGCTGTTTTGACCTCATCCCCTGCCCTCATGCGGATCTGGTGATATCCTGACCTCAAATCTATCTTCGTAAAGTACTTAACCCCCTTGAGCTCATCCAGCAAGTCATCTATGCGTGGAATAGGGTACCTGTTCTTCACGGTGATCTTATTAAGATCCCTGTAGTCTATGCACATCCTAAAAGATCCATCCTTCTTTTTGACCAATAACACAGGGGAAGCATACGGTGAAGAACTGGGCTCAATGAATCCCATGTCCAGTAATTCTTTGACTTGTCTGGCAACTTCTTCTCTTTCACACCTAGATAATCTATAAGGTGGCTTGTTCACAGACTTTGAATGAGGCTCCAGATCTATGGGATGATCAACCGCCCTATTAGGGGGTAGTGCTGTAGGTACTTGGAAGAGGTCCTTGTACTCTTCTAGAAGAGTTTTCAATGCTGAATTCTTTACTGTTTTAGTGGACTGATCTGAATTTTCTTTATTTAACAGTAATACAAAGATTTGGGACCATTTCTTGAACTCTTTCTTGAGTTGTTTGGTGGTAATGAGCTGAAATTCACTATCATTTTGAATTCCCTGCAAGTGAATGAGCTATCCCGCACTGAAAACTCCATATACAGCAAGGAAATTTCCATGGCTATAGTGCCCAAAATTTTCAGCCAATCACGACCCAAGACAACGTCTATAGGCCCCATTTCTAATGCAATTAAATCCAATTGCTATCCAAAATTTTCAGCAAGCTGAATATGAACAGCAGGGCATACTTGTGTGCTAATTTCTTCATCCCCATTGAAAGGGAGCGAGGGATCGAAGGTTGGACTCGAGAGCTATGGCAGGAGAGTAAGAGCAAGAAAGGGAGAGACTAGAAATGGAAACTCCAACAGTCACAATATGTGATCGGGCCTTCCTTTATTCAAACTGTCACTAAAAGAATAAAGAATAAAGTGACGGTGCGGGCGCCCGCCACCTGCAGTGTGTAGTGGCAGTGAGTGTTAGTGTAGTAATACATGGGCGGCTAGGCAAAGGCGCCTTTATCCCCAACAACCTCCCACTTAAAGGCGAATCTGTCCCAGTGAGGAGTGAAAAGAAAAAGAAAAAAGACAGTACAACATGTACACATGTACAATAGGATGAGGAAAGACATCATCTCATCCCATGCCCATCAACCTCCTAAGGAAGGCAAAGTGCTTTGTAGAGAGGCTTTTCGTGAGCAGATCTGCAGGATTCTGGTCAATCAAGATCTTGACAAGATCAACAGACTTGTCCTCAATGACCCCACGTATGAAGTGATACCTCACCTCAATGTGTTTCATCTTCGCATGGAAGATCGGATTCTTGGCTAATTGAATAGCACTCATAGAATCCGAATGCAGTGTAGGGATAGCATCAATACCAAGGTCAGCAACTAAACGACCCAACCAAGTGGCCTTCTTGCAAGCCTCAGTGGGGGCTGCAACATACTCGGCCTCTGTAGCAGAAAGGGCCGTGCATTTCCGCACCCTGGACATCCAAGAAACAACACCTCCAGCATAGGTGAATACATAGCCAAAAGTGGACTTCCTACTATCTACATGTCCTGCATAATCATAGTCAATGTATCCCACGACTCCTGTATCCTAGCTGCCATAGCATATGCACATATCTGTAGTGCCCTTTAGGTACCTCATGATACCCTTCACATCATCCCAATGCTTCTTGCTAGGTGTAGCCATATAGCGTGCCACAACACCAACTGCAAAGGCAATATCTGGACGAGTGGCTATCATGGCATACATAAGGTTGCCCACTGTGGATGCATAGGGAATCTTGGCCATCTCGGCCCTCTACTCATCTGTCTACGGACAATCAGCCTATGATACCTTCACATAAGAAGGCAATGGACAACCAATAGACTTTACGTCCTGCTTGCGGAAGCACTCAAGGACTTTATGAATGTACTCCCTCTGTGACAAGTAGAGGAGTCCTTGATGCCTGTCGCATCTAATGCACATACCAAGTATGTGAGCGGCTTGTCCCAGATCTTTCATCTCAAAGCTCTTCTTGAGCTGAGCCTTAAGAGCATCTAGCTCATCATGAGCTTTCCCTACTATTAGCATATCATCCACATAGAGGACCAAAATCAATAAAGAACTATCATGGGCTTTCTTCTTGTAAAGACATAGATCCATAGCACTCCTGCTGTAGCCCTGTGACTGCATAAAGGCATCAAACTTATGATACCACTCCCTAGGTACCTGTTTCAAGCCATAAAGACTTTTATTCAATTTCCACATTAGATGCTCCCTGCCAGGTTCTACAAAGCCCTTAGGCTGCTCCATATAAATCTCATCATGCAAGTCCCCATGTAAGAAAGCCGTCTTGACATCCATTTGGTATAAATCCAAGTCAAGCTGAGCAACCAAAGCCAAGACTAAGCGCAGGGTGGTCATCTTAACCACAGGAGAAAAGACCTCGTCAAAGTCCACACCATGCTCCTGCTTAAAACCCTTTGCTACCAATCTAGCCTTGTATGCCAGCTTGGGGTGTCTAGAGGTACTTTTTAGCTTGTACACCCACTTGCATGGCAAAGCCTTCTTGCCCGTAGGCAAGGAAACCAAATTTCAAGTGTCATTCTTATGCAGGGAGTCTATCTCAGACTGCATAGCCCTCTCCCAGGAGTGACTGTCTCAATGTTGAAGACACATATGGGAGGGCTGCGTGATTCCGCCAACTGTAAATGCTAGTCTTGGGGCTGCAAAAAATGGTGGCCAAGCTTCGGAGGGGTCGAGTTAAAGCCAGGGAAGGCCTCAAACAAGCTCCAACAAGTCTTGTTCAAAGGCAAGTGAGATATGAAGCAAGGGAGCTTCAATGGTGGTGGCTGCCCCAATCTTGTTTATAGCCTGTGAGACCTGAGAACTGAGGTAAACCCTGAAGAAAATGATCAAATACCTCTGATGTAATGCCTTGAAGGTGACCAATAATGTCGGGAAGGTGCTCAGGAAGCCAGGGAGTGACGGGAGCTCAAAGGAGTCAGATATGGCTGTCGGGAAGGACACCCAATGCAAGTAGGGAGTCGATGGGATGCTGAGAATGCCACGAACCAAGCTCAAGAGTTGAAAAGCAAAGCTCTAATACCAGTTGAAAGGGAGCAACGGATCGAAGGTTGGACTTGAGAACTATGGCGGGAGAGCAAGAGAAAGAAAGGGAGAGGCTAGAAATGGAAACTCCAACAGTCACAATGTGTGACCGGGCCTTCCTTTATTCAAACTGTCACTAAAAGAATAAAGAATAAAGTGACAGTGACGGGCACCCGCCACCTGTAGTGTGCAGTGGCGGTGACTGTTAGTGTAGTAATACACACGCAGCTAGGCAGAGGTGCCTTTACCTCCAACAATGTTACCCTTGCGCATAGCCTCATCATAGGTGAGAGGCTCTCCTGCATCTATAACCAAGACATAATGCATTGAGGGCTGAAATCTATCATGTGGACGTCAGTCTCTAGTAGACCGTCTCATGGCAGGCTCTGTTGCCTACCCAATTGCCTGTCCAATTGGCTGTGCGGGAGCTCTCGGCTCCTCCTGAACTATGACCCTGCGGATCTCAACAACTCTCTCAGGCTGCCTATGCATTTTGTCTTCATGGAAGACTACATCATGACTGCGGATGACTTTCTGCGATCCCAGAGATGGTAACCCATCTCGCCTGCATCCCCATAACCAAGGAAACCATTCCTCATCTGGCATAGTTGCAGGTGGATGCCCGCTTAACCTCAAAAGTTTAATCTGCGATTTCTACACCAACACCTGCCAAATCTGGCTCTTCCAATAAGAGTAATTCGTACCATCAAGATTAGTGATGTTGAAAATAGCATGAAATGTGGACGAACTCGCCATAATGCAGGCTGGAAGATTGTAGACAGTTCAAAACTGCTTGCTGTTTACTGTAGAAAATGACAAAAAAATCACCAAAAGTGAGGAAAAATGGTGAAGAAAGTGGAATTAAAGCTGCTGCCCACCAAGTACTAGTGAAAGTACATCATTTCAGAGTGTTTCAGCATGAAAAATCCATGTCAGTCCATACATATATGCTTGCTGTAATAAATTTCAGATTTCAGTAAAAGAGAGCTAACAGTGCCAAAATCGGATCCCAAGGCAATCAGATATTGCCAAGACCAAAGCCGGCATCATGTGGGCATAACATAAGTATATGACGGTCGATAAGCATGAATCCAACACCCAAGTATGTCATACAAACATCTGCTAGTGAGTAGGCACACCCCCCAGGCAACGTGGCAAAGTGTTCCTGCCACTACCAAAACTTGACACAAGTAGGTGTCAGTTCACAAAGATACGGATTCAAAACTAAGACTTAGCTCATAAGCATACAGTGAACCAAGACATATGATGTATCATCCCAAAAGGTAAGAAGTCCCAAAGTCTCAAGTGTTTGTAACTGCTCAATAGCATGTAACGGCTCAATGCATAAAAGTACCACCTGCTCAATGTCTGATAAACATTCAAGAATGCTCCCATTAGCACAAAAGCCATATGTACGAGCTCAAGAGCTCAAGCCAAGGAAAGACACAGTGTCAATGACATAAGTCCAAGACAATATATCAATAGTACATCCCGAACATGTAGGCGGTAGAGCATCCGTATGTAGCATCCATAAGCATGTAAGACATCAAGTACATCCCAAGATACAACTCTGGCAAGCCAATAAATAGCTCAAGTAAGCTTCGAGAATCCAAGGTCAAAGCCAAGACTGAGCTCCAGTAGCAATAGGCTCCAAACAATGTAACTAGCATGTAGTAATGGCATAGGCTAAGCATGTCAAGACCGGTCAGACATAAACAACATATATGCCATAAGTACATCCAAGACGGAGCATCCAAATGCTTTGCAAAGCGAGATGAAGCTCAACCAATGATATCGAATCAAAACCAAGCTCTATGTCGAGCCCCAAGTGTCAATACATCACATATATGCCCAAAACATAGCCTGAAAAGCATAGGCATAAGTATACATGAGTAAAATGACTTCAGCCCAACTGTGTACAGTAGTGATTTACTGTTCAAAACTGAGAATTTCAGCACCAAAATCAGCTTCAAATGGTTGCCAAACATACCCCTAACATCCGCGCATCAAACAGGACCAATCGGGCATCAAATGACAATGCCAAACAAGCTGTAGCATCAAATGTCAGAGAAACACTATCATAAACTGCCTGTGGACTATTATGATAGTCCCAAAATATGCCAATACATCAACCATCAAAACCAAGCATCAAAGCATGTTCATACGCCCGAAATGGAGCCTTTCCAAGTGCCAATGGAGGGGGAGAGCTGCTGTTGTGACTGTCAATGATGAAGACACATATGGGAGGGATGCGTGATTCCGCCAACTGTAAATGCTGGTCTTGGGGCTGCAAAAAATGGTGACCAAGCTTCGGAGGGGTCTGGTTAAAGCCAAGGAAGGCCTCAAACAAGCTCCAACAAGTCTTGTTCAAAGGCAAGTGAGATATGAAGCAAGGGAGCTTCAATGGTGGCTGCCCCAATTTTGTTTACAGCCTGTGAGACCTGAGAACTGAAGTAAACCCTGAAGAAAATGATCAAATACCTCTGATGTAATGCCTTGAAGGTGACCAACAATGCCGGGAAGGTGCTCGGGAAGCCGGGGAGTGACGGGAGCTCGAAGGAGTCGGATATGGCTGCCGGGAAGGAGACCCAATGCAAGTAGGGAGTCGATGGGATGCTGAGAATGCCACAAACCAAGCTCAAGAGTCGGAAAGCAAAGCTTTGATACCAATTGAAAGGGAGCGACAGATCAAAGGTTGGACTCGAGAGCTATGGCGGGAGAGCAAGAGCAAGAAAGGGAGAGACTAGAAATGGGAACTCCAACAGTCACAATGTGTGACTGGGCCTTCCTTTATTCAAACTATCACTAAAAGAATAAAGAATAAAGTGACGATGACGGGCGCCTACCACCTGCAGTGTGCAATGGCGGTGACTGTCAGCGTAGTAATACACGGGCGGCTAGGTAGAGGCACCTTTACCACCAACACCCATTGGCAACTTGCACCTTCAATGCTGCTGTAAATCAGTGGGAAAACACTTAAGCATGTCCATGACTGCTCTGTTAATGAAACTATGAGTGCTACCACTGTCCACGAGTATAAACACATCCTTCCCATGAATTTGGCCCTTAATACGCAATGTATTAGGGATTCTGGATCCTATCCAAGCATCCATTGATATGGTATAAGCAATGGCAGCATGTATTTCAGCATGTGGTTCAATCTTTCTACCCATACTCCGTGATAAATGGCCACCGGGTCAAAAGGAAAAGAGTTAGCAGGGTCAAAGAACTCTTCTTGAGCACTCTTCATCAGCATCATCTGTTTTAGCAATCATCATAAAAGCATGTGTATCTTCAGGGTCCTCTTCTGAGTCCTCAAATACCAACATGCTGTGAACCCATGCTTGAGCATTTCTAAAAGCACATTTTGAGGCATGATCAGCTGTATACTTCTCGCCACATTTAAAACAAAGCCCCTTTTCCTTTCTTTCTTTATACAAATCCATGGGAACGGACCTTGGACTACCAAAGGCTGAAGCATTTTTATTTTTGTTGTCCCCTTGCCTATTATCCATTCTTGGGATGTTTGCTGTCCTTAAATTGCCTTGTGGTCTTGAGGCATTAAAAGTGGGGTATGTGGGGATTTTTGGAGTGCTGAATGACATGTTACCACCACCATAACTGGCCCTAGACTACCCTGGCCTTACAGCACCTCTTTGCTATCCAGAATATGACTGCATGTGCCCTCTTTTGCTGCCCAAACACTGGCTAAGATGCCCCTCTTTACTGTCCATACTGAAATGAAGCATCCTGGCGATAATTGCGAGAGTACCTTTCAGCCAATTCAATAGCTTTGAACAAATCCGATGGGTCTTGAGCTGTGAAACATCAGCCGAGAGTTGGGGATCCAGCCCATACACATACTTGTGTAACTTGGCATCATCACTAATTGACTTAACATACATGGTAAGGTTGAGGAACTGATTTGTATATTCTCTAACAAAAAGACCACGTTCAGCATGTATACCGGATCTATCCTCATGTTCCTTCCCTTTCATTTGGAATTCCATCCACTTAGTAATATGGACAGCAAGGGTGTCCATAGTGGTTTTCATTTGACCAATGCCTTCCATCAATTCTCTATGTCTCTTAGCATGCCTTGTCTCATGCGAACTGAGCGTATTAGTGAGTGCACTGAGGCTATCCATGCCATGAGAATAATCTTCATCTTCCACCTCAGGGTTAGTTTTAGCCCTTGGGGCACGTGCATCCCTTATGTTTTTCTGAAGGTCATCATTTGCCTTAGTGAAAGGTGAGAAGGATTGTTGAGTGTTGAAATGACCTGTTTTTTGGCTGATTTTTGTTGTTTTTGAGAGGTGAATGGTTGATTTTATGAAATGATTGATTGGTTTGGAAGTGTTTTGAGAGTGTTTTGGATAGGTTGGAATGGTTTTATTAAGCTCATGATGTTTATTAGTAGAGATGTGAAGTTCTGATGATGTTCTGATATGATCTGTTTGGTCCTGATAGCTTCTGTTGAGCTTCTGTTTTGTTCTGTTTTCTCTCTGTAAGGAGGGATGGAGTATTGATTGAAAGGGTTTGAGATTGTTTGAAAGCTTATTGAGTGATTTTTGATGGTTTGGAATGGTTTTGGTATGAGTTATGTGGTTTTGATGCTTTCTATTGATCTTCTGTAACTCTTTGATGAGCTTCTGACGAGCTTCTGTAGACCTTTCGTATGCTTCTTTATGTGTTCTGATGGATGAGAGTGTAGCTTGAGAAAGTTTTCTAGCCTTGGAAAGAGGTGAATACAAGTGTAAAAGAGCTAAAAGAAGTCAAAGAAGTAGCTGCTGAAGACTCAAGTAAAGACTGGAGTGAAGTGACAGTGGTGAGCTATGAAAAGACACTGTAATGGCTCTGGTGCCTCTTCATATCAGGCATACCTCTTGGGAGGTGCATCCACGACCTAATAAGGATTATTCAGGGTTATTATTGAGTGATTGTAGTGAGGATATGATGTACTATTGATAGAGAGAGAGAGAGAGAGAGAGAGAGAGAGAGTCAGAGATAGACAAATCTATGAAAATAGTGTGATTGTATATGAGAGATTGAGAGAGAAGACTATGAAGATATTGAAGATGAATACTATGTGATGTATTTCCATTCAAATATGGTGTATTCCTTTGCTTTCTTTTTTCTATTGATGGATTCTATGAGGATGTTGAAGAATATGGTTGATTCTATCAAATCCGTGGGAGATCTACATGATGCTGCATGAAGATTTGTTGTGCCTGGTGTTCTTTTCTTCATTGTGATCATATAAACCCTAATAAAAAAGCTTGTTGATGTTACAAGATAGATTTTCTTGCAAGAGAATTCCTTTTTCCTTGTGTTCCTCTTGGGGCTCCATGTTTTTGGTGCACAGCCGGGGAAACTTGCCATCAACAAGCACTAGAAGAGGCTTAAAATGAAGGAAATGGCATTGCCAAGAAGAGAAGAATTCAATGGATGTTTGTAAAGTTTCTTCTTCCACTGAAGAGTTGGAATTTCTCATAATCAAAGCCACTTTACACAAGAAGTTTATCCCACAATGGCGAAAACATATCACCATCATGATGCATGCTCTATGTGGTGGACAATTTCCTCTTCCTGTTGAAGCAGCAGAAACTTGCATCTTGGTGGCAAACTGTTTGGGAACAAACTGAAGAGCAGAAACAGAGAGAATGACCATCCATGGAAGATTTGGCATTCATTGAGAAGTTTTCAGACATCATCAAGTGGGAGATTATGAAGAAGCTTCAGGAGTCGTGGTCTGTAGAAGTTCACAAAGACAAGAAGGAAAAGAGTTGGAATTTGTTCGCGGATGCTCAACAGCAAGATACATGGGATGCTTGGTGTTCTGACAATCTTCTGTTTGTTCAATTAGCAACCCACTGGAAGTTGGTAGACAGAGTGTTCTTTACAACATACACTATTGAAACCATCAGAAGTTGGCATTACTATGATGATGGCACCACCACAATGCTTAGACGTATGCATTTTTTTGACACCTTCAGAACCGAATACCTTCCTCTGTGCAGTGGCATGAAAGCAGAATTCAGAGACGTTGAAAAGGAAGAAGTAGAAGAAATGTTGGCAAGAGAGTCCTCCAGAGACTGAAGCCTTCTGTTATCCCTCTGTGGAGCACTAACAACATAGTGGAGCCAACCCCTTGATGAATGACGCAATAAAGAGGCAAGCGTTAGAATGAGTCCAGAGGTACGTGAGAAGAAAAAATGCAAAAATCAAAGCTGAGAACGAGCTCGCAGTAGAAACCGCCTTTGACGCCCTTGCGAAACTCTTTACAGAAGTCCCAATGGCACATCAAGCCCTTCCTCCTCCTGCTAGAGGTCCACTTCCAAGCCAGATATGTCCTGGAAATATTGATGACAGGCCAGCGAATGTAGTCCCATTGCCAGTTTTTAAGGGAGAGTACAATGAAGACCCCGATCTTCATGTAGCAGAGTTTATAGTAGCATGTGTGGCTAACAATGCCAGAACCCATGAGCATTGGCTAGCAATATTCCCCACCATTTTCAAGGGCGCGGCATTTCAGTGGTATGAGAGACAAGCAACAGGAACTTTTGACACATGGGACGACCTGAAGTTGGCCTTCCTCACTAAATTCAGGAGTGAAGGTTTTGAAGAGCGGGTGCGAGAGGAATTTATGAATTTAAGTTAGTCCGCTGGAGAAAGAGTAGAAGCTTATGTCTCATGAATGGAATCCATCCTAAAGAGATGGACTAACCATAATCTAGATGATGGCATTCAGAAGGGGGTGTTTCTCAGAGGATTACAACCAGAAGTCCGTAAGTTTGTGGAGCTGCAAAGACCAGCCACATTGCAAGCTGCAATAGAAGGTGCAAGACTGTACGATGAAGTGGAAGCTAGATTGGCGATGAATCCAGGAAGAGGAGTCCTACCTCCTTTGATGCCAAGAATGATGTACCCACCAAATGCAGTCCCAGGGACAGTCCCCTACCCCTATCAACAGATGCCCCCAGTATCACAGTACAGTGCACCAAATCCATAGTGGCCACAATCAATGCCTCAAATGATGGATCAACCACAACAACAATGGTCCTAACCAATTTCCCCAATGCCAAATCAGCAGCAACAGTGGAACCCTACCAACTGGAGCCAACACAACCAATAGTTCAAACAGGAGCTCTGAATCAGAATCAGAACAGAGACCCCTCTGCACCAGCCCAACCTGTTTATGCAGTGATTACAGAGACTCCTCAAAACCCTACTGCCAGTACCTCAGGAGGAGAAAGCTTGAAGGATTATTTATCCAACTTAGTTGCAAATATAAAAAAGGAGTTGATGGATGTGATTACAGAGCAGCTACAGACACTGAAAGTGAATACCGCTAGCATATCCAACATTGCAGGAGCAGGAAGAGATGTGATGCAGTCAAATACTTGGTGTGGTAAGTGTCATCAAGCAGGCCATTTAGCCACTGAATGTACACTAAAACCAACCATTCCTGGAGCTTTCTGCTCCTACTATTTGCGGAAGAACCATACAGAGGATATTTGCTCTCTGAAGGAGATGCATGATAGGAGAAGGAAGGAAGAAGACGCAAGATTCAACTTGATGGAATCCAAAATGACAACACAGTATATTGGACCCAAGCCTAGGGAGTTTGGTCCTAATTTCGGTCCAAGGAGATTTCTATCCCAAAGTTACAGAGGAAGACAGTCTGGCGGTGGTCAGAGATCAAAAGTAGAGTGTTACAGATGCGAAGAAAAGGGACACATTTCACCAAATTGTCCAAATCCCAGAAGGTCAGTGGATTATAAGCCCTTATGCAGTCGATGCAAAGGAGAAGGCCACACTGCAAAATACTGTCCAAGCCCAGCCCCAGTGAAAAACAGTGCTACTGATAATTCGGCCAAGGCCCAAGAGCCTACCTCCAATTTAGTGGAATTGGAAGTTGCTGTCATCACACGTGCGAAGAAGAAGGAACCACCTATCCATAAAGAAAATAATCCTCTTGCCAGAATAGTGAAGTTCAATCTTCCACCAGAAGAACAGAACAGAACAGAGCCTAACAGTGCCGTACAGAGCACTCCAGTGCCACAGAGAGTTACAGAGACAGTTCCAGAAACAGGACCAGAGATCCAGGAGATAGAAGAGGAGGAGGTGCCACAAGTGGCAGAAGAAGTTCCCATGATGCCCCTGTTGGAAGAAAGAAGGAAAATGAAAATGGGTGTTGCCCCATTCCCTAACTGGTTAGAGAAGCCAGTGGATCCTATTAAGGAATACGATCTGGTCAGAGATCTAGATACCTTTAAACCAAACCTCACATTCCGACAATTATTGATGCTGTCTCCCAATTGCCGAAAAAGGTTCAAAAGTATACTGACAAGAAGACGTGGCTTAAGGATTGCTCCCTCAACAGCAACAAAATCCAACAAAGCTCCAGAGCCTGTAAAATAAGTGGATGTGGCTAACGCCTTCCTAGATCCGGGTACCCCAGAGACTGGCATGTGGATTGAAGGTTGCTTCATTGCAAATGCACTGATTGATGGTGGTTCATCAGTGAACATTATGACGGATGTGACAATGAAGGATCTAGGCCTACAAGGTGTGCAACCCACCCAATGGCTCATCAGACTGGCGGATCAAAGCAGAATCAAGCCTTTGGGCATTCTCCCATATGTGAAGACTACAGTGGCTGGAAAAGATTATTGGCTAACCTATCTGGTGGTGAAGCCAAACTCTTATGGTACATCCTACCCTCTGTTACTGGGCAGACCATGGCTTTTTGAAGCTAGAGCAAGGACGGATTGGTTCAAAGGAACCTTGATCTTGGGTAGAGGACCCAATAAAATGGTGCTGAAGCTATATGGTGCTCAAAAAGGACATGGATCCACCTCCTTGGAATTATCTTCTGACTCCCCTAATGAGGCTATAGATGGAACATCAACAGACGAAGATGCTGTCAAACAGATCCTTCCCAAGAAAATAGTGGCACGTTCCTTAACAGTGGATACTGTAAGCCAACTCCCAAAAGATGCAAAGCCATTATCAATGGGTGAATACTTCCTGCCGAAACCAGGAACGATTTCCGAAATCACTTCTGACAGTGAGATAGAAGCATGGATGTACTGCTCTCCCTGTTACATGGCCATAGCAGAGCCAGAGACAGAGGCAGAAGATGAATCAAAGAGCCTGTTCTTCTCTTACAGAGCTCCTACAGAGACAGAGACAGAGACAGAGACAGAGACAGAGACAGAGACAGAGACAGAGACAGAGACAGAGACAGAGACAAAGACAGAGACAGAGACAGAGACAGAGACAGAGACAGAAGAGGATGGAGATGATATGGAAGAAGAAGGTTATGAACGCAAGACGGAAGAGTCTATCCCACCTGAAGAGGATACATATGAAGCAGAAGTTCCAAAATTATTAGAAGCAGACGAGCTCATGTTGCGGGACAGAATGCCGATGGTACCATTTGGTCTGGTAAATGGATTTTCTCATATGCAAAATCTTTATAAGAAATGGTTAAAGAAGACCAAGCCGTCTTTTAGCAGTGGCTCATGTCGCCCTCACCCACCTTTGCCAAGAAAAGATGATGATGATGCACCGTCCCAACAACAGTCTCACGATTCCAACAGGCATCAGAGGGTCCCTGTTATGTGATGTTCCTGGACTCGTCATCAGAAGATGAGTCTTCAAGCCCAGAGGTAACTAATCTTGAAACCAAACTCGAAACGGCTCTAATCCCATTTCAACATCTCAAGGAGCAACCTAAGTCTCTACCAAAAGAAGAAGTTGGGTCTCGTGGGACATCAGATGAGGACACCACCCCCTTGAAGGAGTCGGATCTGTATCCAGAAGCAGTCCGCGGGACCTTCATCCGTGAAGTAGAAGGTGAAAGGCAGTTAACTTTTGTGGATGCAGATGGCATTGAATGCCATTTGAAGGTAGGTAGCAGCCTACCAGAAGAGGAGTTGTCAACCTTGTACAACTTGTTGAAAGAGAATTTGGACGTGTTTGCGTGGTCCTACAAAGACCTAAAGGGGATTGATCCCACAATATGTCAGCATCATATTGATTTGGAGCCTGATGCCAAGCCAGTACGACAACGACAGAGGAGAATGAATCCAAATTATTCCACATTGGTGAAAGCAGAGCTGCTGAAGCTTCTGGAAGCCGAGTTCATCTATCCAGTGGCAAATAGTGAATGGGTTTCACCCATCGTGGTTGTACCCAGGAAGAATGGCAAGCTTCGTATATGTGTGGATTTCCGCAAGTTAAATTCCAAGACGAAGAAGGATCACTTCCCTATCCCTTTCACAGACCAACAGTTGGACACATTGGCAGGACATGAGCTTTATTCCCTTTTGGATGGATTCAGTGGATATAACCAATGCCCCTGCTACCTTTCAGTGAGTCATGATGGCCGCATTCCAAAATCACCTGCACAACTTTATTGAGGTATATTTGGATGACTTCTGTGTCTATAGTTTGATCCATGAACACTGGGGACATTTGGAACAATGTTTTGACCAATGCCGAGAGTATGGGATTTCCCTCAACCCCGACACATGCATATTTGGGGTCTTTTCTGGAGTTCTGTTGGGCCACATTGTCTCTGCACAAGGGATATCAACAGACCCTGCAAAGATCGAAAAGATTGCAGCTCTAACAGCACCCACCAACCTCAAACAGTTGAGGGGATTCCTAGGCCATGTGGGTTAGTACAGAAGGTTCATAGCTCATTTTGCAACAAAGGCAACCTCCTTGCACAAGCTTTTGAGAAAAGATGCAGAGTTTATTTGGATGAAAGAATGTGACAAAGCCTTCAACACTCTGAAGCAGTGTCTGATTGAGGCACCCATTCTGCAACCTCCTGATTGGACGAAGGAGTTCCATGTACATACTGATGCATATATCGAAGGCTTAGGTGCTGTCCTATGCCAGAAGGGCTCCTAGAAGCTAGATCAGCCCATCTACTATGCAAGCCGAAAAGTCACTGATAGGGAACGGAACTATACAATGACAGAGCTGGAGTGCTTGGCAATGGTCTTTGCCCTAGAGAAGTTTCGCCATTACCTATTGTCTACCCACTTTAAATTTTATGTGGATCATGAGGCCCTATCCTTCCTGATGAACAAAGCAGACGTGAAAGGATGAATGATGAGATGGCTCCTTCTATTTCAGGAGTTCGACTTTGAGGTAATTAGCAAACCTGGTCGTTCCCATGTTCTGGCTGATCATCTGTCTCGTATCCCGCAAACTGCAGACGAGGAGCAGGATGATCCAGACCTCCCTGATGCTTCCCTATTCCTGGTAGAAACTGTAACCCCCTGGTATGCAGACATCGCCAATCTGCTGGCAACCCAACAGTACCCTCCTGGCATTTCTACTCGAGAAAGGAAGAAGCTTATGTTAGAATCAGCCCCCTACACCCTGCTAGGCGGCGCACTGTACAAGAAAGGCAAAGATGAAGTGCTCAGAAGATGTGTTGCAGGAGACGAGATTGGGATTATTTTGAAGGCTTGCCATGACGAGCCACGTGGAGGCCACTTTGCAGGAGAAGCCATAGCCAGGAAGGCTCTACTAGCAGGATATTGGTGGCCGACCCTCCACAAGGATGCCTATGATTACTGCAAGCGATGTGATGCTTATCAGAGAATGGGGAAACCTACCAAGACAAGTACCATGCCACTGCAACCTATCCTTCCTTTGAAGCCGTTTGAGAAGTGGGGCATTGACTTCGTAGGCCCAATCAATCCTCCCACCAGAAGGAAGCAGAACATATACATCTTGGTATGTACGGATTATGTTACAAAGTGGTGTAAAGCTAAAGCCCTAAAGCGGGACGATGGTAATAGAGTGGCCCTGTTCATGTACGAGAATATCATCACCTGTTTTGGTAGTCCCCTAGAGTTGGTAAGTGACAGAGGCACGCATTTCATTAATAAAGTCATGGAAGAGTTGACAGAGCTGTATAAGATCCGCCATCACAAGTCCACTCCTTATTACCCCAGAGCCAATGGCCAAGTCGAAGTCACAAATTGCATCCTCTGCTCAATCCTGACACGAACAATTGCCGGACATCGTCGTGATTAGGATGATGGACTTACAGAGGCCCTCTGGGCGTATAGAACCTCCCATAAAGCAACAACAGGACAAACACCCTTCCAGCTGGTGTATGGTACATAAGCTGTTTTCCCTGTTGAATTGGAATTGCCCTCTTTGCAAGTGGCTCTCAAAGAGCATTTGGGGGACGATGATTCACTGCAGCGTTGTCTCCTGCACCTGGAATGTTTGGACGGAACTCGCAGGATGGCTCTACAGTGCATGGAAACCATGCAAGCTCGACGTAAAGCTTACCATGACAGCTTCATCAAGCACAAGGAGTTCAAAGAAGGTGATTTGGTCCTAGCCTATGATTCATGATTTGGCAAGTTTCTTGGCAAGCTGCAACAACGTTGGATGGGCCCATATAAGGTACTTGCTGTCAACCCTAATGGCTTTGTCCAAGTGCGGACCATTGATGCCTCTGATGATCCCTTCCTGATCAATGGATATCACCTGAAGAAGTACTTCCCTCCTTGGGGATCTTGACAATCATGGTCACCTGATTCTTTCCCTCGTTGGCGTGGCACTGTACCTCTTATGATGCTACTTCTGATAGCCGTTCTTCAACCACTCCTAATGAGATGGACACAACCCTCTGTCCCCTCAGCCCCACCTTCCAGCCTTGATCTTTTATCCTCCATTTTCCACCAGCGACAGTGGTGAGGTGGGTTCTGACAAGTGGTATTTCTACCATTCCCTTGCTTAATTCGAAAGAAAAAATAAAAAGAAAAAAAATATACATATTAATCATGGGAGAAAAGGGCTTCGGTCCCTATCATGCCGACCTATTCTTCGAGAAAAGGTGGAAACACCCTCGGGAGTAGGAGAAAAAGAAAAAAAAAAAGAAAAAAAGAAAAAATTCTGTTATGGGAGAAAAGGAAGAAATTCCCTGTCATAGCAGGCCTTGTTCCAAGAAAAGGTGGTTAACACCCTTGGGCGAGAAGCTGGCTGTGGAAAAGGTGGCAACACCCAGCAGTCCAGAAAGTGGATTCATCAATTGATATCCTCAGGATCCAGTTCCGAAGCTACCTCCCTTGGTACGTTGTGTCTTGGGTCTTTCTGCACAGTGTCTAACTGTCCTCTAGCAGACGACATGTCCTATGTAACACAACGTTCGATCTGATGGCTACCTCCCTGGGTACGCCTCTTCAACAACTGACGACGCGATCTTCATCAACAAACAATCGAGTGACGCGAGCGTTCATCCTAACCGAATGGGGAAGTGAGTATGGATTGCCCTCTGTAATTATCTATCAGAGTGTGAGACAGAGAGTGGGGCGAGTGACTAGTCTTTCCCTTCAAATCAAATGAGAGGTGAGCAGTGTGAATGAAGTGTTGGACGCATGGGATGGGCCTCTCAATGCACAAAGCACGATCTATTTATGTGCACTGCACCATAAGGCTCCCTGGCCTTCCTTCTCGCACCATATGCCGGCACAGGGCGGGATGCACAGTTGCACCATCAAATGCGCACAAGGCATATAACCTCTGCACAAGTGACCATGAGGATAACATCAATGGGTTTCAGGACATGGTTGCTCTCCTGTATCTATCAGCAGAGCGTGAGACAGAGGGTGGATTGAGTGTGACTGGAGTTTTTTTTCAATCAATTACCGAGAGGTGAGATTGAGGGACGTTACGACACTTAGAGTCAGGTATGTTCCCATTTCCCTATGCACCCACGGGGTGGGTTTCTGCCGTCATCACAGGACACGTCACCCTATTCTGTATACTGCACTGTAAGGCTCCCTTGCCTTCCTCCTTGCACTTATGCCAGACGGGTTGGACGCACTGATGCACCATCAACTGTGCACCCTGGCATACTCTCTCTGCACCATCCCTCTTGTCGATTCCTAAACCGGGTATGAGATATGGGTTTCAATCATTATTCCTCGAGTGATATTAGTCATGGGGCGAGTGATTGCTCTTTCATTCCATTTGAGTGACTGTGAGTTGAGTGCAACATTCCTCATCATCGGCGAATTTCCTGCGATTCCTTCAACCAGCTACATCCCTGGGTGCTGCTATGTGGTCCCTGCCACGAAGGACGTGTGCTGTGAAGATATCTTGGCACTTCCTGCAGCCGACAACGACACAAGACGTGCCATCGACAATCAACCTTGATTCTCGACAACATGGGCCAAGTTTTTCTAACCCTACACCTTTTGCTTCTCAGTGATGATCATGTTTTAAGTGTGGGGACATTAGTGGATAGTCTATTTAGTGGTCCTAGGTCCCTGTTGCTCAATTAACCCTATCTGTTAAGGTCTTAAGTGTGGGGACGCGTCCCTGCATGTCTATATTGTATACCCCTCTGCATATGCCTCAACCTGCTCATGCCTCTATGCCATGACTTGCTTTTACCCTGACGGGGTCCCTTCCCACCCACCCGTTCATTTTTCACCCACCCTCGGGGCTGTTCCCTTGCAGTTCTCCTTAATTCCCTGATTTTGCTGTCCTACCATGTGCACGTACCCTACGTTCACCGAAATCCACATCTAACCTTATAACCCTATTCATCCCTTTGAACTGACCATTTTTCCTTTTTACCTACCCCTGTTCCGGTGCACGCTTCTCGAGTTATTAATTTTTGAAGCATTTTGCGTACATTAACCGATTTTCCATGTGAACGCATTTTTCTTGCTTCGGAACCGTGATCTGATGTCATAGCCCTGACATTAACTTTCCCCCTAACATTTTTCATTTTTCCTCCACGTCCTTTCGATGCACGGTTTGTCCAATATTAATTTTTGCGGTTTCTCGAGACTTTTTCATGTGTCTTTTTGACATTTTTCCATGTGAACCTGCCCTGTTTGCATCGGAATTCCAATTTGACTTGACAGCCGTGTTTGTCCATCCCGCCTTCCCCCACCTTTTTCCTTTTTCCTCCACCCTCTTTTGACTTCTGGAATTTTAATTATTAATTTTTAAATGTGTTTTTGGGTGTATTTTTGGTGTTTTTCGCATGAGAACCCCTCCAATTTCTGCCGGAACTACGTTTTAACATGACAACCCTGTTCCACCCCTTCCTATGGACATTTTTCCTTTTTACTGCATGTCATTCTGGCTAGCGGTTCGTCCAATATTAATTTCTGATTCTATTTTCGGGTCTGTTTTTTGGGTTTTTCCCCTATGACCGCGTCTTATCTCAGTTGGAACCATGTTTTGACATTATAAGATTGTCGGGCACGTCTTTCTGCACATTTTTTCTTTTTCCTGCACCTCGTTCCAATGCACGGGTCTTCCGATATTAATTTTCGTTTGCGTTTTTGGACCCGTTTTTTGCGTTTTTTGCATGAGAATGCCCTTTACTCCCCTCGGAACCCCTGTTGCATGTTTCCCCTGTCTTCCCCCTGCCGTCTTGCCCAGTTTTTGTTTTTACGACATTTCGTTTTGATGCTTGGATTGGGAGATATTTTTTTTATTTTTTACGTGTTTCGCGCGACTCGTCCCGCATGTGAACGCGCCCGTTTTCGATTTCACGTGTCTCCACGCGCCCCGGTCGCGTCCGCGTGCCCCGTACTGACATCTCGGCACTATTTCGATCCCGTCACGACAAATTTTTTTACCTCGCCTCACGCACGCGCGGGGGACGGGGGCACGCCTTTCTTTTATGGTAGGCACCCCTTTCCCCTAGGCACCCATCTATCCCTACCCCCAACCCTTGGGCACCCCCCCACCCCCCATGGGCACCCCTATCCCCTCCCCAACCCCCCCCACATCCATGGACCCCCACCCACCCCCCCAACTCCCCTGGGCACCCCCCACCCCCATGGGCACCCTTTTCCAACCCCACCCACCCCCCATGCACCCTCCCTTATCCCCCCACCCCCACCTTTCTCTCTCCCCGGCCCCTTCCCCCAACCGCCTCCATCTCCCTCTCCCCCCTGCGTGCCATCTCCATCCTCCCTCCATCTCCCTCTCCTTCACGCTCCTCCATCTCTACCTCTCCCTTCCCTCCTCCTCTTCTCCTCCCTACCTCCTCTCCCGCCCTCCTGTCGCCTTTGACGCCCGTCCTGGCCGCTGCAAAAGACGCCCCGCCCTCACCTGTGTACGCCCTGCTGGCCGCCGTCGCCCGCCCGTTCTTCACGCCCCCTCCCTCTTCTCCTCGCTTGGCGCCCCTCTGGCGTTGCCGCCCGCCACCTCCTTCGTTCCCTGTCCGCCGCCCCACTGGGCTTCGTCCCGCCGCCAAGCGCCCTGTTCGCCGCCTCTGCCCGTACCCACCCACCGCGTCACCACGCCCCCTCCTGGACGCTGCCGCTGGGCTAGGTCACGCCCTGCCCGCTGTACGCTTGCCTGCATCCCCATTCCACATCACCCCCATCCAAGCCCCCCATTCTCCCCCCCCCCCCCCCCCCCCCCCCCCCCCAGGAACAACCCACCCAACCCCCATGCAAGCCCCCATTCCCCCCAGTTCCACCACCCACACCTATCCCCACCACCCCCACCCAAGCCCACTGTCACACCCAACCACCCCACCCCATCCAAGCCCCCCTTCCTTCCCCCCCAGGCACATCCCACACCAATCCCCATAAGCCCCCAGTCCCACTCGTAGAAACCACCCGACGACACGCGGAAACCAACCGAAAACCGCATACACTCGCAGCACCTTGCAGCCCCTATTCTCAGCCCCTTGACACACGATCGCGTGGTTGTGCGTGTGGTTGTTCGTGTTCGTGTGCGGGAGTCCGTTAGCGACTGTTCACGCACGTTAGCTAGTCCGTGCGGTGGTCTGCACCACCCGGTTGTTCACACGCAGCTGACACACAATCCATTCCTGGGTATATTCCCAGATTTTTAATTCCAAAACCCGAAAACCTTAAAAATACATTGAAAAATTAAACAAAAATCATTAAAAATCACTTAAAATTCAAAAAAAAAATTACAAAAAAATCTTGAAAAATTCCCATTTTTTCTGCAGTAAATTGCAATATTTTTCAAAACTGAAAATTTTAGAAAAAAAAATCAGAAACATTTTAAAGTTATTTTTTTTTCAATTACACACAAAATGAGGAAAAAAGTCATTAAAATTGGTAAAAATTCCAATTTAATTGCAGAAAAATTCTTGAAAATTCCATTAACTTTTTTGCTTATTTTTGGAATATTTTCTAAGCTGAAAATGATGTGTCATTTTATTCCATTATTATTTTAATGTAAAAATACTTCATTCAATGCTAAATTCATAAAAAATCCTCTTTAATTCAAAACACAAACTGAAAATTCTAGAAAAATCCAGATACCTTGGTTCTTTTTGGATTGCTGACCTATATTTTGGGATTGAGAAGTGTGCATTAATTGCATACACATACACCCACTTCCAGGTATTTTTTTCCTTTTATATTTTTATTTTCTCCGCTATCCCAGAATTCACCTTTAATTTTTAACATGAACCCTGAACACTATCATGGCACGCGCGCTTGCACCCAATACACATTTTTTCTAATTACAATCAACCAGCCGTTCACTTAGCACGCGCTAAGTGCGCTTCAGAGGCACTTTAATATTTTTAATTAAAATGAACCAGCCGTCACAAAAGCACGTGCTGGCAAAAAAGCGCTCCACATCACCTTAATTTTTAATAAATGAATTTGCATTTAGAGACCCAGTCTGGGTATCGAAGTCCGAGATTCGGATTAATGCACCGCTTCAACCTAATAATTTGTAATTAAAATTTTAAGAAGGAACCGCCGTTTTCTTGTTAAGGTTTATCACTTAATAAAAATTCACCCATTTCTTAATAATTCATAAAATGAACCTTTCATTAAATTAATTTTCCCTCACTGCACTTATTTCCCCTTTTTAATGAACTCGTTTCGTGGGATGGGTACGCGAAGTCTTCGGAGTTGTCTCCATGGTCAAACCTGATTATCAAAGTTGTGGTCATGATATGTGTGGGTTGTTGTTATGTTTTGGTTCAGTTTCTTTGATACGATTACGAGTACGATGTGTATTTTTTTTCTTTATTGCATGATACGGGGATTTGGGTGTTTGCATGTTGCATAGCATGAGGCTTTCGGTCGCATATGTGTAGAGGTCATGTCGAATTTTTTTCTAGGCTGTGGTTTGCTTGGGGATAGTTGGTCAAGTCACGTTTTACCACTTTGGTTGATATCTTATCCTTGGTTTTTGTCTGTTGCTTTGCAGGCATTCTCTTGGTTTGTCTGTGTTTGTGGTGTGTGTGTGTAACCATCTGAATGGCGTCCTCTCGTACTCCTCCCCCGATTCAGTATGTTCCTTTGGCTGTCCATGATTATTCTTTGTTACTGGATTCAGACGTTGTCGCTAAAGCGGGCTTGTCCAAGTTCGTCAGCCTTTCTTTCCCACTGGTTCCAGATGATCCTACCATTTGTGACGAGTTTTTAACCTCTTACAGTAAGAGGTCTGGTCCAGTCCGTGGCACTACTATTCTTCTGACACCGAAGAGTCTAGGCAAGGCTCTTGGTCTGCCATATCGTGGGGAGTCTGTTCCTGCTGTCAGACAGTTGTTCACCAATGATGATATTTTGAAGCTGTTGCAGAAGCAGACTCAAGATGTTCTTGATCCAAAGAAGGTCATTACCACGTCAGGAGTTGGTGTCTCCATGATTTCCAATCCCTTATGGAAACAACTATGTCAATTCCTTCAGGACAAGTTCATGCCTACAAAATCTCCATCTCCTTATCTTTCCAAGGAGTTGTTTATAGCTTCACGAATGATTTTGAAAGGCATAACTATTGATTGGAGTACCTACCTCCTCTCCAAGATGGATCACCACTTTATCCGAGCTACTCGAGGAAATGTGACTAATGTTACATTTGGGTCCTTCCTCTATGTCTTCTTGCTACATGCTGCCCCTGCAAAGGAAGTTCCTTTACCTCCAATTGATCCTCCAGAAGTTCCTCCTCCGCCTCATAATGAAGATGATGAAGTGATAATTGAGGATGATGATTCTCCTCCTCCCCTGGTCATTCAGAGAAAATGCCTCAAGAGGGTGGCTGAGTCAGTGTCTATTCCTCCAGTTCCAGTGGACAATTCCTGCCCAGTCTTGCAGCAGCTTGCCTGCATTCCTTCAGACGCCAAATCTTTTCAGAGCCCATAGAGATGGGATGCTCGAACTTACTATTCCTTCTGTTCACCACCTGGTAACAGGAGATGCTATTCCGTTCCTGTGCAAGGATATCCAAAGTTCTATTGAACTTTCGACGATTGCTTGTATCCAACAATTATATTCTTCATTTTATGATGAAGTTTAGCAGTCTAAGGAGGAACTAAATAAGACCAATACTGAGTTAGCCTCTGCTCACGAGAAATTCTCTGACCTTTGTACACAAATGGAGCAGCAGACTAAGCTCGTGGATACTCAGAAAGCTGAAATCTCTAAGTTGACAGCTGAGTTGGCAGAAGCTAGGTCTCAAGTGGTTGCTGTAACAGAGGAGAGGGATAAGTTACAGAAGGAGAGTCAAGAGATGAAGGAGGTGATAGCTACCCAAGCAGAGAAGTTTAAATCCACCATAGCTATCTTAGACCAGAGCAATGCTCAAATCCAGCAACTCAAAGATCAGTTGGCTCAGTTTCGGTCTAATACACAGAGTCCTGTGCAACCAGTTTCTCTTTTATCCCCTGCAGACTTGGCAGCTCTTCAAAGACAGGCTTCCTTATGTCCCTTATTTCAGGCCAAGGTGGAAAGATTGCAATCTCTCATGGATTTGTTATGGTCTTCTTTTGAGCAGTATCAAGAATATGTTCCACCAGATCATTCCTTTTTTGTCCATTATCAACAACAGAAGTTGGCCTTCTATATAAAGCTTTCCACGATGGATTTACCTATTCCAAAGGATGGATGGAGTGGAGCCTGGTCATCAGATTTGCTGATAGAAGTAGTGAGGATGGTTTTTGAATACTCTGTCACTCCAGATACGATGCTTCTGTCCTATATGTATTTGAGGGGTGATTTACTGATTCCAGATGATGAAGATCTGGCTTGGTATGTCGGAGATGTGGTATTGCAAGCTTCTTTGTATGTCCGACATTTGGAGTTGAGGATTGATGAGATGTTCCAGGGATATTCTTCAAAGGTGGCTGAGTGTCCTAAGTTTTCATGGCATACTATGGTTAATGCCGTCATTTTGAATCAGCGTCAGGTCAAAGCTTCAGTTCATGCCCAGAACACTAACCAACTGAGGGTGGATCTTTTAGCCTATCTCTCCAACCAACCCCCATTTGATACTTCTTTCTTTGAAGCCTATCATCGTAGATCAGCTTTAGGTCCATCCTTACCATGCCTAACTCATTATCAACAAATGGCTCATAGGTATGATGCTTATATTTCCCTTTTTCAATCTAACCCAAAAGTCATTTTACCCCTTCTTTTTCAACCTCAAGGATCTCCTCAAATTCCTATCTTTACTCATTGTTCTTTTATTGAAGATCGAGTTTTTCTACCTCCTGATCCTTGTCCTTCCCCATCCCTTGACATTCTATCAGCTTTTCCTGCTTATCTTTTAACGCCTTTCTTAACAGAATCTCCTCAATTTTCAACAAATCCATCTTTAATCCATTCTTCATTTTATGATTTTGTATATCCATCACTTCATCCTCTTTCATTAGTCCCCCTTCCATCTCCTAATACTTCTATTCCTAATCCTCCTCAGTTGGTTAGTGGGTATCCAGGTTTTGATTAGAAGATTATTCGAAGAAGAGGCTGGAGTTCAAATGATTCCCTTACTGGACCTCAAATCAATTGGCCATTGAACCTAGGAGAATGGATAAGTGCTAGTCAGGCTTATCAGAATTATCTGCATTTTGCTCAGCAGTATTCTCAGTCTGCAGATCCTTCTGTGTGCTTAACTGCTCATTTTACTTGGTACCTGGCGTATATGCATAGGCATTCTCAAAATGATTCAAATCCTATTCCAAAATTGTGCATGAATGTCAATGTGAGTATTGATTTCTAGCAACTGGATGTCTTGTACTTTCATGCCCTCTGTTTGCCTAGCAGATACCTCATCTTATTGGAAAGGATGTGCTGCCTTCAATTTTTTCAGAATCCTCCCAAGACATTTGTAGATGAATCCTTGTCCATGGATCGTTTTCGAAATCACCAATCTTTCAAAAGGGATCATCTTCATTGATACCTTTGCCATGTATGGTGGATGATTTTTAATGATAAATCTCTCTTTTTGGAGGAGTCATTCAGATGGTTGTGTTGTGTGTAGTGTTTGTGTTGTGGGTTAATTTATGTAATAAGATCATGGTGGTTGCCTATTCAATTTGGTTTCGTGCGAGTAACATTTTGGAGAACTGTGGTGATGGTGTTGTTGGTTGGATAGTTGAAGATGCTGATGCAGAAGAAGAAGAAACCTCTTATATCCTTTACAAGTTTGTTATAATTTCCAGTTTGATAAGAATTGTTAATGTATAAAGGGTTTTCCTTTCGTTGTATTCTTTATATCAGATACAGGTTATAAGTTGGGGTCGTGGTTGGATGGAATATTTTTGAAGATTTAGTGAAGATCAAAGTTGAGCTTTTGTATGAACTTGTATTCCATTTTTCCTGGGTCGCGAGGACGCTTCCTTATTAAGTATGGGGATATGTTGAGTGTTGAAATGACCTGTTTTTTGGCTGATTTTTGTTGTTTTTGAGAGGTGAATGGTTGATTTTATGAAATGATTGATTGGTTTGGAAGTGTTTTGAGAGTGTTTTGGATAGGTTGGAATGGTTTTATTAAGCTCATGATGTTTATTAGTAGAGATGTGAAGTTCTGATGATGTTCTGATATGATCTGTTTGGTCCTGATAGCTTCTGTTGAGCTTCTGTTTTGTTATGTTTTCTCTCTGTAAGAAGGGATGGAGTATTGATTGAAAGGGTTTGAGATTTTTTGAAAGCTTATTGAGTGATTTTTGATGGTTTGGAATGGTTTTGGTATGAGTTATGTGATTTTGATGCTTTCTGTTGACCTTCTGTAACTCTCTGATGAGCTTCTGATGAGCTTCTGTAGACCTTCTGTATGCTTTTGTATGTGTTCTGATGGATGAGAGTGTAGCTTGGGAAATTTTTCTAGCCTTGGAAAGAGGTGAATACAAGTGCAAAAGGGCTAAAAGAAGTCAAAGAAGTAGTTGCTGAAGACTCAAGTAAAGACTGGAGTAAAGTGACAGTGGTGAGCTATGAAAAGACACTGTAATGGCTCTGGTGCCTCTTCATATCAGACATACCTCTTGGGAGGTGCATCCATGACCTAAGAAGGATTATTGAGGGTTATTATTGAGTAATTGTAGTGAGGATATGATGTACTATTGATAGAGAGAGAGAGAGAGTCAGAGATAGACAAATCTATGAAAATAGTATGATTGTATATGAGAGATTGAGAGAGAAGACTATGAAGATATTGAAGATGAATACTATGTGATGTATTTCCATTCAAATATGGTGTATTCCTTTGCTTTCTTTGTTCTATTGATGGATTCTATGAAGATGTTGAAGAATATGGTTGATTCTATCAAATTCGTGGGAGATCTACATGATGCTGCATGAAGATTTGTTGTGCCTGGTGTTCTTTTCTTCATTGTGATCATATAAACCCTAATAAAAAAGCTTGTTGATGTTACAAGATAGATTTTCTTGCAAGATAATTCCCTTTTCCTTGGTGTTCCTCTTGGGGCTCCAAGGATAGAAGCTTGCACGGGAGCTATGGCGGGAGAGCAAGAGCAAGAAAGAGAGAGACAAGAAATGGGAACTCCAACCGTCACAATGTGTGACCGGGCCTTCCTTTATTTAGTAGTCACTAAAATGAATGTAAAGAATAAAGTGACGTGACGGAACCCGCCACCTACAGTGTGCAGTGGCGGGTACTGTCATTGTAGTAATACACGGGGCGGCACGGTGGAGGCGCCTTTACCCCAACAGTGGCGGGTACTGTCAGTGTAGTAATACACAAGGCGGCACGGCGGAGGCGCCTTTACCCCAACAACCTCCCACTTAAAGGCGAATCTGCCCTAGTGAGAGAGAAAAGAAAATAAAAAGACAGTACAACTGTACATAGGTACAAGGGATGAGGAAAGGCAACATCTTATCCAATGCCCATCAATCTCCTGAGGAAGGCAAAGCGCTCAGTAGTGAGGCTTTTCGTGAGCAGATTTGCAGGATTCTCGTCAGTGGAGATCTTGACAAGGTCAACAGACTTGTCCTCCACGACACCACGTATGAAGTGATACCTCACCTCAATGTGTTTCTTCTTTGCATGGAAGACCGAATTCTTAGCCAACTGAATGGCACTCATAGAATCCGAATGCAGTGTAGGTATAGCATCAATCCCAAGGTCAGCAACTAGACGGCCTAGCCATATGGCCTCCTTGCAAGCCTCAGTGGCTGTAACATACTCGGCCTCAGTGGTAGACAAAGCCATACACTTTTGAACCCTGGACATCCAAGAGACAGCACCTCCAGCATAGGTGAATACATAGCTAGAAGTGGACTTCCTACTATCTGCATGTAATGCATAATTGGAGTCAGTGTACCCCACGACCCCTGTATCCTGGCTGCCATAGCAAATACACATATCTATTGTGCCCTTCACGTACCTCATGATACCCTTCACGGCATCCCAATGTTTCCTGCCAGGTGTAGCCATATAGCACGCCACAACACCAACTGCAAAGGCAATATCTGGATGAGTGGCTATCATGGCATACATCAAACTGCCCACGGCTGAAGCATAAGGGATCTGGGCCATCTCGGCCCTCTGCTCATCTATTTGCGGACAATCGGCCTGTGATACCTTCACATAAGAAGGCAATGGATAGCCAATAGGCTTTACGTCCTACATGCGGAAGCGCTCAAGGACTTTATGAATATACTCCCTCTGTGATAAGTAGAGGAGTCCCTGATGCCTGTCACGTCTAATGCGCATACCAAGTATGTGAGTGGCCTGTCCCAAATCCTTTATCTCAAAGCTCTTCTTCAGCTGAGATTTAAGAGCATCTAGCTCATCATGAGCTTTCCCTGCTATCAGCATATCATCCACATAGAGTACCAAAATAAGCAATGAACCATCACGGGCTTTCTTCATGTAAAGACACGGATCCATAGCACTCCTGCTGTAGGCCTGTGACTGCATAAAGGCATCAAACTTATGATACCGTTCCCTAGGTGCCTGCTTCAAGCCATAAAGACTTTTCTTCAACTTGCACACTAGGTGCTCCCTGCCAGGTTTTGCAAAGCCCTTAGGCTACTCCATATAGATCTCATCATGCAAGTCTCCATGTAAGAAAGCCGTCTTGACATCCATCTGATATAGATCTAAGTCAAGCTGAGCAACCAAAGCCAAGACCAAGCGCAGGGTGGTCATCTTAACCACAGGAGAAAAGACCTCATCAAAGTCTACACCATGCTCCTACTTAAAACCCTTTGCTACCAATCTAGCCTTGTATGCCGGCTTGGGGTGTCCAGGGGTACTTTTCAGCTTGTACACCCACTTGCATGGCAAAGCCTTCTTGCCCTTAGGCAAGGCAACCAAATCCCAAGTCTCATTCTTATGCAAGGAGTCGATCTTAGACTGCATAGCCCTCTCCCAGGAGTGACTGTCACCCCTGCGCATAGCCTCATCATAAGCGAAAGGCTCTCCTACATTTGTAACCAAAACATAATGCATAGAGGGCTGAAATCTATCAGGTGGACGTCTGTTTCTAGCAGACCGTCTCACTGCAGGCTCTGCTGCCTGCCCAGTTGCCTGTCCAATACCCTGACCATGAGCATCTGCTGCAGCTATAGGCTATCCAACTGGTTGTGCAGGAGCTCTAGGCTCCTCCTGAAAGATCACTCTGCGGATCTCAACCACCTTCTCAGGCTGCTTGTGCATTTTGTCTTCATGGAAGACTACATCATGGCTGCATACTATTTTTCGCGCCTGCGGACCCCATAGGCGATAGCCCATCTCTCCTGAATCACCATAACCAAGAAAGATGCATTTAATGCTCTTTAGATCTAGCTTACTCCTCTTGTCCTTGGGCACATGGCAGAATGCCTCACATCCAAAGACACGGAGATGCGCATAAGAGGGTGGCTTACCAGCCCAAACTTCCTCTGCAACCTGGAAATCCAGTCCACTAGAAGGCGATCGGTTTATGACATGCACTGCCGTACTAACTGCCTCAGCCCAAGAGCTCTGTGGTAGGCCTGCATGGCTAAGCATAGAGCGGACACTCTCCTAAATAGTCATGTTCATGCGCTCAGCCAAACCATTCTGGGGTGGGGTGTAAGGGGTGGTTAACTGACGCTTAATACCCCTGTCATCACAAAACTGCTCAAAAGCACGTGAGACATATTCTCCCCCATTGTCAGTCCTAAGGCATTTCAACCTATACCCAGTTTGGTTCTCAACAAGAGCAAGCCAACGCTGAAAGACTGCCAAGACATCAGACTTTTGCTTTATGGGATACACCCACACTTTCCTAGAAAAATCATCAATGAAGGTAACAAAGTACTTCGCACCACCCATAGACATACATAGCATGGGCCCACAAACATCTGAATGCACCAAAGCCAAGGGCTCACTCATGCATGGCCTACCCGATTTCTTATGCGTAGACCTATTCTGCTTACCATAAACACAATGATCACACGAGTCAAAACATGCATAGTCCAAAGGCAGAAGATACTGCAAAGCAGATAACATTTTCATTTCCTTCAGAGACATATGCCCCAAACGGGCATGCCAAAGTGATACATGTGGGATAGAACCCATTGCCAAAACATGGTCTATAGAAGACCCAGATACAACAAGAGGATAGAGGCTACCAGCCTTGGCGCCTCTAGCAAGCACAAGTCTGCCTCTGGTAATCTTCCAGGCAGAATCCCCAAAACAGACATGAAACCCTACATCATCCAACTATCCTGCAGACATAAGACTGTGCGTAAGCGCATGTACATGACGTACATCCCTGAGCAAAAAGGAACTGCTAGTGGAAAATTGCAACTGAATATCTCCATAGCCCACAATATCAAGAGACATGTCATCTCCAAGTCTGACTGATCCAGATACAGTACGGTAAGAGTGAAACCACTCACGGTAAGGCGTCACATGGAAGGACGCACCTGAATCCAATAACTAGCACTGTGCATACATACTAGGTGTCTCAGTCAAGTGTGAGGGATCAGAAGAACTAGCTGCAAGTATGAACTCATCACCACTATCGGAATCCTCAACCTGCGTGACATTAATTTTCTCAATCTTGACACTGGACTTCGTAGGTACTATGCTACGATCAGAGGACTTCTCCTGCACTTTCTCTTTCCCCTTATCCTTGCGCTTCTCATTGCACAACTCATGACACTGTGGTCTAATATGGCCCTTTTTCCCACAATGATGACAAGTGACATTAGCGTTGCGCCCACGCAACTTTCCACGAGATTTAGACCGACCCTTCTGCGAGTCACGGCCACGGCCATGACCACGATCATTCGTGTCATTCCTGCCTCTAACTGTCAAAGCATGTGAAACACGAGAGGCATCCAAGTTTTTGTGATTAACCTCTTCCTGCAGAAGAGCACTCTCAACATCATTCAATTTCAGAGTAGCACTAGAGGCACATAGGGCAGTGCGGAATACATCCCATGAATCATTCAGAGTCCCAAGCAAGAAAAGAGGAGTTACTTCCTCTCCAAAGGTGATATCCTACGAAGTCAGGTTCTTCAGTATAGCATGGAACTGGCTCAAGTGAGCAGACATACTCGCATTATCCTTCATGCGCAGATCCATAAGCTGCTTCAACCAGTACATCTAACTCGCCGGACTTTTCTTATCATAAAGATTCTTGATCTTATTCCATAGATCCCATGCACTCTGTGCTTCCTCAAATACATTATAATGTACCTGTTCAGTGAGAGACAATACAATCGTGGACTTGCATAGCTCATCAAGTTCAAGCCAACCGTCATTGTTCATAGTTGCAGACTACTGCCCGCTCAACCGAAGTGGCTTAATTTGAGATTTCTGCACCAAGACCTGCCAAATTTGACTCTTCCAATAAGAGTAGTTGGTACCATCCAACTTTGTGATGTTAAATATGACATTATCAGTCGAAGAGGACGCCATAATGCAGGCTGGAAATGCACAGGTAGTCTAAAACTGCTTGTTGTTTTATTGCAGAAAATGCCCAAAATCCACTGAAATGAACTCCAAATGGTGAGAAAAGTGTGCCAAAAGATGTTGCCCACTTAGTACTCGGTGCGGTACACCAAATCAGGATATTTTAGCATAAAAAATACTGCTCAGTCCACCAATAAATGCTTGCTATAATAAATTTCAGAACTACAATAATGAGAGCAAACTGTCCCAAACGTCAACTAAACAATGCTAGATCCAAAGCCGGCATAAAGAGGACAAAGCAAAGACAAATGACAGTGAAAATACATGAGAATAACACCGAGAGATGTCAAATACCATCTGCCAGTAAGAGGCACACCCCCAGACAATCTAGGCAAAATGTACCTGCAACTACCAAACCGGACACAAATAGGTGTCTGCTCAAAGGAAAGCGGATCCAAAACTGAGACTCAGCTCATAAGCATCCTGTGAACCAAGACATATACTCAATGCAACATCCAATTGTCGAAGTATAATCCCAAAGTCTCAATACATCTATAACTGCTCAATGACATAGACTGCTCCAATACATGTAACTGCTCCAATAGCATGTAATCCCTGCTCAAGGTCAAGTAAGCATGCAAGATGATCCCACTGGCACAAAAGGCATACAAACGAGCTCAAGGGCTCAAGCAACCCAATACAAAGTACCAGTGACAAGTGACCAAGTCAATGCATCATACGCATCCCAAGAGCATGACATACATGAAGCAACTGATGGAAGCAACCAACGAGCAATACATAATCCCAAAATAAGATCTCTGTCAACTCAATGACATTCAATAGCAACCAAGTAAATGATCAAACTCAGTCAGAAATGCTCAAATACATCCAAGGCAAAGCTCCCAATGTCGGTAAAGCATAGACGAACCAAGCGGCATAATCATGAACCAAAGCATGTAGTGTATGAAGCCTAACTGTCAAGCATAGACATGAGGCATAAGCGGTCCAAGAGCATGCCAAGTCGGCCCAAATGCTAGTGAATACCAACCAAGACGGAGCTTATGCATAGCTCAAATACATTCCATAGACTCAAACATGAGCTCAAAGTCGTCCCCAAATGTCAGATACATGATGGCAAATCCCAAAGCATACATCCGGTACCAATAGGTAAGTGACAAAGCATCCAAGGTACCTTCAGCCCACTGTTATTACAGCCAAGTTTGACTATCAAAACTGAGAATTTTCAGCCAATATTTCAAGCCAAAATCATGGCATAATCATGTGCATACATTCCCAAGGCACTAGGCATCATGTAGGCCGCATATGGGCATCAAACAAGGTAACCGAAGTAGAGTATAAGCATCAAATGCCTTCTAGAAACCATTGTTTAAGTGCTCATTTAGAAGCCAAGGCATATAGGCTGAAAACGTGATGAGTAGACATGCAGAAATCTGGCACAAATTCAGCGCAGGCTATCTTGGGAAGTGGCTGCTCCATGTGGCAATGTTGGTGTGGATGGCAGGCTCAAAGAGGCCCCAAAGAGGGCATACACAAAGCCATGAATGCCCAAAGCAAAGGGCAAGGGAGATATGGAGCTTTGAAGCTTCAAATGATGGCTGCCCCTCTTCTTCCACCTCTTTAAAACTAAGAACTAAAGTAAAACCCTTCAAACTCTGATGCAATACCTCAAGGGCAAGGCCCTGAAGAAGCCCAACAATGCCGGGAGGGAGCTCGAGAAGCCGGGGAGTGTTGGAAGCTCAGAAGATCGGGTATGGCTGCCAGGATGGAGACCCAATGCGTGAAGGGAGTCGATGCAAAGGTAGAGAAACACTGAGTCGAGCTCGAGCAAGAGGAAGCCAAGCTCTGATACCAGTTGAAATGTGAGAAGGATCGAAGCTTGCACGCGAGCTATGGCGGGAGAGCAAGAGCAAGAAAGAGAGAGACAAGAAATGGGAACTCCAACCATCACAATGTGTGACTGGGCCTTCCTTTATTTACTAGTCACTAAAATGAATGTAAAGAATAAAGTGACATGACGGGCACCCACCACCTACAGTGTGCAGTGGCGGGTACTGTCAGAGTAGTAACACACGGGGCGGCACGACAGAGGCGCCTTTACCCCAACAGTGGTGGGTACTGTCAGTGTAGTAATACACAGGGCGGCACGGTGGAGGCGCCTTTACCCCAACACTTAGTTTTTCCCTTATTCCCTGCCATGGTTAGATGCAATCCCGTTAGACCACCTATCATTGTTTTGCCTGTAACTTGAGCTAGGAAGCTTTGATTGACCTAATTTTTTGTTCAAACCAGAGCCAAGGATTCCCTCTTCGAACTGAGCATCATGCACTCCTAGATTTTATACAAAAAATTCTGTAATAGGAAAAGTACTGCTGCACTGTGCAGTCCAGCAACTTGTCTACACCTGTAGGAGACCTATTTTGACCTGTAAGTATCTTGTGGAGTCCAAATAGAGTCCCAAAACTGATCCAAACCCTTATTAAGACCTCTGGGCACTTTGCAAGACCTGCACCTCAATTCCTGGGAGTAGTTTTATCCCTGTAAATGCAAACAAACTGCTTACAACACCCTGTGAGGGTTAAGAAAGGGGTTACAATGGATTATCTTGTCAATGCATGACTGAAGGGTCATCCCACGTGGCACAATGCATTGCCCAGTCATCCAATTTCACTGTTTGTAGCCTTATTCCAGAACTGAGCATGTCATAAGCATCTTTTAGCACAATTTTCCATGCATAGGCATCTCTCATACATCCGAAGCATTGCATTCACTGCCATTGACTGTTTATGTATTCCCATGTCTGCAAATACATCCTCAATAAAATTTCCATGCATTTGCAGCCGATAATACATCAATACGTCAGTGCCAAGTCAATATATCAGTTCCTCAAATGAGTACCTGCACCTGCAAGCAACTTTGGGCTCTGGATCACTGGAGGTGGGCAAAGTTTCCCCCGGACCGGGTGTTATACACCCCTTCAAGGTCTTTGATGGCAAGGGGGGGGGGGTCACCCCTCTTTTGTCTTGCCACCTCACCTGGCATCGGGCTTTTTCCTCACTCGGAGTATACATGGCAGACATTTATTATTTAAGCAATCAACATGCTATGCAGGGTGGCTTGGAAGTAATTCTTCTCATGAGGTGCATGGAACCGAATTGGGAATAAGGAGAGGGCTTACTGAGCAGTGACTGACTACTAACTCACCTCATTTACAATGGATTTCAGGGATTAATATTTGCTCAAGCAATCATCACAAGTCAAGAGGTTAGGGTGAGGCAATCAGTAAATAGTAATGAGGATTTCTAGCATGGAATAGATCATCTTAAATGCAAGGAAGCCTAAGAGAGGACTGAAATTAAATTGGCAGCATGTAAGCATTGAAATCTAGAAGAAAATGCATGATTGACTACTTGAATCTTTTCCAACAATAGGCTTCTTAGGATCAGCAAGAGGATGAATTTAGAAGAGAGCTCAAGAGTCAATTACCTCTTAAATTGGTGAAGCCGGCTAAGAATTAGTGGCCAATGTCCCCATGATCGGTCGCCAATGCTCCCATTAGCTCCATGATGACAACTTCAGCCAAGAACTGAGTCTTCAAGCTCGATTCTTCAATGGGGAAATGAAAGGTTGAACTCCATTAGCTCTCAGCATGCCTTGAAGATCATAGAAGAAGAATGCCCCAAAATCTCACCCCATAATGCCTTCCCATGCTCCATAGCTCTTCCCATTGAGTAAGCAAGCTCCATTGATGGTAAAGAGTCCAATCTTGAAGCCCCAGGACTCAATCTTGAAGGGAACTTGAAGAAAATGAAGGTCGTGGTCTATGGCTATGGCTGCCCCAAATGTCTAGCTTGCAATGTTGCTTCCATCTTCAAGTACGGGCCTCTAGATGCTTGCTTCTTCAAGGATTTCTATAGGTACAAGTTCGTGGGACCAAGGAAGGCAAAAGCCCTCAAGAATCAGTGTGAATGCTAAAGGAGAATCCATGGATATCCATGGCCTGCACCTGTTAGGGGGGGTTTCAGAGGCTGAAGGATGTTCAAGAGGATGAAATGGTGGCTTCAATCTTGCAAGAATCAACTGCCAGATGTTGAGGAAGAAGGCCAAGATGAAGGAGAAGCCTAGTATGGTGCTGATTTTTCTCAGGTAGTTGCCCAAAATTTGCGTCGCAAATTACGGGCTGTGTACAGAAGAAAGGAGGCAGCTCAATCACTCAATTAGGTATTTGAAATGAAGCATAGGGCCCCTTGGAAGCTGTGGTAGAAGGCATTTGATCACTAAGGATGGGAGGAAGAAGATCTCTGCTATTGTTATCCTCCATGGAAGCTTGGCAGGAGCTTGAGAATGAAGAGAGAGAAGATTGCATATGAAAAGTAACCAAGACTAACTCTTCCCTACTTCTTGTGACCACTCTTCCTAAAATTTTACCTTCAAATTTGGCCTAGAATGACCCACGACCTACTAAATGTAGTATTTCAGCCTCCAATCTTGGTCCAAGGACTCCATTAATGCTCTTGGCTGCTGTCCTCTTGGTCCTTGACCTGTGGCTCTTTAGTGCTCCTCCATTTTTGTGCTTGTCACTGTGTACCTAAAGCTTCTTGGATTTTAAAACTGAAAATAATGGTAACTAAGCATGTAAAGTAACTAAATGGATTAGAACTAGAGCTCTGATACCGCTTGTAATGAAGGAGGCAAGAGAGAGAGAAGGAGAGGAGAGAGAGAGGGTGCAGAAGAGAGATAAACATTGCAGGAAGAGAGAGAAAGAGAGTGACGAGGAGAGAGAAATACTAGAAAAAGAGAGAGAAAGACAGAAAGAGAGAGAAAGAAGCCATGAGAGCTTGGAGAAGGAGCTAAAGATGAAAGGAGACTTGTATTATAATCTGATAATGAAAAATCAAGTCGCTAACACCTTATATACTAGCCAGTGTAGCTAGTATTTCCCCATTATTAAACCCCCCTCTCTTACAACAAATGGTCATGAGGTCTCTTGTACTAGGCAAACTGCTAAGGTGAAATTCCTATTGGGTGGGAAGCCAACTTCGGTGAGATTTAGGGTAATGAACCTAGGTGTCCACGAATGTTTACTTGGAATGGATTGGCTAATACCCAATGATGCCCACATCCACTATGGAAAGGGCCAAGTCTCCTTCCGAAATTCTGAAGGGGAACTAGTTACAACTCAAGGAGAAGCTGGTAAGACAAAAATACATCTGGCAAAAGCAACACGGATAATAAAAGGTGTTAGGAAGGGTCTACCTATCTATGTGATTAAACTGAATAAGCTAGATCAGAATCAGGAATCTGGGGAAGAACCTTCATGGTTAAAGGAATATGCAGACGTATTTCCTGAGGAGCTGACAGAACTTCCTCCTCAAAGGGAAGTCGACCACGAAATCAAGCTGGCACTAGGAGCTGCATCAGTCTCACAAAGAGGCCGTATAGGATGTCCACCCCGGAAGCTATTGAACTGAAAGAGCAACTCAAGCAACTGTTAGACCAAGGCTACATCCGTCCTAGCAGTTCACCATGGGGAGCTCCAGTACTGTTCCAGAATAAGAAAGATGGAACGCTTTAGCTATGCATTGACTATAGAGGGTTGAATCAATCAACCATCAAAAATAAATACCCCATTCCAAGAATAGATGAATTACTTGACCGTCTTCAAGGTGCAAAGATCTTCTCTAAGATAGATCTCAGATCTGGATATTATCAAATAAGGATCAAGGAAGAAGATATCCCGAAGACTGCATTCAGCACAAGGTATGGACACTTTGAATTCCTAGTGATGTCATTCGGGTTGACAAATGCTCTTGCTACCTTCAACAGGTTAAGGCAGGATATCTTTAGGCCCTATCTTGATGACTTCGTACTCATCTTCTTTGACGATGCCCTAGTCTACTCTAAACAGAAAAAAGATCATGAGCCCCAGCTTCGCATTGTTCTTGAAACAATGAGAGCACACAAGCTTTATGCCAAGAAGAAGAAGTGTCCCTTTTTCAAGCAACATATTGAATATCTGGGGCTTATTGTATCAGCAAAAGGGATTTCAGTAGATCCAGCCAAGGTCAGAGACGTTCTGGAATGGCCAACACCAACTTTTGTCAAAGAAATACATAGCTTTCTTGGATTGACATGATGGTATAGGATTTTCATCAAAGATTATGCTTTGATTGCAGCACCTCTGACTAATCTACTAAAGAAGCAAGTAGCAATTGTATGGTCACCTACCGAACAGACCAGCTTTGACAAGTTAAAGCAAAGCTCAGTATCAGCACCTATCCTGAAACTTCCTGATATTAGTAAGGAGTTTGAAGTGGTAACTGATGCTAGTGCACTTGCCTTAGGATGTGTGCTTATGCAAGAAGGTCATCCTATAGCGTATTCTTCAAGGAAACTGAAGAGCCATGAAAGGAATTATGCTACCCACGATCTGGAGCTGTTGGCTGTCATCCATGCTCTCAAACTTTGGAGACATTACTTGCTAGGTAACAAATTTTCCCTAGTGACGGACCACAAGAGTCTTAAATGGATCTTCACCCAGAATGAGCTTAATATGAGGCAACGTCGATGGATCAAAGTGCTGGAAGAATATGCCTTTGAAATCAAATATAGGCATGGAAAAGAGAATGTAGTTGCTGATGCACTCAGTCACAAGGCATTTCTAAACTCTCTTATTTTGCAAGATCCATCAACAGCAAGATCTCTAGCCACAAAGGTATCAATGCCAAACAACCCAATTCTTGAGCTAGCTAAAGAAGAGGCATGTCATGACCCAGTCTACCAGAAATTTCTAAGGGAGATCCCCATCAAGGATCAAGACCGGAAGCTAAAGACGAAGTATCAAGAGTTCTCTGTCAATAGTGGACTTGTCTACTTTAGGGCAAGATTATGTATCCCTGCAAGCCAATCTCTCAAGCAGAAGATACTTTGGGAAGCCCATGACTCCCCTTTCTCAAGACATCCTAGCTATGCCAGGACCCTTAATGTGGTCAGGATGAGCTATTATTGGGATAGGCTCAAGGGTGACGTTCTCAAATATGTCACGGAATATTTGTCTTGTCAACACATTAAGGCAGAACATGTCAAAATGCCAGGGAAATTACAACCACTTGACATTCCCCAAATGAAATGGGAATTCATTAGTATGGACTTCGTGGTTGGCCTACCCCAAGTTCAGGGAGGATACAACTCTATTATGGTTGTAGTAGATATGCTCACCAAGGTTGCACATCTCATCCATGTCAAGACAAACTATAAAGCCTCAGACATCACACGATTATTCATCAAGGAAATATTCAAAGTGCATGGGTTACCCAGAAGAATCATTAGTGATCGTGACTCTCTCTTCACATCACACTTCTAGAGGGCTATCTTTGAGGCTATTGGGACTCAACTATGTTTCAGTACAACTTACCATCCCCAAACTAATGGTCAAATGGAATGAGTCAACCAAGTCATTGAAGATATGCTTAGGGCATACTACTGTCGCGAACCCAAAAAGTGGATTCAATATTTGCCACTTGTTGAGTTTGCCTACAATGCTTCTTACCAACAAAGTATTCAGATGACCCCTTTTCAAGCATTATATGGGCACGATTGTCGTACCCCTTTAAGCTTCTTGGACCCAACTTTGAGGGTAGAAGCTTCAAGGTAGATGCTGGAAGACATGGATGACCAAATCAAATCAATAAGACAAGACATCCAAGCTGCCAAGGATAGACAGAAGGCTTACGCAGACTTGAAACGGCAAGACAGATCCTTCGTTGAAGGTGATATGGTCTTCACCCGCGTATGCCCTAAAAAGAGTTCATTGTCCTTGGGAGAGTACAAGAAGCTAAGTTCAAGGTATTGTGGACCTTATAAGATCATTAAGTGCCTAGGGTCTAATGCTTACACATTTCAGCTGCCCGCAACCCTAAAGGTTCATAATGTATTCCACGTTAGCCTATTGAAAAAGTATCTACCTAATCCGAATCATGTACTTGATGATCAGCAAATTGTAATGCCTAGCCAAGGAGTCCTTGAGCTATGGCCTGATAGAGTCCTAGATGTCAGGGAGAGGCATTTGAGGTCAAGGACCTTGAGAGAATACCTCGTCCAGTGGAAAGATTATCCCAAAGAGGATGCCACCTGGATGGACAAAAATACTCTCAACCAACAATACCCCTAGGTCCTCTCGAGATGAGGACATCTCGATTTTGGGGAGAGAATGTAACATGCCATAGAAACCCCCCTGTAATTTCAAAAAAAAGAAAAATAAAAAATGAAAATTTATTATCATTAGTACAAAATTTTTTACTCCCGCCTCTCTCCCCGCCGACAGCTTGTCGGGGGGGAGAGAGAGAGGGGGAGTGGTGGTGATGGGGGGGAGGCATGCAATCTCTAGGTGGAGGGGTGGCCATACCACCCACCTCCTCCCCTCCCCTATATAAGGGGAGGCTTCTCCCCTCCCCTGACTACTACAGACCCAGAGGCTACGCTCCCCCTTCCATACGGCACCACCCCCTGGTCAGCTACTGCACAAGGCCTTTGGGCCTCCGACTGAAGGTTTTCCCCTCCTCACTTGGCAGTGCTGCACACCCCTTCCCTGGGGCCTCCGTCCATAGCCACCTCCCCCCCTGGGCCGTCAGTCGGCTCCTTCTCCCCCCCTCCTTGCTTGGCAGCGCTGCACACCCCTCCCCTTGGCCTTCCAATTGGGCCATCCCCCCCCTGCCGTCCTGCTGAAACGGGTCCCTGGACTACGACCATAGCCACCCCCCCTTCTGATTACCAGTTGCGTGGGCCCCGTGAGGGAGAGTGAGAAGAAGGGAAGTAGAGGGAGAGAAGGAGAAGAAGAGAAGGAGTAGGAGAGAAGTAGAGGAAGAAGAAGAAGAGGGAGAGAAGGAGAAGGAGAGGAGAAGAGGGAGTGGGGGAGTGGAGAGAAGAAGAGGGAGAGAAGGAGAAGAGAAGAAGAAGGAGTGGGAGAGAGAAGGGAAGAAGTGAGAGAGAAGAGAAGAAGAGGGAGAGAAGGAGAAGGAGAGAAAAAGGAGTGAGGAGAGAGAGAGTAAGAGGGAGAGAAGGAGAAGAAGAGAAGAAGGAGTGGGAGAGAGAAGAGAAGAAGAGGGAGAGAAGGAGGAGGGAAGAGAAGGAGAGAGAGAGAAGTAGAAAGAGAGAAGAAAAGAAGAAGAGAAAGAGAGGGTGGACCTTCACCTTGTCCATTCCTACCAAGGCATATATGTCTCTCTTTGGCTTTCTCTCTACTTTGTTTGACATGATTGTGAAACGTGAATTCTAAATGACTATGCATGCACTGAACTGGTTTAAAAGCTATTTTATGTGAAGTAAGGCGATAACCTTATCATTTTATGTGAGTAAAAGCTATCATTTCATGCATAAAATCTTATGCAAATTCCAAACTCTACTATTTCGTGCATGCAATTTAGTACTTAGAGTAAACAGAACCCTAAGACTCATTCTTGTTCCATGCACGTCACCAATCCTTTCATCTCTTCCACGAGAAATAATACCTAATTAATTTTTAAAGCTTAGAACCTGGGCTTGATTCGTGTATGCTGCGTTGGTCGCTCCGCTCGCCTCTCCAACATTACTGGTAGCTTGGGCGCCTACGCTTCCCACGAATTTCTTCTTGGGAGCCATTCGCCTTGCGAAGATTGGACAGTCCGAACCTTAATGGTTTTCGGATCGACAAGTTCGGGTAGGAAAGACTGCTGGATGGGGCCCTTCGCCGAGAGAGTGGTTTGGGTGTGGCTCCTTGCATCTACTCACCAACTCTCACTCCCTCTCCTTCTTTCTCTCTCTCTCTCTCTTCCTCTTCTTTTCCCTTTTCCTCCTACTCTTTCTCTCTCTCCTTCACTTCTTATTCTTTTCTCTTATTCTCCTACTCTCTCTCTCTCTCCTTCTCTTCTTCTCCTCTCCCTCTCCCACTTCTTTATGAAATGTTAATTTCTGTTCATGAGATACACTTGCATCGTTAGAAAAAACCCTAGACTTTCATAGACACAAGTCACATGTGATCCGGTGCAAGTCACATGTGATCTGGTGCATTAGAAATAAAGAGAGATTAAAGTCATTTAGGAGGTACAACTATACTAAAGGCACAATGTGCATGATGGTTAAGGTTGATTGGGAAATCTTGCATAGAACCGCACTAAGAGAATTGGAAGGATTGCATGCATCTAGACTGCATCTTGAAATTCTAAATGAAGAATCATGTGTTGCCATGTGTGTTAACTGAGCTTGGTTGAAACTAGAAGATTAAAAGACCTTGGTTGGGTTGTGAATAAGGCATGTCCATTGCCTTGACTGACCAGCTAATGCTTGAGTTAGGGTAAAGATACCCTAAGGTAAAACCCAAAGGAAAAGGCCAAGTTAAAAATAAGTTAACTTACCAAGATCAATTGCTTGCATAATCTTGTTTGAGATTATTGGGATCTCGCCAAGTCACGAAAAGACCCAAGATCGGATGTTGGGAGTATCCGGGAAGAAAAAAGAGTCACACCTTAGCAGTCGCTGTACAAGCGACCTCCGAAATGTTCGTGCTTGTACTTAGGTACATTATTTGATCTCTTTGCTCAAGGAACTAAGTCAAGGAAAATACTTAATGCTTCAGGTTGAAAGCCTGGAGGTAGGAACAGTTACCTTTGACTGTCTGCCTGGCCCTATCCAAGGGGGTTGTTAGCCGCACCGGGTATAAGAACCTAACCCGCTGCGAGAGGTCTCTTTGTGGGTGCTGCTTGGAGTGGGAGGACACTTGGGTGCCAAGGGAGGCTCTGTCTGTAAATCCCTTGCCTCTGGATCTCACACAAGAGGCCGACGTGACTCGAGATGGGATCTTGAGGCCCGTGTACTAGTCAACGTGCGGAACTTGGAATAGCAATCCTGTAGATTGCTGAGATAGCCTTTGGGCATGATATTGGATGTACTCCAGGATTTTGATAAATAAAAAGTAGTTATTGGAGAAAAAGGAACTTGCTTGGCATTGTTTTTGTGTCAGTGCCTAAGTTATGTGAACCCGTGATTAATTTGTTTAATTAAGGAATCTGATTTTGCATGTCAAAATGTAATGTGTTAGGTAATTAGATAACTAAAGCAAACTGAGAACAGTGCGGTGGACGTGACTTAGGTGTCCTACGGAAGGGTGGTCCCGATTAGCTAGGAACTTTTCTCAAATGATGAGATAATAAGACAATGAAGACCTAGTGTCAGTAGATGTAGAATTTTTAGTTCTTTTTTAGGGGAAAGGAATGGGACTATGCTATATGGCAGAGAGGTTGACCTTGGCATCCCTCTTGTTTCCCATTCTCCATGAACCAAGTGCAGCATGAATCCGCTTCGACTCTGTTGTTTCTACGCAAAGTGGTACATCTGGAGCTCGACTCTAGCTTCTTCCTAGATACTTTGCTGATAGGAAAGGAACCCTGACCTCAGGTCGATCCCAAGTGGGAAAGGCTAGACACTTCCGCTCGCGGCAGACTCGGGAAGACCTAGATAGCAAACCCTGTGTCATTCCCTGTGAGTGCCAAGCGGAGCCTTCTAGACACTCCTCCCGATGGGCTGCTAAGACGTGTCCCACAAGCAAACAAGCGGACACGTTACAACAAGATGGTAAAACTAAGTACTTGGTTGATGTGCTACATGTACCAAATATTATCAAAAACTTGGTTTCTATTGGTCAAATGGTAGAATAGGGATTGAGCCAAATTTGGTTTACACCAAGTCTAATGGTTGCTATATTTAGAAGATCTAAGAAATGATTGCATGTTGATTGCAAAAAGGAAATGTACTGGTTGATTATTTACTCTTGATGCAAGTCTACTTGAAATGAATATTGCCATGTTTACACAAGGTTCATGTATTGCACCTGACATTGAAATTTAGCATGAGAGAATTGGTCATGTGAATGTGCAGCAGCTGAAAGACATGCAATCAAAACAAATTGTAGATGGATTTCCCAAGTTTACAATTGATGGGATACATAAAGTATGTAAAGCATGTTAATTTAAAAAGAAAGCAAGACATGCATTTTCACACAAAAAGAATGTATACAAGAAGCCACTTGAATTGATACTCTAATGTGTGGGGTTCTACAAAGACTACAAATTTGAGTGGTTGTGAGTATTATATTCTCTTCATTGATGATTATATTCATAAATTATGGGTTTACTTCATGCATAAGAAAAGTGAGGTGTTCACTCACTTTAAAGCTTTAAGGCTTTGGTCGAAAAGGAGATAGAGTTGCATATTAAATGCCTAAGGTTGGATAGAGGGGAAGAATATCTCTCCAATTAATTTTTTGACTTTTTGCAAAAAAATGAAATACAAAGGTAGTATACATGTAGATATACTCCACAACAAAATGGAGTTGCTGAGCAGAAAAATAGACATATTGCAAAGGTGGCTTGTGCATTGATGTCAGAAGGAAACTTGCCTCATTACTGTTAGGCTGAAGCAATTGCTACTATTGTATACATTATGAACAGGACACCTACTGTTGTTGTACATGGCGTGACACTCGAAGAGAAGTTTATGGGTAGAAATTCAAATATGTTCCATCTAAAGTATTTGGTTGGATTTCTTAAGTGCATATTCCTGATGAGTTGTACAATAAATTGGATCCCAAAGTAGAAAAATACTCATTTGTTGGATAGAAAAATGTGCAAAAGGGATATACATATTATAACCCTGTTACATGTGAGCTGTGTGAAAATGGATGTTGTTTTTTATTAGATGAGTAGTTGGTATAGTATGATGCAAAATGCAATTGGGATTGATGAACATGAGATTGTGGCTTTGCAGAAAATAAGTCAACAGTCACAAACATTGAGTGGATCACAAGAACCTCCTAGTCATGGTTCTGTTGGTAGACCTTAGAGTGGCAGATTGAGGTCACAGGTTACTCTGCAAAGTACATCATAGATGTCAAAAAAAGGTTTTAAAAAAGTTAGCAACTCACATATCGTGATAGATATATCATTAGGTTTCTCTCATGTTAATGCTGATTCATATGGCTCTAAGCACAACTTGGATGAGGAGTTTGGGATTATGTCTATTAAAGCACTGGGTGTGCCAAAGGCACTAGAGGATGCTAAAGCACTTGGTAGCAATCTAGGTCCATGCAGGTCAAGTAAGAAAGCCAACATAGTGATTGATATATGATAGCTATGTAGCTCATCACTATACATACATAGCTAATGTTGTGCAAGATATGAAGCCCACTTATTTTGAGAATGTAATGGGTAATGAGTATTGGAATTATACTATGGATGAAGAAATGGTTGCACTTATGGATAATGACACATCAGAGTTTGTGCTTTTACATGCAGGCAAGAAAGTTATTAGTTGCAAATGGGTTTACAAGGCAGCATAAGTTAGATGGATCTAATGAGTGTTATAAGGCAAGATTGGTTACCAAAGGGTATGCACAAACTTATGGTATTGATTATGATGAGACTTTTGCTTCAGTGGCTAAAATGGCCTCTATAAGGGATGTCATAGCAGTAGTTGCATCAAAAGGTTGGATTATACATCAAATGGATGTTAAGAATGCCTTCTTGCGGGGGAGTTACAAGAGGAAGTTCATGTGGAGCAACCACCTAGTTATGTGGATGAGAATCATTTAGATTATATATGGAGGCTTCATAAGGGCTTGTATGGACTGAAGTAAGCACCCATGACACTGTATGATAGGATTGCATAATACTTTATTAGCATTGGATTTTGCAGAGCATAGACTAATTGCTCACTCTATGTCTATGAAAATGATGCAGTTATTGTAATTATTACTATATATGTGGATGATTTGATCATTGTGGGTGATAGTGAGATAGAGATTGACCATGTGAAGGGTCTCCTTAAGACTGAATTTGAGATGAAGGATTTGGGAGAGCTATGCTATTTTCTTGGCATAGAGATAATCAAGACCCTAGAGGATATATGGTTGTCAGAGATATTATGTGTTGGATATATTTAAAAAGTATGATATGGCTAATTGTAAGCTTATTTCTATACCTTTGGAAGTTAATACTAAGCTTAGTGCACATGAGGGAGACTTGATTGAGGATGTCACTATGTACTAGAAGATTATGGGCAGCCTTATCTATTTGATGATCATTGGGCTATACCTAAACTATGTAGTTGTCTTAGAGAGTTTATTTATCTAGCTTCCATGGAAGCCACATTTAGTTGCAGTGTGGCGCACATGGCGCTATATCAAGTCCTCATTGGACAATGCCTTATTCTATGGTGCAAGTATACCATTGGACTTGCATGGTTACATAGATGCAAATTTGGTTGGTAGTATTTCAGATAGGAAATCTACGAGTGGTTTTATCTTTTTCTTTGGTAGTGATGTTGTTACTTAGAGTAGCAAGAAATAGCCAGCAATTACCTTGTCTAGTATAGGGGTAAAGTACAAAGGTGCTAAAATTGCAGCATGTGAGATAGCTTGATTACACAAGCTACTTAGCAATTTGGGGATACAAGCAGACAAGAAGGTTATTATCTATTGTGATAACCTTAGTAGCATTCAATTGGCTAGGAACCTAGTATATCATGCACAGACCAAACAAATAGAGGTCCACTACCATTTCATTTAGGAGTGGGTTCTAGCAAGTGATATTGACTTGGTTTATGTCAGCATAGAGGATCAAGCTACTGACATTTTCATTGAGGCCTTGGGAGTTGAGAAGCTTCAACACCTCAGGACTATGCTTGGAGTTCATGACTTGACGAGTTCACGAGCTCAAAGGGAGAATTGAGAAAGCGAGCTCTACATGAGCTCACATCCACTATGCACTTTCATGATGTGGCTAGATATTATTCACTGGCATGTTAACTAACTACAAGGATACGCCAATGATTGTACATCTAGACTATACCCACATAGCCCATCCTTGGTTATGGCACATTCATTGTGTCACCTCTTCTTTTCTTAATGGGTTCACACTTAGTTATCATATGTACATACTTGTAGTACTTTCATGTTAGTCTTTTATCACATTGTAGACTTAGTTCTTTTATGTGGAAGAAGAATAAAGAAGAAGAAGAAGATTTCAACCCAATCTCTCTGTGTTCTCAAGTCTCCCGTTGCTTTTGCGTGTGCTCATAGGTTCTTCATCTCTCTCTCCTCTTGTTTGTTTTCAACCTCCTCCTGCTCCTTCTCCTCCACCATCTTTTTCCCTTTTCCTCTTCCTTCTCCTTTTCTCCCTCCCACTTCTCCCCCCCTCTCTCTCTCCACAACAATTCTATTTGTCTCTCTATGTTCATCCCTCATGCACACACATACACACACTCACTCACTCACTCACTCACATGCACATGCACATGCACACACACAAACACACACAGACTCTCTCTCTCTCTCTCTCTCTCTCTCTCTCTCTCTCTCTCTCTCTCTCTCTCTCTCTCTCTCTCTCTCTCTCTCTCTCTCTCTCCAAACCCCTTCTCCCTACCATTTAACTCCTTGGGATAATATTTCACCTATTTATATCTCTACATGTGCATTGAGTTTTCAAAATAGAATTGCATGATAAACTATTTTCTATTTTAAAGGAGAATTGGTAATACTGTGTGTGTGTGTGTGTGGGTGTGTGTGTGTGTGCAGATTAACATATGTTAACTCTATATATATATATATATATATATATATATATATATATATATATATATATATATATATATATATATATATATATATATATATATATATATATATATATATATAATATTGTTATATAGTAATAGTTATAATATTATTAACTAATAACACACACACACACACACACACACACACACACAAATATATATAACCAACTATTATTTATACATAATATATATAGTTTTAATATAAAGTATAATGATTTATAGTTCATATAAAGCAAAACCAACAAAGAAAAGCAAGAGAGAGAGGGGGGAATGTGTGTGTGTGGGTGAAAAAATATTTTTCCCTAGGAGGATGGCACCTATACTCATACTCTCTCTCTTCTCTCTCTCTTAGGGCCGCAAACAAGTTTGGTTTTAAGTTTTAGTTTTGCACATGATAATACAATTATCAAAATGGTGAATGGCGTAATGGTATGAGTGTGTGCCTCTCAAGGAGGAAAGGATTAATTGTTCAATTCACATTTAGACCATGCATTCATTTTGCTTACATTCATGTTCTCTTACATTCTTTATGCATTCATTTTTCTTATGTTCACATTTTCTTATATTCTTTATACATTCATTTTGCTTCTGTCCACCTTCTCTCACGCACATCTTCCACTCGCGAATCTCTTTTTGTTTGTCTTACTAGTATTTTTTCTCAATAGTTTGATTATTTTATTTATTAACTAATCATTCTAATTGATTTATTTCACAAACTCATCGTCAATTGATTCACTTTCCACTAACTCATCATTACCTCTTTTTATTATCATGCTATTATCGTCAATTGATTCACTTTGTCTTTGTTGTTACTATTATCATGCTATAGTATGATATTCTTCTCTTATATGTAGTGGGTTAATCTATTATTTAAGGTGGTTTGTAGTAATTTCAAAAAAAAATATTAGCATAAGTAATGTAAGTAACATGACATCTTAGAAAAGGTACATTATGATGTTCTTCCAAGTATGTGTAGTGAGCTATTCTACCATATTTAAGAAAAAACGTCTAGTTGCTTACATGCATATGATGGTTTATGGAAAAGTAAAAATAATAATAAATTTTAATACTATTATCATGGGTGCCCCATTTCAACGATAATGAGGATGGTCTTGATGTCCATGTTGAATAGGCCACAATCAAAGATGGATCTAGAGATGGAAGAAACCACAACCTTTGTGTTAATAGCACCTTGTGGACAAGGAAGAGCAAGGATCTAATGAAAATCTCAATCTAGAGAAAGTTATAGGAAGCCAAAGAGGGGGTCAAGAAGTAGTTCTCTATGGTCACAAGAGGTAGTGATGATGGTATGGGTAACAAGATCTTGAATCATATGGCTAGGTTCCTTGCATTTCTATACTAGGGAGAGTTGCAATGGTCATAGAAGGTCATGACAATGATATGGATGACAAGCATGAAAGCCCATGCCTAGTTCTCTCATATTTCTACACTACACTACACATGCGCACGCACACACACACATTAATAATATTATAAAAATTTAATATGATTGACAACATAAAATGTAAATATTATTACTTTTTAGTATCATAATAGATTAGTATGCTAATATTAATATGTTAGTATGTCCATATTAATTAGCATATTAACATTTTTCATCTCTCTCTCTCCCCCCTTGAAGAGAGAGGGTTCTTTTTTTTTTTGGAAAGGAGTTGTCATCAATCCCCATTTCAACATTAACATTTTTCAAAGCTCCCCTCTCTGCACAAAGAGAGAAAATGAGAGGAAATGTTAGAAAGTTGTCATGCAATATAAGATGCACCCAAAGTCCCCAGATTGGTTACCAAGAGAAGGTGGCATTGAAATATGGAAGAGGGATTTTGCAGGAAAGCCTACTCTTCCAAAGGGTATTCCAATGTTGCTACTCATGTTTGATTACATTAAGGATCATCAAGAAGTAGTAACTGGAGTTAAAGATTATTTGAAGTATTGGGAAAGATGGTCAAATGTACAAGGACCTAAAGTAGAGTTCACAAAGTTTATAACACCAGTGGTTGATTATTGGAAACATATGATCTACGAGCTTCAAACTCCAAATGTCCAAGAAGATATATTTTTCATATATTTTTGGCCAAGAACACAAAGTGATGTAACCAGTATAGATGTAGATAATGCAAATGACTTTATTGGATTGGAAGAGTTAAATTATCACAATTATGGTCCTCTTAGCAATGGCTATCAACATGTTGATCTCGATTGATCTTATACTAGTCACCTCATTTATAGTGAATGTAAGGAAGATGTGAACTAAGACATGCCCCATATGTCAATCATGGTGATAAGATCCTTCAAGTTACACTGATGCCAAGATGGGGAGTCCAAAAAATGCAAGAATACTATAGGAGGGTATATGCCTAACCACCTTCTCATTGAAATTATTCTTATTTTTTCACTCGTAGGTATCAATATCTCTTTGTAAGAAAGTTATGCTTATGCTATTCATAATCAATACAATTTATTTTAGTTGATGGTGTAGAAATAGAACAAAGTTGATGTGCACATCCTAATGTATTCACTGAGATACATGTTGACATCATATGAACCATGACCAAGTGGGAAGAGAACATGAACAATAAAATCTCAAAGGTGATATTTAGGCAAGATGAGGCTATTGCATGCAAGTTGTCTTTTGTAATTGTTGTTGTGTTTTCTAGAAAGATGGTTACTATTCCGTAGGATGATGGATGCAAACTCATGTTGATCAACTCTTTGGAATACCTATTGTCATGGCTAGGCTCGACTATGTTGTTGAATAGCCTATAATCTATTTCGTTTTCTACTTCTAGCATTGCATCAAATGGGAAGTCTCACAATGTACTTCTAAAAATATTTCAATTGATTGTTTGCTAAGAATACAGAGGCATGTCTATGGATGTGGATGTTCTACTATTGTGTTCTATTTTTGCATCACTAGGCTATGTAGGCTAGATGTTATCAAGTTAAGTTGGTGTATCACCAATGAGCAAATGATACACTATTCCAAGATACCAAAGGATTGTCAAGAATCGATAATTCTCAAGTCCTACGTTCTGTTTATGTTCATTGTTGTTCTTTTAGACATCAAGATTGACACATCAATTATACTCACCATATGCTATAGCTATAGTGGATTAGCATGGATAATCCTTTTGTATAGATTGGAAACATGCCAATTATGTACTTGTTTTAATCTTTATTTGCACAACATGGTCCAAATTTACTCTATGATATCAACCTCATGTTGTTGGCATGCAAAAATGAGAACTGTACTTAATAGAATTGCTAAAACTTGCATTTGTTTCATATATATATCACTCTTTTGTTAGACAGTGTTCTAATGATGCATCATGATTACTCCACAAGATGTGCATACTGTTAATATGCCAATGATGCTTGCACATTCAATTTCCCAAGTTGATTGCGATTTGTATATATCATACCAACATTACATGGTTTTAGTGATGTTTTTGTCAAAGCTATAGTTCTTCTTTTCTTAAAAGACCTTAATGAGGCCCTATGATTTGGCATCTACATGGAGTGCATTGTTGTTTTATATTATATTAACATAATGATGTATATTTATTCATGACAATAGTATGATTATATAATTGAATATGGTTTTACATCTTAATCTCTCTCTTTTTTTAAACATGGTTTTTTTTGGATATTTTGGTCAAATGTAGTTGCAAGTTTTTGAAGCTAATTTGACTAGAAAGTTGTCATATAGCCTAACATGTTGTGTTGATAAACCTTGCAAAGCGTAAAAGAAAAGTTGATTGGTCAAACTCTAATATGTGATGGCTTTCACATATAACATTTTCTTTTGTTAAGAATTATCTTGTAACATTGTAAAAACGCTTCAATAACACAAGAAAACACATAAACACCTTATACAAGCAACATATTGAAGAGCTAGCACAAGTCTCTTCATTGTTTTGTAATTATGGAGGATAATGTTCCCTTGTCTTCTGAGAAGATTTAAACTTTCCGTTTTTTTTTTCTTTATTGTTCATTATCAAAAAAGAAAAAATAAGGTGTATGAAGATTGTAGTTACCTTTGCTAAATTGAAGCATGTAATGATGAGAGATTCATATTTAATCACACACACACACACACACACACACACACACACACACACACACACACACACACACACACACACACACACACATGTTCTCCCTCTATCTCTTGATTGGGTCACCATTATTAGTTGTTGACTATAACATAAAATAGTATACTATATTAAGAATTGTTAGTTATTAACTACAATATACACTAACTACATATACTCTTTCTAACTAGTTAATTCATTACAATACTAGCCATCACCAACTATTTGCTAGCTATGTTTTTCATATTAATCACTATTTATAATGACTAATCTTTTAGTATATCCCTCCCTCCCTCCTTCCCTCTCTCCCTCTCTCCCTCCCTCCCTCCCTCCAACTTTAGGAATAAAGGCACCTATGCCTAACCGCCTATATATTCATTAAACTAACAATATCTATACACTTGTACACTATAGTGATAGGCAATCATAATTGTCACTTTATTTTTTATTCTTTTGGTGATATTTGAATAAGGAAAGGCCAATCACACATTGTGACTATTAGAGTTTCCACATACACACACACACACACACTCTCTCTCTCTCTCTCTCTCTCTCTCTCTCTCTCTCTCTCTCTCTCTCTCTCTCTCTCTCTCTCTCTCTCTCTCTCTCTCTCTCTCTCTCTCTCTCTCTCTCTCTCTCTCTGTCTCTCTCTCTCTCTCTCTCTCCACTGGCCATAACTCTTACTTTTTGTGTGCTTCCACACTCAGGTTATATCTTCCAAGTGGCATTAGAGCCAACCATTAAAGGAGCTTCTTCATATGTTACTTCATCTCCGATTGAAAACTTTAACTCAAGATTTCATGGAAACCATTGTTTCTTCCTCTCAAGATATGCATTGAGTATTTCTATCTTTTGGCTTGTTTCAGCTTGCTCCATGCTCGTTGAGAGTTTTCAAGGCTGAGCTAAGCCTTGTTGAGTGCTTATAGAGATAAGGAGCAGCCATTTTATCCATTTTGAGTGAAAACAGAGCATGTTGTAGAAGTTGTGTGGACAGCTATGGTTACTTGACAGTACTATTGTATTTTGGCCATAACTTTAACATACGATATCGGATTTAGACATTCTATAGCTAGAAACAAAGAGTGCAACAAGATCTATAGATCTAGATACTCAAAACATTGATTTTGTGTAGTTCTCTAGTCTATGTTTCACATGGAACACAATAGCTCTAGTTTGGACAACAAATACTATATTCCATAATGCATGCTTAATGCTTTGGGGATGTTATTTTGGTACTCGAGTGGTATAGTTATGCTTTTGGGACAGATTTGAGCTTAAACTAGCTTAGATTTCATTATTATTTTAGTGCTGTAATAATAGGCAACAAACATTTATCAATGAAAACCTTATGTCTAATGCTCATTGATACTTTACGTGATACTCAGTGGATATACTACTACTTCGATTATTATGTATAATTCCCAATATACTATGGCATGCTTTTGAGCTGAGATTTGGGCTCCATTACATTGATCTTGGCTGTGGTTACAAGCCTTGGTTACTTCAGTGGCTTATGCAATTATTACGAGCTTGAAGACTTTATTGGGTTTTATGCTTCTAACTTATGCTTCATGTATCTTGGATACTCGGGTGTCAAGTACCGTACTGAGGTTTCGAGCGTGCAATGCTCATTTGGCATTTAATTTTGTTCTAGTGGTGGGAGTTACTTGCACTACTCTGAGGTGCCTCCTCAACAGACTCGGAGGACTCCTCTTAATAGTCGACCGAAATTCATATCCATGCACATCACCATCCCCTCTCCCCATGGGAAACCTCGGACTTAGGTGAACATGGGAATCTTAGTTCTACTTCATAGGGGAAGCGTGGACAAGTCACCCCTACTAACAACAATCTAACGCCCACTTAAGAAAGACCACTTTGTAATCAATCAAAGGCAGGAGTGAGGTTAACACCGCACTTGGTTCAAAGAGAAGAGAGACAAGGGAGAGTGTAACTCAATCCCCCTACCCATAAGGTAAAATCTCAACTCTAGCCCCCTAAAACGGTATTAAACCCAGTAACTAATCCTACAGATATTGGAAGGGTCACGATTTAATCAGCTCTATCTAGTGTTGAAAAGTTACTCGACTTATCGGATCCACCCAACCATAGGCATTTGATTGTCAGGATAGAAGCCTCCTACTTTCCTCAATTGGGTTTGCTTAGTTTTCTAATTAGCAAAGCATACTACCACGTTGTTTGGACAAATAAAATCAACTTCCTTTTATTACTCTGTTAATCTTAGTTTGTTAAACTCGATCTTTAGCACATAACAAACAATTTGAAAATCAAATACTTTATTTCATAGTAGCATCCAGAACCATCACTCTGCATAGTGGTATAAAATTCGTCTTTTTACAAAAAGACACTATCCGGCCGAGGATAGGACCTTCCAATCCCTTGGGATTGGGTTCTATGTGATCACATTTTGTCTGTGGTCAATAGGGAATTTACTGGCTTAAAGTCCCTTTAAGCTTCCCTGAGCCTCAGGAGCCGTCCTACATAATAGGGGCACTTACCACTCAGCCTTTTGCCCTCTTAGGTGCTTGAGTGATCAAAAACCAAAAACACCTATCTCCCTAGGGAGCATAGGACCCCCACCTGTAGGTGAGTTTTTCCACACTCCGCAGAGTGTTAGGGAGCATTGGTTTGGGAATCCCAATGTCCCAAACCACCACAATCCACAACTCCTTCGTCTAAGTAAGCACGGAATCATAAGAGCTATAATTCATCATTCACAAATCCAAAAGCAATCATAACCATAAGACATTTTTAACACACTTGTCAATGTATTCGACACATAGAATCTATTTCCTCCATCAATTTTTGTGTTCCTTCCTAAAAAGTAATTGATAATACTAACAAGTTTTTGTAAGTTCAAGTGTATTCTAACTTATCGTAATCCATGTAACGGGCTAACTTATCCCTCATTAGGAAGTTGTAGAGTTAATAGCTTAAAAGTAATCTTTTTCTTATGTACTAAACCTGATTATCTCCATTCGACCATCCATCGTGATTCCATGGAGGATGGTGCTAAACAATTTTTCATCATCTCCAATATCCTTATAAATTGACAAAATTGAGCCATCGTCGCTCACCATCAAAGAGGAGCATCTCCTCCCTTTGGACTCCTTGTCTTACACCACCCCATTATAGATATTTTAACCTCAAGAGTGCACTATTTTTAAGAGTCCTATTGATCAAGGGTGGGATCCCACAAATCAACTAAAGGGTCATGAAGAGTATTTTGCACATGATGGTAGTCCATACTTGCAATCATTAGGACTACAAGCATCAACACAATCGTCCGCCCCCCCCCCCCCCCCCCCCCCTCGCTCGAGAAATTCATGATATATCAAAATTTAAGCTTGGAAGGAACTGAGAACTCTCTTATTACTCAATTGGAGTCTGGCTTCTTTTTTGTAACACATAGTTCAAATGAAATTGTAAGAAGATTTCTCTCAAAGCTTCTTGGAATGAGCACCATGTCAACAAGGCTCAAGAAATGCCCCCCCCCCCCCCCAAATAGAAATTCACGATATATCAAAATTTAAGCTTCAAACCCAAGACGTTGGATGATAATTATCATGATAACATTTCATGTAAACCCATAAGAGACACCATTTCTATTGGACCTAAAATGTTCGAACAAAGAAAGAGGAGACGTAAAGATGCAAAAAGAGACTAGATGATAGATTATAAGTCTTCTTTGAATAAAGGGAACTGTTGCACATAAATGTTTGCAAGCTTACACTAGGCTTCTTATACCCCAACTAATTGACTACTTCCGTGTCAATGGGTTGGTGCAAAAATTTGCATATTTTTTATGTACTACATCTCGATAGGCGAACTTCACTTTACAAAAACACAAATGTTCAAACGAGCATTCATTATCCAAGGAAAACTCTTGCTCTAGAGGCTTGTCTACTTGTTTAGGAACAAGGTTCACAAAAAACAAAGGTCTAACCCAGAAAGAATTGCAAAAAGTACCCCCAAATAAAAAACAACTTGAAGATTTGTAGAACGTTCAAAACCTTTTAACTTTATAATCTTGACTTACGAAGATGGCAAACGTATATAACTTCATTCCAGAATCCTTCCAAACTTTTCGGTTAAAAGTTAATTGTATTTGCTATTGAAAATATTTTTCTTAACGAGCTATGACGGCCCAAGGATTTGTTCATTGTATGATGGGATCAATGGTCACCCTCTCGCATAAGACCGCTTAATTCTAAAGGAGTATACGATCTACCAAGAACGATTGGTTATCGATGGAAAACATTCTTTAACATCTAGATTCTACAATAAAGTGGACGAGCGCACAAGGTTCAAAACATCCAACTCTGATTGTGATGCGACCCGCTTGTAAGGTGGCATGATTTGTTGCAAAAGCATATACAGCTTGGTTTGATTTGATTACACAAGTTCAAAAAGGATTTTGCCAGGATGAATCCTCTTGTGAAGTGCATGACAAACTTCAATGTCCAACGTCAAAAGTTTGTGACACGGCTGACATTTGATAAGTACACAACTCTCTTTAAAGAGGCCTTGATCTTTTGTATACATACATGATGAGTTGGTAAACACTGTTAGTATAGCCTGTACAAGTCAACTGTAACAGACATCCATCATCCGCACAAAACCTTTACAATGTTTACACACCTAAATATGTATGTGCTCTATGTTTAGGCCCTTAGCCAACAGCACCACCTTCTAAAACACCATTCTTCTTGAGCCACATTATGCAAGCCTCCCATACCTTGGTTGTGACACCAGCCTGTCACACAGATATCTGCATCTATTAAAGTGATTTTCCAAACACACACTTACAGCAACACCACAGTGGAGTCGATGCATGTGCAAACACACTCACGAGTTAGTCAAACACTACTCCCTACTATATAAACTGTACAAGTGCCTGCCATTTTCTGTGTTAGTTCAGGAAAACTCATTTAAACATGCACAAGGTTCTCCTCAATAAAATCTGGAGTTTCTGAAATTGATCTTTGATAATGTACACCTTCTATACAGATACGAAAAAATTTCGACACAACCCAATGCTAGAGCCTACTCTGACTGGTCATCAGCAGACTCGTCTCCAACAGCTGCTGCAGCATCCTTGCCACTCCTGTATTTAGCCATTTCAGATGCATATCTTGTCTTGTCCGCTCGTGCACTAGCGTTGTACGGTTCTTTTTCTTCATCTGCAAAACATCAATGGAAGGATTCACCCCTGTTGTAAGGAGTCCCAAAGCTAGGCATCACAAACCCAAGAGTATCCAGACCCTACCTGTCATCTTCTTCCATCTCTCTCCAAGAACTCTTGCAACATCCTTAAACTGCAATTCTGGATTAGTTCTCTTAAGATTCTGCCAAGAATAACAGTTTGAATAAGATGAAATGTTATGCCCAAACCTCTGCATGTTATTTCCCAATGGTAGAAGAAAGCCAAACGAAAAACAACATCTAAGTAACAGGTAAGTATAAACCTCTCTTTCAACTTGACAAAAGTACATAAAACTTGACAGAGCTCTTTTTGGGGCATTTGGATCTTTCTTTCGTTTCTTCTTCTTCTTTCCACCCTCTTCAATGTCTTCCTTCTTCTTCTTCTTTACTGCAGGCTTTGGAGCAGCAGGTTCCTTTTTCTTTGGCTCTTTTTTAGAAGTCTTTTGAATTAAAAAAAAGAAACATTTTCAGAAACAGTGCAACTAATTAGGGCAGATGTGATTGTAGTAAAACTGTATACTTGCCTCTTCATCTCGCCCTTCACTTGCATTGGATTCTTCCTCTTCTGAATCATCAGTCGGAGAACCTGCATCATCTTTCTCTGCAACAAAGTCCTCATCCTAGCAAAACAATACATGGACATGTTAGCCATTGATAACAGTCCTCATTCTAGCAAAACAATACATGGACATGTTAGCCATTAATAACAGTCCTCATCCTAGCAAAACAGTAATGAACACATTTGCCATGAATAAACAAAATTGTAGAACCTAACCTCTTCGTCACTATTGAGGGCATCTCCCACAGCCCCACCTTCTCGGGCATTTTTAATTCGATTCAGATGAGGATCCACTGCCTCATCGTCTGACCCTTCTAAGGCAGCTGCAACTCCACTTGTCCCTTGGACTTCACCCAAGTTCATGATTTTCAAATTCTTAGAGCTGCACATAACCCATATTCAGCATATATAATACGAGTTTTGGCAGAGACATTACATACTTATTTGCGGCATTATATATATATATATATATATATATATATACACTGCAGCCAAATGCCAATAAGACATTACACAAAGTTGAATTTGCAGATTGGTTACTAATTTCACACAAAACTGAAGGCATGCTTATCTTCAACTTGATGTTAAAATTAGTGACCACACTATGGATGGATAATCAGCTGGCAGCAAAAACTTCTAGAATGTCCCCCACACTTTAATCTTTTCAAAGCAGTAATAAACCCAAAATGTGTGACTTTGACGTTCAGGAATCGAAGCAGGTAAAACACCTAATGAAGCAATCAACATAAGGTCTTGCAGCATAAACATCTCAACTTTGTGAATGTAAATAAGTACGTGTATATATCATCACAATTTACAAGCCCTTGAAAACATGAAATATGCAAAAAAATCATCAACTTTCAGCAAAGAGAAACAGTTACCACCCACTTGATAAAATTAAACAGATTATGATATTCATTTCGCTGTATGTTGCGAAACTGGTGTTCCTGTTCACTTTTGAGGCGAATGACGAGGTCAAAGTAGTGGGAAGCAATGCTGCTTGTACCGGCCGCACCATGTCTTTCAAATTCAAGATAATCAATCTGTAAAGGCACATGGCTTAGACTCAGACTCGTGAACATAAACATCCAGTTCAAATAACTTTCAGAACTAAAAGAAGAGCAGCGAAGAACCTCATCATGGAGTATCAAAGTTGGTGGCTTGGGAAGGAAGAAAAAGCTTTTCTCCAATGGATATAAGATGCCATCCTCTGCCTTGAGTGATGCCCTTACATGATACCCATCTTGATTGCTTCGGAATTTACCTGGACGAGTCACCTTAGCCCCAGATAAACCTCGCAGAATTTGTGCAAACACTTCCACTGCTAGGCCCTATGCCATGAAGAAATAAACGAAGTCATGACCCTCAAAGCATTCCAAAGAAACTGTTGCGGACACAATTTATAGAGAAAAACAAGTAAGCTGTGAGCACCTTGTATGAAGCTTGTAAATGATCCTTATACTTTGTATTTAGCAACTCTTCACTAATAGTTAGATCACACTCAAAAATCTCTTCAGTGTGAAACTGAAAGTCACCAAGGAAACGAGGGTAGATCAGTTCATTGGCAGAGAAAACACTAGTTCCAAGAGAGATGCAGAGCAAATAAGGTGGAAGTATATACTTGCAGGACTATATGTGGATAAAATGTTTGGCCCTTTCTGATTGGAGGATCCAGGGTAATAACAACAAAAGTATGTGGCTGATTAGACTGCCATGAAACACAATATGATTACTGCTTAGCTATCTCCAAATACTGGAAAACATCAAGCTTCTCATACTTCAAACAGAGAAATTATCTCATAACAACCACACCCTACTTTGACTACCACCAAAAGTAACAACAACCAACAGCTAAGTAGAGACATGAAGGCTTAATAAAGCATAAAAAATATTCGTGCTAGCTAGCTAAGAGTTGATGAAATATCTTGGCCACAACTAGAAATTGCACTCCTGCCTACTTTCCAGAGTTTTTAGAAGGCTATATCCTTCATACCAAACAGGCAAGGGACTGCAAATCTCAAAGCCAGGCCCTAATAAAGCTTTTAGCTTGAATATCAGCATGTCAATGTGCAGGTCTGAAAACTGAATCTGGGCCCCGTCTTAGCACTAGGCTTGTGAGAAAAGGACGGGCAAATTTTTTAATCCACCAAAAAGGATCGTCTCAAATCAGCACAGCTAGCACCAGTTAAAACCAACATGGGCACTGAACTCTATATCCTGATGAACATATTTGAAACATGTTACAGAGTGTTTCTCACCAAAGCACCCAATATAGCTTTCCAATAGTTTGAAGAACCCACAAAATTTTATTCTACGTGAATACATTTTTTAAGAAGTATGAATATGCTGACATGCATTTGATAGGATGAGCTTGTTTTGGTGGCTTCTTTGTGATTTGAAAAAAAACATTCTCAATGACCACTGATTTAACTGCATTAGTGCCAAATTCTTCTGCTTTTACTTTCTAGGCAACATTATAAAGTTGCTGTTTCAGTTCTACTACTGACCTCAGCAACTTTCCTTTTCAGCCAAATTACCAGTTAAAGGTAAGATAAAAGACCCTATATATCATCCCTGCATAAATGTATCTGCAGGTCAGATTAGCACATACTAGCACTGGAACTACCCACCCAGATTTCGTTAAGGCTAGCTGGAAACACAAACTCGAGCAGTGCAAATGAATGTTCAATATGTCTCCCAAGCAAATGACAATAGCAGATTAGAATACCTTTGGCAATACAAATAGGCGCACCACACTCGTATACTGGATTTTGAAATCATTTGCCTGCCCTTGCAGACGAAAGAAAGAAAGGTGCATCTCCACACTATATCGGCCCCTGAGATCAATCATAAAAATATATTGACACATTAACTAGTTTGGCATAAAAATATAAGCACCATACTAGCAACTCTGTATGCTAAAGGTATGAAACTACAGAAGCAGATAAATCCTTGTTCAGTTCCTTTGTAAGATTCCTTGTTCAGTTCCTTTGTAAGAATGCAAAACTCAGATTACATGTAACATAAGGCTGGCTATATCCATACATTACCTAGGAGTTAATATAGCAACCTCTTTGAACCAAGCCACAGGTTCAGCACCCGAAGGCCCCACATCAGCCATTGATGAAATCCTATCACAGAAAACCTGATCCCAAATGGATGACGGATTATGTCCTTAACAAGGTAAGTTCTAATCCACAGTCAAGCACTGTTCACATCCACATAATCCGATGGCCACACACATATCCTCATGAAATAGAAACAAACTATCTTAACCAAAATCAAGTCCATTCCAAAGCCTATACTGTGGAAGGGAGCAAGAAAACTGACAAACCTGAGCTGGTGGGTGATTTTCATCACCAACATATTGTGTATTAGTGTTAGGAATGTGGAAGCTCATTTCCATCAAGCAGTCCTGAAGAAGAGAAGAAAGCAATACATTAAGAAGTTTTTAAGCAGGCAACTCAATGTTAGAATTGAAACTCCAAGATCGCTGACCTCATTAGCACCAGCTGTATCATCAACATGAAACTCCAACAAAACATCATTTTTGCCTTGCATGTGTGTCTGTGATACATCTGCCAGCGAAAACTCGAAGGCTTGCTTGCCACCGACAACAAATGAGAGGTTGTTGCCTAAATCCATAACTCAGAATGAGTATATTAAATAACATCAGCGTCAACAAGTCAAAATATTACTGCACTAAGTGAAAGCTATGAAATAAGAAAGAAATACCATCCAAATCTGCTTGTCCCCAATTTCTACCACTGACAGATAGAGGCTTATCTTCTGGTACAACTCCCATGTTTGTGGACATAAGATTTGATAGAGCTGATACATCCTGAGGGAAAAACCAGTTAAAAGGAAAAGGAAAAAAGGAGGAAATGTAGGACAGAAGAAATTGACCCACTTCAATGGAACCATAATAAAGAACGAACATAGAGACCACTAAACTTGAACAGCTGAAGTAAGGATAGCCAGCAACAAAAACAATGAATGGACACTGGAGGAAAGGAACCCTCTTATAACAGAAAACTCAGCAAGTCTACCCTCTTAGAACAATCAGGAGGACACCACAAGACCATCACATTTATGGTAATCTAAACAAAGAAGACTTGTTAACAGTGCCACATATACTGTTGACCAGAGTGTACCTGTTCTTTGAAGCCTTGAAACTTGACATTAGTGCCTGCTTTCAACCTTAGAGAAAGCTGATAACCTCGTGGTACCCTTGTCCAATTCAAACTCAAAATATCAGCCTTCGAAACATCCACTACTTTGCCACCGCCAGCCTTTCTCCATGAGAACTTTTCCGGGTAAATTCTCAATTGCCCTGCACTCTAAAAACAAGGAACAAGTTTTGCAACTATCACAACATTGAAGAAAATAAACCACAAATGAGCAATGCAGTGCAAACCATGGAAAAGATAATTTAAGATAACAATTCTTAGAAGTTAAGTGCTGCCGTGTTCAACTCTGAAAGTTTGATATTGCAACTTGGAAACTTCCAAGAAGGATTTGGAGAGTTTACTCTAATGTAAGCAAGCATCCAAGTTGGATTGGAGATTTACTCTTAGGTAAGCGGCCTTTAGAAGGGCATCTACACCACTTGAGTTGGTTCACACTGACTTGTGTGGACCTATGCGCATGGCCTCCTTTGGGAAGGCCAAATACCTAATGTTGGTGGTTGATTTTTCCATGTATGTGTAACCATACTTTCTAGAATACAAAGCAAGACATATTCAAACTTCTGCGACTGTATACTCATCAGAACACACCATCTAAGAATGGTGTGATCCAGTGCACAAATCGAATGGCCCATTCAAAGTTGGAGCATTGTGGACTTCCTCATACCCTTTGGCATGAGGCAGTCTGTACTGTGGTTCATATCCACAACACATCTTCGACATCAGCCTTGAAGGACATGACTCCATACCAATCTTTCTTTGGCAAGAAGCCTTCAGTCTCACACTTTCGCATCTTTGGTTGTAATGTATATGTCCATGTGGACAAAAAGCACAAGAGCAAGCTTGACGCAAAGACGAAGAAATTCATCTTCATTTGGTTATAGTACAAAGACCAAAGAATACAAGCTCTATGACCCCAAGATTGGCTGATGGCACCTTGAACAAATATAAAGCTAGGCTTGTTGCCAAGGGTTTCGCACAGAGGACTAGAGTATGTAGATCAGCCTCCAAGGTTCTGTACGTTGGAAAGAAGGACCATGTCTACCGTTTGCGGAAGGCCCTCTATGGCTTGAACTTTGAGGCAACCTCCTAGAGCTTAGTACCAACATATCAATCGGTTCTTCCTTCAAAGTGGATTCCACCAATCAAACCTTGATCCCAACCTTTACAATCAATTCAAGGGTGAGAGACATGTCTTGGTCATCCTCTATGTGACTAGAAAGGAGGACCATGTCTACCATTTGCAAAAGGCTCTCTATGGCCTAACGCAAGCTTCTAAGGCTTGGTACCAACATATTAATCAGTTCTTCCTTCAAAGTGTCTTTTGCCAATCAAACCATGATTCCAACCTTTACTATGGGTTGAGGGTTAGATATGTGTCTTGGTCATCCTCTATGTTACATCCTTGGACATCTAGATGGGCACTAGTAGCATTGGTCACAGTGGTTGTAAAGTGACTTAGTGCAAATGCACTAAAGGAACTTCGTGGTTAGGGTAATTGAGTCCTATTTATAGGACTAAAGGCCCTATCATGTGCATCATTCGGTGATCACCACTCTTTGACTCTAGGCCCATTGGCCAATGCATTCATACCCTGGGATGGTGTAGGCTAGTGGTATGAGATGCCAATCTTTGGGATGTGGTCGTGACCCAGAATGCTACTCCGTCATAGGATTGGGGGTGAGCTTGTTTTGGCTCTATGACTTGGAGGTGAGTATGATTTCCAGTGTCTAATCTCTTTTACTTGTGGATACGGCTTGTGTCGTGTCTTGTGTGTTGAGCTAAAACATGCTTTACAGCTGATTAACATTTTTAAACAGCCCCAAAACACACTTCATTAATGAAAAATGCAAATTTGGTGCGCAGCTCAAGAGAGTTTTAGTGGTTCCCCAAAACCCTAATTTTTTGGGGCACCCTTCAACCTCTATAAATAGATAGGCTGCTCACCACTCACTCCAATCCCTTCAGTGCAGGTTCTCACTCCTCTGCTGCATTTGGTCCATCTACCATCGCCAGCCCACAAACTACCTCCGTGCGTTCGACCCTCCATGAACTAGGCGATAGGTGGCAGCCCTCCTCATCTGGCGTCAGCCCTGCAATCTGTATTCGACCTTTTCATCCTCAAGCAACAACTGGCGACCATCTTCTCCCTGTTGGCGACCATCTTCTCCCTGTTGCTAGAGCCATCCTACAACTACGTTTGCAGCTTCTTGCTACCACCCTATGCTCCAAGTACCTTCCCTACTATCGCCTCGGTCATTTGACTCTCCAGTGATCAACATTTGGTGTTTGTTCCTCGACTTCTACACTCTGACTAGTGGTCATAGCACTTGGGATCCATCTTCGGTGGACGTCACTCTCTGACACTGCATTGCTTTGCCCTTGGGCAATTTGTACACTCTTACATTCATTTACGGCATTCATTCACTTCAGAGTTTTTTCTCTCTGTGTTTGAGTTTTGAGTTTTTGTATTTTGCATTTTGCGTTTGAGTTTTACTTGTCTCTTTTTGGGTCTTTGTGTTTTAGTCTTGGTCATACATTCTGTGTTTCCTAAGTGCAAACCCTAGCATATCTTCACATTGTGTGCAGGTTCAAGACTAGATCCTAGGGGGACATTTCATTGCGAATCAGATTGATTAAACTTTTTCATTGAAAATTTTCCCATTTATTTGTGGATACGGTTTGTGTCATGGCTCGTGTGTAGGTCTAGGATCCAACTTGCACACCAAATACGACACAAGCCATATCCACAAATAAAAGGGACTAGACATAAAACTCACCTCCTAGCCATAGAGCCAAGCAGGCTTACCCCCAATTCTAGGAGCTAGCAACACTCCAAGGCACAACCACATCCGGAGGATTGGTGGACCATACCATCAACTCACACCATCCCAATGTGCGGATGCGGGAGTGTTACATCCTTGGATATTTGGATGAGTGCTAGTAGTATTGGTCACAGTGGTCATGAAGTCATGTAGTGCAAATGCACTAAGGGCACTTCAAGGTTAGGGGAGCCGAGTCCCATTTATAAGACTCAAGCCCTATCATGCACATCATTATGTGATCACCACTCTTAGACTTTAGGCCCATTGGCCGACGTAACCATACACCAAGATGGTGTGGGCTAGTGGTATGGGATACCAATCCTTGGGATGTGGTCATGATTCGCTCCCAGGCTCTCAGGGTTGAGCCCGTTTGGCTCTATGGCTCGAAGGTGAGTCTGATATCTAGTCCCTTTTATTTGTGGATATGGCTTGTGTCAATCGCGTATACAGGTTGGATCCTAGGGGAACATTTCACTCTATGTGGATGACCTCATCGTTACAGGGAGTGACTCACCAGAGGTGGATCGGAACATGTTAGATACTTTACTAGGCGTTTAACATGACCAATTTAGAGATCCTCCGCTTCTTTCTCGATCTTGAGATCTATCAAATAGCACAAGACATTTTCATCTCACAACATAGGTACATCTTTGAGCTACTTTCGGAGTTTAGTATGGATCAGTGTAAGCCCATATCTTGCCGTATGGACCAAGAGTCCAACCTTATTTCTATGCAAGTTCCCCCTTCCAAATGCCACTAGACATAGGTGCTTTGTTGGCTTCTTGATCTAGCTCATTCATACAAGACCAAATAGCTGTTATGTTGTGGCATTGTTGTCTTCTTTCATGAAGATGCATGTTACACTATCTACAAGGGACTAGATTATATGAGATCATGTTTACATTGGAAACCACTATAGTTGGATGGAGTGACTCAAAATGGGCTAGACACATTGACTCTTGATGCTCCACTACAACTCTTGTCTTTTCCCTTGCATCAGAAGCCATCTCATGGAGCAACAAGAAGCGGCCTACCATGGAATTATCTTCTATGGAGGCCAAGTATCATGCCCTTTGCTCTATTGCATAGGAGGTAGTTTGGCTCCACCCGATATTGGCAGAGATTGAATTTCCACAAATAGAACCCACAAAGCTACACGTGAATAACCAAAGTAACCTAGCTCTAGCAAAGAACCCCATGATTCACGGCTACATGAAGCACATAAAGATTCAGTCCATCATGTACGGAAGGATTTCAAGCTAGTTGTGGTTTACTATCCCATTGAGGGAAATGAAGCAAATCTCTTCATGAAGCCTTCATCTCAAGCTTCCATGTTTCACCATATGAGGTTGTTGGGTCTCTAGACTCTCCTTTCAGTATGCTCATACTAGTTGTTTAGTGATCTAGCTCAGCGCGCCTCTGTTTTAGGCTGCCAGAGGCTGCATTCAACTAGATCGTTCATTTGAGCACTGGCGATCAGCTTTTTGCAGGTCAGCTGAATTAAATGCAGCTGCTTGATGCTAGTCAGCCATATCTTTGGCAGATTTTGGCAACACTTGGTCAGTTTGGGGCTGCTCCTGCTATTCATAGCAGCCTCTGCATAGTGATAGCCATCCTATTTTATAGAGTTCAATACTCTCCGTCAGCCAGTGGCAGTCCTCTATCATCCAGTGCTTTCCTGTCATTGGCTTGATCTAGTGCCCTCACTGCACACTCTCACAGCTTGACTGCCCACTACTTGGGTGTCCCTGATCCTATCTCATTGTCATTGTCATACGTACTATGGTGTGTCTTTCATCATTGTATATTTTATTGTACTTATCATCCATGACATAAGAGAGGGTGTTAGCAATGTACCTATCATGGTTGTATGAGCACCATATTTGACTTACATTTCACTTCTAGCCCGTCTACATTTATAGCCTCATTAATTGTTGCTTGACCTAATCATTATTTTATTTTATTTCTATCTATTTGAAGGCTACCTCTTCTCCATCTCATAATCATCTAATATATACACATTGCATCCTATTGGAGAGAGGGAGATAGAAAACACTCTATTGGTTACCCACAACCCCCACAAAGCCCCACTTTTGTACATATTGATGTGCTTTGGTATCTAAATTTCATTTCCCAAGTTCATTAATTTTGAGTTCATGTATTCTTGTTCTTTTGTTCACTTCTTAGTGTTCATAGCGACTTCATCTTTCTGCTTCCATTTCTGCACGTTCATCTAACACATCCATCAATGAATGAGGCAAAGTTGTCAACATTGAATATTTACAGCATTGAATGGACCATAGAGAGACATTGTAGGTCCTCCCAAAGTTAATGATGATCCCGAGCTACATTGGGTACATACACTCCCACTAACAATTGAACCTCACCCTTATACATAATCTCTACTATCAAGAATATGCCTCAAATATCCTAATGAAATAATGATAGCTATAATGGAGAACACCATAAAAAATAGTTCTCCACATCCTATACTATTTATTACCGATGGACACAACACACTTTACATTCCATAATGCTAGCTCCATAATGTGAAAGCAACTAAAAACTATTTTTGCATTACTTTCTCTTTTGAACCTCTCCATCACACTTTGTACAACATCCACATGCTCCATCCACTGCATATGCGCAATTGTTATCCAAGAAGGATATTCTTGTTGCTTACAAAGAGTGTCCCTTGAAGTAAGCAATCTTCCCCGAGCATCTACCCACAAAGCAAATCTAAAGTACTTTTATTGGCCACGCCCACATGTGGCATCCGAGAAAACTGAGGCTTAGAATAAAATCCTTCATCTCATTGCTGAAAAATCTGAGTAACTGGTTTGGGGTAATGCAATGGAGCCAAATGGGATTCTTCACACACATGGTGCTTCATCCAAACACCCAAGGAGCTTACTTTGGGTCTTGTTCCTGAGAGGCAAGACATGGGTCACCCTCAAGCCTAGGATTATTCAATCCTTTTTCCCATTTTGCCCAAGAGGGGACATATACTACTACTGAGACAAAACTTGAGGGCCATGCACTTGCACGAGTACATCTACGTCAAAATCCACTCAATGTTGTGGTATCTCAAGATTGTAGGTGCATTTTGAGATAAAGATACAACTGGCCACATCCAAAACAATGCCCAACAAATGTTCCCCATTTCACAAACCAAGGCTTGCAACCAAGAGCCTCAAAATGGACTTCGGCGGGATGAGGCTTACTTGTATCCCCACAACAAACAATCTGTGTTTCCATTTCAGGATGCCAAGCGAGGCTCCACCAAAAATTGTCCCAATGAGCACAAGACAAAAAGGAAGAAGACACCAAAGATGCGAATGAAAGTTCACCACATCAATGCAAATGCGACAGGCCTGTCCAAGAACATCCTGGAATTCCTTCATGGGCTGCCATGGAACAACATGAACTAGTTGTCCATCAAGAACAAAGAGATGTGTTGCACTCTCCAGCATGTGAAGAGAACCTCAAAGAGCCATTTGGACCTATCATAAATTCCCTCAACAAGAGAAGCTTGAACCTATAAATTATCAACATCATTAGGAAAATCATGACACAAAAGCAGGTCCTCTAGCCATGCCTGGGATACAGCCAAACAGGGGAGTTCAGCCAATGAAAATCTCTCTCTCTCTCTCTCTCTCTCTCTCTCTCTCTCTCTCTCTCTCTCTCGTGTCACGATAGCGAATTAACCAAAGGTGGTTTCATGGCAACGGGGATGAACTTTCTAAAAATAAAGCACGGCAATTCCATGCAATCATTCATGGTAACAGGTATGAAGTATCAAATAATCAAGCAAGGCAATTCCATGCAATCATAGATGTTCCTAGTGTCATTTTATAAACGTGGATTGTTCAGCACGTTAACCCCATTTTGGACCATAATTTCTCGATTGTACGACCAAGCAAGCTGTCCTTAAGGAGCCCTAATGCCTTTTGACTGGTTTGGTCAAGAAATGAAAGCACACTAATAAAATTGAACGTAAAGAAGAGACCACAGTACCGTGCCGCCTCGACCGCCGAGCATGATATTGGCGAACTGATGGACATTGTCCGTCGCCATGGTCGATCACAGCAGAAGGGACTGCAGCTACGTCGGCTAACAAACATGAATACGAACGAAGCTTTGAACTGTTCCAATATATATATATGTATGGGTGAAGGTGAAGTACGTTAGTGGCGGTTATCTGGCCACTCAATGGTCTTTTCTTGCCTTTTATGGGTATTCAAAGCTCAAGCATCAAACTAGTGCTTTTTTTCGTCACATTTCTAATTTTAGCTCAGCCCAATGAAATGAAACAAGCGGCAGTACCTTATTATTGTAATTCTTAAAATGATAACAATCGTTGACTGCTTCTCTTTTCTGAGGATATCGTGTTAATAAAATGTTAGATGGCCGTTTGATAGATGCAAAGCATGTTCTAATGTCCTTACCCTTTCTACGTTTTGCAAAATCATAAGAGAGGAGCATAATAAGAAAAAAAAAAGACAACTCTAACAAAAGGTAGGTAGTTCATCACACACACTCCTCCATCAAAGATGGGAAAAGCATTAACAAAGGGCCAACTTAGATTGAGCTAGATGGATGCTTCATAAAGCACTCATTCTCCTTTCAAAATGTGAACCAAACGTGTGGACAAGAAATGTTTTCAAAAGCTTTTCAATGGTTAGTTGGTTTACATGTTGACCTTAGATTGTGAGCAATGGTCCTACTATCATCAAACCTTTGTTGACAAAATACCTCTCTTATCTGCCATCTCTAGGCCACGGGTGACAAATATTATCTTGACAAATCATTTCTCTACAAGTCAAAGTCTTATGCCTACACCCACAAACTTTTTAGCGGCCATCAGTCAAGTCTAAGTCCACCCAAAAACAACCCATTTGATGGCTTGCCATCTTGTTTTACATGGAAAGAAGGTGCAAATGCTAGCAATTGTTCATTTATAATGTATAATATTCTATTATTATACTTGTATCTTTGGGAGTCTCAAACCTCTCACAAGTTCCACTAGACAACTTCCGAACCTAAAATTTTAAAAAGAGCTTCATACCACAATTAAGGGGATTAATGAATGATTGGCAATATGATTAAATATGTTACCGTCATATCTATGTGTTCTCCGTACTAACATAATATCCTCTCTCTCTCTCTCTCTCTCTCTCTCTCTCTCTCTTCTCTCTCTCTCTCTCAAATAACCGACTGGTTTGACTAGACATTGAGTTGATTGGACTGTGGGGTTTAGGATAACCATCCACTTTGATGTGCCTATAGGTTTGATGTGACCATTGGGTTGATTGGCCAAGGGGTTGTCAAGATTGTGGGAGAGAAGGAAGGAGTCTCACTTGTAGCTTTCTTGCTTGCACAATGGGGGAATACACACAAGGGTGGAGGCTGAAAACAGTTTTCCTCTTCTTAGTTGTGTAAGCCAAAAAGAAGTCTCATACAAAGAAATAGAAGAACCCTATATATGGGTCTCAAACCAAAGACAACTAACTAAGGTGGCATACTAACTGAGCCACGAACTAGAGTAGATAAGGATAGCTGTCATCTAGCTATTATTCATGGGCGGTGTACCAACCGCATCTACAACTGACAAGTCGGTGACATAAATGCACAACGGTCACCCTGGCATATCACGAGTGGAGCTCGATATCTCAACACTCCCCCTCGAGCTCAATCCCAATTCCTGCACACCAAGTAGGTCTCTGAACTTGCGCAGCTTCTCTGCGCCCAATGCCTTCGTAAATATGTCAGCTACCTGATCCTCTGTGCTGACATAAACTAGATCAATAAGACCTAGTAAAACCCTCTCCCGCACATAGTGATAATGCACCTCAATGTGCTTTGTTCTAGCATGATAGATTGGGTTATTTGCCAAGTGTATACTGCTCATGTTGTCACAATAAATGACAACTGGCCCATCTATAGGCTGATGCATATCATAAAGTAGCTTATGCAACCAAGCTACCTCACATGCAGCCATTGCTACACCCCTGTACTCGGCCTCTGTGCTTGACAAGGCAACTGTAGGCTGTTTCTTGCTGCTCCAAGTGACTGCAGCACTCCCAAAAGAGAACACATATCCACTGGTAGATCGTCTATCAGAAATACTACCAGCCCAATCAGCATCAGTGTATCCATGCAGCTGTATCTGAACCCCAATCTCATAAAATAGTCCATACTGCAATGTGGACTTCACATACCTGAGTATACGTCTAGCCGCATCCAAATGCGGTTTCCTTGGAGCCTGCATAAACTGACTTACCAATCCAACAGCATAGCTCAAATCTGGCCTGGTAATAGTCATATAAATCAAACTTCCTACTATGTGTCTGTACATAGTGGGGTCTTCCAGAAGCTCACCTACATCTGTGCTCAGCTTCACATTCTGCTCCAAAGGAACTGAAATAGGCTTACAGCATGTCATCCCATATTTGGATAGCATATCCAATCCATACTGCCTCTGCAAGAGCTGTATCCCACTTGGTGATCTAATCACCTCAATGCCCAAGAAATAACGCAGCTCTCCCAAATCCTTCATCTCAAACTTTTGCTTCAATAGCATTTTCACATGAAGGATATCTTCATCACTGTCACCTGTCATAATCAAATCATCAACATAAATGACAAGTAGCATAATACCTTTCTCTGTTTTTCTCACATAAAATTTTCAAATGAGAAATATCTGGTTTCCTACGAGTATACCTCTCCTCTGGAGTCATGCCATGTATTGCTGCAGTGGGAGTCCTGTTCATTATGTAGATTGCTGTAGCAACTGCTTCAGCCCAGTAAAAATCTGGTAAGTCTTTTTCATTGAGCATGGCACGAGATACCTCTCCAATATGCCTGTTTTTCCTTTCTGCAATTCCATTTTGTTGTGGGATATGACTGCATGAATATTGCTGCTTTATGCCATGCTCCTGCAGGAACCTTGCAAACTCATTTGAGAGGTACTCTCCCCCTCCATCTGACCTTAGGCATTTTATTTGCAGACCTGTTTCTTTTTCAACCATAGCTTTAAGAGTTTTGAAATGCCCAAAAACTTCACTTTTCTTTTTCATGAAATACACCCAAACTTTTCTGCTATAGTCATCAATAAAAGTGACAAAATAATGACAGCCTCCAAGAGATGCAGCTTTAGTAGTCCACACATCAGAGTGGATTAATTCCAATGGCTTTTTACTCTCTTGAACATGTCTAGGAAATGGTTTCCTTGCCTGTTTTCCAAATTGGCAGGCTTTACATACCTTATGCATTTCTGCAACCTTGAATTTAGGCAGTCCTGCAACAATATTTTGGGCCTGCATTGATTTAAGTCGCTGTACATTAACATGACCAATGCGTTTATGCCAGATATCAATATCTGCAACTACACCGGTCCCATGTGCAAACATTGCTGCACTCAATTCAGACATGTCTGCATCCAACGTAAACATTCTGCCCTTCTTCTTTCCTTTTGCTATCAAGCGACCTTTATTTTTCATATCCTCAACAAAGCATCCATGAGGATTAAATCTGACCTGCAAGCCCTGTTCAACCATTTGACCAACAGAAACTAGATTCTTGGTGATATTCGGGACATGAAATACATCGGACATGTATTTCTTTTTCCCATCCTGCATAGACAGATGAATTTTTTCAATCTGCATAATAGGATGTGTAGTATCATCACCAGTCTCCACAAATCCTGGTTTTTCCATTTTCCTTGCATCCTCCATCCATTCTGCATGACCTGTCATGTGGTTTGATGCACCTGAGTCAACATACCATACATCATTACTTTCTTCTGCACTTGTCACAGAATTGTTCATGTGCTGCACTATAAACAAATGCTCATTTATGTCATCACCCTGTCTATTAGAAGACACATAATTCCCTTGTTGTAATTTTTCATTCATGATGTCATTCTGCTTTTTATAGCAGTCTTTAGCCATATGACCCATTTTACCACAGTAGTAGCATTCAACATTACTGTTTGCATTTTGGCCTCTTTGCCATCCACCATGACATCTTTGGCTCCCCCTGCCTCTAGAGTTACCACGTCCTCCTCCATAGGACTGGTTTTCTTGAGTTTGCTGCATATTCTGATTTCTACCACGGCCTCCAAATCGGCCTCCTCTACCTCTGCCTCTACCTCTTCCAGCATTTGAGTAGAAGACAGCTTCTTTTGAAGTTCCTCCTGAAGAAGATGCACCACCATTTCTCTGCTTCTCAGAAATTAGAAGAGCAATCAACTCCTCAAAATCAGGAAATCTTTCACGAACTGAAATGGATGTCCAAAACTGTGCATAATCCTTTCCTAGACCATTCAAGGTCACAGAAACTAAATCATCATCTTCCACTGGCGACCCAATGGAAGCAAGTGCATCTGCAATCTTCTTCACCTTCATGTGGTAGTCATTGATGCTCATACTTTCTCTTTGCACATTATGCAACTCTTGCTTGAGCTGCATTTTCCTGGCTTATGTATTTGTGCTATACATTTTTGACAAAGTATCCCATGCCTCCTTTGGCGTACTTGCATCCTGAATATGCACAATCATAGAGTCTGAAATGCTGATAGACAGCCAATACATAACTTTCCTGGCTCTCTCATGCCATGCTTTAAATGCTTGCATTTGCTGTTGATTGGAAACATCAGGAAGAACTGGTTCTTCTTCATTTCCTGCAACAAATTCCCAATATCCTTTTCCCATAAGGAAATTCGTCATTCTAAACTTCCATGCTTGGAAGTTGTTCTTGTCAAGCTTTTCAGTTACAATCTGTGAAAGAGAATCAGACGCCATTACAGAACACTGCAAAAAATTCTGTCACTGCAAAAAACACAACTTCACCCTTACAAGGGCAAATCTGCAAAACTGGCGAAAGTGGTATTTGACCACACAGTCACTTCCTAGTGACGATTTCTGTGGTAACTTTTCACCGACCTGTAGAACAGTGGTCGCACAGCATAAAACAGGGCTTTTTCCTGAGTGCGTGCAGAAAACTTCCGCCTCCAAAACAGGCCCCGAAATGGCCTCAAATAAAAAAAACAGGGTCGCCAAAGGCTAAAGCCCTTTCCCGCAGCATATACTACCCTCTTGCTTCACCGCGAAGGGCATCTCAACCTGAGACAATGCACTCTTGCAATTTCCGGCTGTGCTACCTGCAGAGATCTGCTCCCAAAACAGAAAATAAAAGCAACACTGCTCCTCTTACCAGAACACTGCGAGCTTGGCTTGCTTTCTTGAGCTCCGTACGCTCTGATACCATGTCAAGATTGTGGGAGAGAAGGAAGGAGTCTCACTTGTAGCTTTCTTGCTTGCACAATAGGGGAATACACACAAGGGCGGAGGCTGAAAACAGTTTTCCTCTTCTTAGTTGTGTAAGCCAAAAAGAAGTCTCATACAAAGAAATAGAAGAACCCTATATATGGGTCTCAAACCAAAGACAACTAACTAAGGTGGCATACTAACTGAGCCACGAACTAGAGTAGATAAGGATAGCTGTCATCTAGCTATTATTCATGGGCGGTGTACCAACCGCATCTACAACTGACAAGTCGGTGATATAAATGCACAACAGTCACCCTGGCATATCACGAGTGGAGCTCGATATCTCAACAGGGGTTTGACTGTAGGATAGTAGTTGAGATCTACAAGCCGTGGTTAATATTTGCAAGGCAGCAATTGTTATATGGTGGCCAGTGGGTTTGTCTATAGGGTGGTAGCTAACATCTGTAGGATGCATGTGACGATGAAGGGTGGCATGTGATGTCTAAACAGTGGTGTTTGAACAAATGTTGGAGGAGGCGATGGCATAGGTGGTAATGGAGCTCTTGAAGCTTTTGGAGCATTGACATAGTGGTCTAGAAGCATTGATGTGGCATTGCAAAGAGGGAGTATGGAGGTCCAAAAGCATGAAATGGAGATCAAGCTTGATTGGCAAGGGGGTTCCACACGTAGTGTTGGCTTTTATAGGGATATAGCATGGCATTAGCTATGACAGGGAGGCATTGGCTATTGAGGGGGAGCAATAGTGTCATGCATTTTTGCAAGAACTGAAAATCTATAGGTTGTAGATGGGAGGTAAGATTTAGTGTGCTTGTTTGCTTGCATGATCATTTTCTTTGTTGCTTGAGTAGTGTAGGATTTTTTGTTGTGTGATTAGACTAGGGTGTTCTATGGTCATTTTGGTTTGTTTTTTGCTTTACATACTTAATCTTTTTGGTCGATATTGGTGTTTAGTTTCACAAGTTGGTGCTCGACTTTGATGAGCTATTACATTGCGTTTTAGGTATACTTTCTTGTCAATATCTTTGCATATCACTAGGTCAATAGGTTCTGCAATATATCCACCTTGCTACCTTAGAGGTTATGTAATATTTAGTGATAGAAGTAGTCAAGGATGTTGCAAAAACATAAAGTGAAGTGATAGAATTGTAGAGCTCATCATCATGATCACAATGATTCAAATGGATTTCAAGTTCTAGATCAAAAGTTATGGCCATTTTAAGTTCTATCCAATATGCATGAATTTTTACGCATAAACTATGTGCAAGTATGAAAAGGTTGTGTTTTTGATTTTTTTGGACACCTAAATCTATTAAGACCTAAATAATCTCAAATATGAGTAAAATCTATACACACACACACACACACACACACACACACTTCTATAATTGCATGGGAGCTTTGTTGAAATCTATCGAGTTTCTCCCCTCTTCTCCACATGTGTGTGGAAGCTCTACCAAAATCCACCAACCCTCTCTTCTTCACAAATGTGTGGAAGGTTTGTAACACATAACCTCTATTGAAAACCATTAAGCTACTCTCTTCTCCACACATGCGTTAGAAGCTCTATCGAAATCCATTGAGCTTCTCTCCACTTCTCCACACATGCACAAAATCTCTATCGAAATCAGCCAAGTTTTTCCTCTCTTCTTCTCTATCACGTGAAAGCTCTGCTATAATCCACTAAGATTTTACTCTATTCTGTATCCATGACAAAGAGAGTGGAGAGAGAAACAAGCTGCCACCAAGGAATGAAAGAAATGAGGATAGCAAAATAAGGGAGGGAAAAAAGATGAATAGTAAGCTTTTTGGTGATCTCAATTTAGTTTCAATTGTCATTATCATACAATCTCAGATATGTTATTAATGTATAGTGGCCAAGGTCCTATGCCATTAATGTAAAGGATGTCATAAGCACGATTAGGAGATGATGAAAATCGATATTTATATAAAAAGTTGTAATAATTTTGTATCCATATCTATTCATAAAATCAATTTTTACTTTTTCAAAAATAGAACTTACATTATTACAAAGGCTTTGCTCTCATTTATCTAGAGCACTCTCTCTTTACATCCTAGAAGGCATTTTCAAGACCTCAAAACTCCCTTTATGATTTCATCCTATAATCTTGAAACTATTACCATTTGTCATTTCATGAATTTCGCACAAGGTGTTCCACTAGAATGGATAAATTTGTCATTGATCCAAACAACACATGAGGTATCAATGGCTTCATAGAAAACATCCATGACAACTAGACGTAAAAGAATCACAAATATTGCAATGTGAAGTAAAGGGTACTACAAAAAAAGGAAATAGGTGGCATACTTATTATGAAAGCAACATGACATATGCAAGCAACAATAACAAGATTGGCTGATTCAAAGATTCGCATGTGCTAACCATTCTTCAAAGATGGCCTCGACGAAGGGCTTGACCCTCTATATGTTCTAACGCCGTGACATTGCACATGACAATTACATTGTTCAGGTGGGCATCGAATTTATCCTCTGTAAAGTCGTAGCTTGCGTTTAATAGAAGAAAAATATGTAGAACACAACAAGTGACAATTTACATGGGAGCATGATCAAGACTAACACTAATGTCTTTGAGAATGTACCAACAATTCTTGAGCATGCAAAAAGCATTCTCAAGGTGAACACAACCTCTAGAGAGATGGTACATTCTCAATGTCTTTGAGAATTCTCAATGTGAACACAACCTCGAAAGAGATGGCTATTGAAAAGCTTCCAATCACAAATTGTTGGAGGATGGAACTCTTTGAATGGGTTGATGAGGTGTTGGCATTCCCCATATTCTGAGTCAACAAGCAAGAAAGGTGTGATGCACACTCCCCATATGTGAAGAACAGGTTCCCACAAGACTTCCCACTGCGTGAAACACTTGTAGATGGATGAAGCTTTCTAATGTCCTACATCATTGGCACCCCCTAGCACCACAATACAAAACATACCATATGTGTCTATGAGCATCACATATTGCCTACAAAAGAACAAAGTGGAAGTAGTGCCTACACCAGTACTGGGAAGGTATGTCCATAATGTTGGGCTTCCTTGCAAGCTTAATGGCTACCATCAATTGCCTTGCATACATTTGGAACAAAGTGAACACTTGGAAATTGAAAATTATGATTCCAGCAAATGGAATCGAGATAAATGAAGGCTACAGCTTCATAGTAAGAATTTTCACCACAACATGGCAATACTTCCTCATAGTAGACTCATTGATTCCAAAGGTATTGGGTATGTGGTACATGGAGTCATTATGAGCAAGACAAAGAAGAGTGTAGCTCAAGGCTCAATGGGCAAATAGACCTTATCACCATCATCGTCCACAAGCTAGTACAACAGCACAAGTCAAAGAAGTTGTTGAAAGGACACATATGGCATTCTGAATTGCTTACAAAAGAGTTCATACAGACATCAATTTCGTGAAGCCAAATGTTTTGTTGTAGCTCAAACTAAAATATGTATTAATCTATTTATTTGCAAGACATCAATGTGTCTAGTCTCTCTCTTTCTCTCTCTCTCTCTCTCTCTCTATATATATATATATATATATATATATATATATATATATATATATATATATATATATATATATATATATATATATATATGCATTGTATTTGAAAGAAACACATTTAAATATTTTTGCATTGTATTTAAAAGAAATACTTATAAACAATGAAGAAAGCATTATCATGGGGAAGGGTCTCTCAATGTCAAGCAAACATATTGTGTAAAAGCAAAACCACGAAGAGGCTTATATATCATAATCTCACTTCCCAAACAATATTGACATGCATACCATGAAGGTTTGTAATTACAAGAATGGTCAATGTTAGGGCTTGTGAGACCTAATTCAATCAGTGAATGGTACAAAAGACAATAAAGAGCACTCCACGCTCATAATATAGACATATATGAGTCAAAGCAATGAAAAAGAACCACAAAAAGTTGAAGAATAGTAAAAGAAACAAAGCGGTGCCAAGAAAGCAAGGTGCTAAGAAGTAGAGGAAAAGGAACAATACACATTTTGCACGAGAACTACATCCTGTCAAAATAGCTTTCTTTCTCTCAAGCATATATTTTTTTGAAACAAATGGTGCCTCAACAACATTTTGCACCAGTGAAGTAGCAATGCCCTCATTAGAATGTTTGGAATGTTCAAACTAGTACCCCTAGTCTTATAAAAAATTCTTCTGCCTACAAGGGCATGCAAAACTATTCTCAACAAAGAAAAAATACCGCAAAGAGCAATGTTTTGCCTAAATAACAACAATACAACTAAGCATGTGAAAAAGGAACAGAAATCTCCATGCCACATGATGACTTCATCAAAAGTAGATGCAATTGATGCACCCACCCTAACCAAGCATGTCAAATCAAAGAGCTTGTGATGCTGATAGGAGAACGAGATCCATGACGAATGCATTTTTGTAATAGACAATTTGTTCAAGGATCCCAATACATAAAAGCACTAGACATATCTCCCATATTGTACCTCCACAAAAGCATGTGACGAAGGATCCAAATAAGGCAAAGTGGGAAGTCGCTCAACAATGTGAGCCAAGGTTCTACACATAATGGCATCCAATACAAGGGGTGTGAACACTCTTGCAAGCATGATTGGGTAGTTGAAGCATGATAATATCCATAGGTTGGGGTGGACATCTGATTCATCATGATGGGCACCTAAAATATGACATACAACAAAGTCTTGGAATATTTGAAATAATCATTAAATAGAAACATTGTTACACTTCAAATTCCAAAGAAAATGTATATTACTTCCATAAAAATTTCACTTACTACATTGGAAAGAAAGCAAAAAAGATAAAGGTTAGTGAAGTAGCAAAAAAGAGCCTCTTGCAGCCACACACATGTGATGTCTTAAAAGGGAGCACATTAGAGTGCAAGCAAATACAATGTAAAACTATGTACTTCAAACATAAAATTTGCAAAGCTTTGAATTGTGGAAACATGAGCACCCTGGACACGCTCCACACGAAAATGCCGTCCGCGCGACCATGATGCACTATATATTTTGTACAGTACATTGAAACACTCAATTAGTTATCGCATATAAAATATAGATATGATAAACCCTAAACACGTCATCACCTTTGGACTACATCCCCTCGAGAATTTCAACTCCTCAGTTGAGACCTCCGCCCCTTCGTGAGATGCTATGGTCAAAGCTCCATGCAACCATCGCATTGACATAAACCGCAGCATCTCCTCCATGCCCTCAGGATATCGAATCGGTCGATGGCACATACTACGTCAAAATTCAGATCACACTTCCTCTCGATCTTTCCTAGCTTGCTGGTACCTAGCGAGCCACGTCTCCAGAGGCATGATGCAACATAAAAAAGAGATTCACTTTCTCCTCCATTGCAGCATCCATTCTTTTTTCTAGCCCATTTCTAGCCACCACATCTCCGGTCAGTCTATCATCGTCCTTCAGTGACCATAGCATATTGTTGTCTGAATCCACCGTTGGTGGCTATTGTGAAATATGCACTAGCACCTCTGACACCTACCAACCTTCAGCCATGCTGCTCGTTATTGCAAAAAGCCTTTTAGGGTTTTCATGAAGCGCTCCAAGAAGAACATCCATCGCATATGGGCAGGTCTAACAATCTCCACTTCATCTACAAGATGCACAAGAAGGTGGATTTGTATCGTGAGCATGTTGGTAGGCAGCTATTTCTCAAAGAGACAGACCGTCTCCACTGCTCCCCGCCTCGCAAATTCAATAGAGGGCGTCTTAATCTCCTTCTGTGAGATCCATTGTACTAAAGTCGACAACCTGTAAATCGCCCTGCGTATATCTGGAGTAAGGCATCCTGCGATCGCGATCGGTAGTACAAATTGCCACAAACGAGAAAGCATTATGAATAGTGACTACACTCTAAATAACAAAATACGCAAGCCACTTACAATCCATTCATAGTTCAAACCTGACATATCTTATGCCAATCATGGGATTTTAGCCCTGATAATTGGTAATCTTTAAAAAATGCAAACCTGAGAGAATGCATCATACCCGTCGGAGTGCAGATAGACTTGACTATTTGCTTCACAATGCGCCCTTCTTTAGTGGACAAAACCCAAGGAGCACGAGGTAGCTGCAAGTGACCATCAGTACTCGACTGCGGCCAAAGCGCCTCCATCTTGCCTACCCCCTTCAAATCCATTAGTGCCCTAAAGTGTCTCTCTTTCCTGTAATGTGGTCCCATAGCAAGCTGCCCACATTCTTGAAAATATGCATGGGATCCAACAAATGGTTGATCTGTAAGTGGGTCCAATATGGCAACTCGTAGAAAACTGAGAACCATTGCATTCCTTTTGGATGTGACTCCGTGTGGACCATTTTCAGCTCGTACCAGCTTTGGGCATTCATACGTGCTGGAGTTCATCCAAGAAAACCTTCCTTGAGTTCATGACCCTCTAGCAAGAAAGCGGCGTATCCTTGATATACCATTTTCTTCATGGTTTGTGACCTTCGGGAGTCTAATTGTGGCCCACGCAATGGACATGCATGATAACCTGAGGTAACCAAACCTGTCCCAACACCTCTATCTAGTGAATACAAACTTGAACGAGCTATGATAGATATTACCAACGAGAATGGAAGCCTACTTATTTGAGCACTCTCCGAATCCTAGAAAGTCATGCATGGTCCACATGAGAATGGCTCGAATATTGACGGATCGTCGACCATCGCTCTTGCTCATATCTTGCACCATGACCCCCTCCTCCCACAAAATCTTAAACTCATCGACTAATGGACGAAGATACACGTCCATATTTTTGACTTTGTAGTGACTGGGAACGAGTAAGCTAAGGATGAGATGTTCTTTCTTCATAGAAAGCCATGGAGGGATATTGTAGTCGACAAGGACTATAGGGCACACACTGTAAGAAGTTGAGCGCAGACCGAATGGGCTCATACCATCCATAGGAAGACCGAGTCGAAGATTCCTTAGCTCTCGGGAAAATCTTGGGAAGGTAGAGTCAATATGGCTCCATGTGTGTGAATCCGCTGATATTCATTGAACTCCATTTGTGGACCTATTCTACGCACGCCATGTTGTCAAGCTCACCATGCTGGACGTATGAAACATGTGGTTTATGCAGGGGATAAACGGAAAGAGTCTAAGAACTTTTTGGGGGATGGTTTGCCCTTGCAAGTCCTATCGATACCTGTAAGTACCACACTTTGGACACGTCTCGATAGTCTCGTATTCTCCTTGAAACAGTATGCAATCATTGATACATGCATGGATGTTGTTGTAGTCCATGCCAAGCTTTCATAAAACATGTCGTGCATCATCATGAGACTCAGGCATGGTATTTGCAAGTGGTAATTTATGATACTTTAGTAACCTGAAAAAAAATCATAAAACACCTTGAAAAAGCACAAATATTTTTAATGATAGTGCAAAAAAGAAATCAACAAAGTGTATGTACAAGGTACCTGAACAACTCGGTCACACTCGCATCGCTCTACCTATATTTTGCTTGCACACTTAGGAGTGCAAGCAGTGTCTTCAGGCGAGATACTCGGCACCCATCATATAATGGTATGGATGCTTCCTCTCTAAGCAGATCATAAGTCTCGACATCCATGGGCATCAATGCATCGATCATTACCTCCATCTCAGGCTCCAAGATTGTAGGTAAGTCTGGAAGGCTGCCTGTCTCCTTTGGTATTGACGGTATAGATTGGATAGTACCTTCCAAGTGGTGGATTGGCTCAAGCACTCCATCCATTGCACACCCACAAACTCTTCTAACTGGCTGCAAAGGGTGCACTCCTCCTTGGGATGAGACGTCACCTCCCTGGATAGAAAATTTGCTAGCCACACCCAATGTTTTTGTATATGGTATTCAATTAGCTTGCGAATACAATGCATGATTGATATACACTTTTCTTATCGTTTGCTCAAAATCTAAGATCGCCTAATCAATGATCTCAGATTGAAACTCGCCGAAGTGTCATACGTGTTCTATAGACAATCAACATTTTCGTCTAATTGCTAGCTTACATTGAGAGCAAGGACATGGTACATGCTAATTAAGATATGCATCGTGATCTTGAACATCACGACCTTAATCGTTTTCCATTGGGTCTACGTTACGACAAACAATTTATTTTTGTTATCATTCTTTTTTTCTTTCTTAAATTGTTCTTAAATTGTTTGAGAAGGGATTTCTTCTCTTGTAACTCAGTAAAATTAACGTATGTAAAGTCTCCACCCACCTACAAATTAACGTATGTCGGCGGAGTGTTTTCCGTCTCATGGTATTGCACCAGACCTTGCCACTACTCTCTCTTTGTTTTTTATCCATTCATTATCTTCTCTCCTTCCATCTCTCTCTCTCTTTCTCTTTCTTTATTATGTTGTATGTTTATTCCCACTCTCTCGTTCCTTCTTCCTTTTTCTCTTCCTCTCCCTCTCTCATTTCCTTTAACAAAATATATATCTCTAAGAAATGAAGAAAAAACAACAACAACAACTACTACTACTACTACTACAACAAACAAGAAAAGAAGAAAAAACTACTACTACTACCACTACAACAATAACAACAACAAAAAAGAAAACTAAACATCAATAAACAAGAAAAGAAGAAGAAGGAAAAAAAATAAACCAACAACAACAAACAAGAAAACTAAATAATAATAAACAAGAAAAGAAAAGAAAAACAACAACAAACAAGACTACTATTACTACTACTACTACTACTACTACTACTTCTTCTTCTTCTTCTTCTTCTTCTTCTTCTTCTTCTTCTTCTTCTTCTACTACTACTACTACTACTACTACTACTACTACTACTACTACTACTACTACTACTACTACTACTACTACTACTACTACTACTACTACTACTACTACTACTACTACTACTACTACTACTACTACTACTACTACTACTACTACTACTACTACTACTACTACTACTACTACTACTACTACTACTACTACTACTACTACTACTACTACTACTACTATGACGACTACGACTACCACAACAACAAACCACTACCACTACCACTACCACTACAATAAATAAGAAAAGAAGAAAAAACAACAACAACAACAACAACTACTAGTACTACTACTACAATAACAACAAAACAAGAAAAGAAGAAAAAACTACTAGTACTACTACAACAATAACAACAAACAAGAAAACCAAACAACAATAAACAAGAAAAGAAAAAAAACTACTGCTACTACTACTACAACAACAAATAAGAAGACTACTATTACTACTACTAGTACTACTACTACAATCACAACTAGACAACTACGACCATGACTACGACTACCACAACAATTCTCTCTCTCTACCACTACCACTACAATAAACAAGAAAAGAAGAAAAAACAACAACAACAACAACTACTACTACAAACAAGAAAAGAAGAAAAAACTACTACTACTACCACTACTACAACAACAATAACAAACAAGAAAACTAAACAATAATAAACAAGAAAAGAAAAGAAAAAAAACAACAACAATAAACAAAAAAAACCACCACCACCACCACCACCACCACTACTACGACTACGACTATGACTATGACTACGACTACCACAACAACAAACCACTACCACTACAATAAACAAGAAAAGAAGAAAAAACAACAACAACAACAACAACTACTACTACTACTACAATAACAACAAACAAGAAAAGAAGAAAAAACTACTACTACTACTACAACAACAACAAAAAGCAAGAAAACTAAACAACAATAAACAAGAAAAGAAAAGAAAAAAAAAACAACAACAACAAACAAGAAGAGAAGAAATTAAACAACAACTACTACTACTATCACTACCACTACCACCACTACTACTACGACTACCACAACAACAACAAACAAGAAAATAAGAAATTAAACTACCGCTACCACTACCACTACCACCACCACCACCACCACCACCACCACCACTACCACTACCACTACCACTACCACTACCACAACAACAATAAACAAGAAAAGAAGAAAAGAAGAAATAAAACAACAACAAAAATAACAATAACCTCTCCCTCCCTCCCTCTCCCTCTCTTTCTCTCTTTTTCTATTATGTTTAATATTTTCTCCCTCTCTCTCATTCCTTCTTTCCTTTTCTCTCTTCCTCTTCCTCTCTCAATACACATGATTTTTAATAAAAACAAGTAAAAGAAAAGGAGAAAAAACAAAACAAAGCAAGAAGGAACAATGCACTCACTGCAAAGGCCCGAGGATGGATTCGACGGCTCCTCTTCATGACGGCGTCTCCTCTTCGCCCTCCGTACACTTCCTCCTCTTCTTCGCAAATGGCGGCGGCGGCGGCGAGAAGCTTTCCTTCTCCCTCTTTCTCTTTTTCTCTCCCTCTCCCTCTCAAATGCAAGATGGAGTTCGCTCTCCCTTTCGCTCTCTCTTTCGTTCGTTCGCGCAAAATAACGTGCTTGTGTTACACCGCTCTTTTGCGTTGAAAAGCGCCATTGCTATGCCTCTGTATCCTTGTAGTGTGTACTGAAGGCTCCATCTGACCCTCTTCATTAAATATAATAGGGATGCTTGTTAGAATTCGTAGGAAGTGATGACAAAAGACTTTGATTTCTTAGATGAATGATCCTTCCTCTTGCTCAATCACTTTACATCCTTTACTCCACCAAATAAGCTTCCCTTGATGATATATTTGCTCTAAGTATGGGTGTTCCAAGTAAGGAATTAGCTGCCCCATCAATCTCTTTCGACTCTTGTCGGTTCCTCATTAGCCCAATATTGACCTGCAAGACATTTATTTCGTTAGTGCATTTAGAGATAATAAGGTTTAATCTTATTAAGATTAACCTCATTTTTAAACTCCACTCCCTCAAGATCAGTCAGTATTGTCATGGATTTATTCTTCCCTATTCTTACAATCTTGTAGGGACCTCGTCCCATTTGGGCTCAAGTTTTCCTAGAAACAATTCTCTACATGTATCATAATATAGAAGTAATTGTCCATTCTTAAAGGTATATTTCTTCACTTTTAGACCATCTAGCTGCTTCATCTGACGCTTAGCCACTTTCTAGTGCAACACATTTTGCAGTTTGAGCTCATCCAAGTGGGCCAGAGTCATTGGGCCAGAGTCGTAAAGTGCTCGAAGAGGGCATCCTCATCACCCAAAGAATGATTGATTGTGAATTTGATGGTCAGCAACTCAATCTCTAAGGGCAAAACACACTCCTCCCCATAGACTAGCTTGAATAGGGTGTGACCAATGGATCGTTTAAATGTTGTGTTATATACCCACATTGCCACATATAGTTCTTTGTCCCAGTCGTATTTCTGAAAGAATACCCACAATCTGATTGTTAGTACTTTCAACTTGCCCATTCGCCTGTGGATTATAAGGAGTTGTTTTGTTGTGCTTAATTTGCCACGCTTCAGTCAAACTTTTAATCACTTTGTTTAGAAAATGGGTTCCACGGTCCAATAATAATTCTTTTGATGGACCAAATCGGCATATAATCTGCTCTAATAAGAAAGTAGCAGTCTCCTTTGCGTCGTCCTTCCTCTTCGTTCATGCTTTTGACCACTTTGTAAAGTAGTCAGTTGCCACAATAATATATCGCTTTTGCGCAGTGGATAACAGAGTAATAGGACCCACAAAAGTCAATGCCCCACTTCTCAAATGGAAGTATAGCCATAATTGGAGTAAGTGGTCGCTTCCTATTCTCCCTGATGTCATGTTGTTGACAAGTATCGCATCTCTTAACATACTCGAATGCATCTTGAAAAATGGATGGCCACCAATATCTAGCTCTTAAAGCTTTTTGGACTACAAAATGCCCTCTGCAAGGAGAGTCATGGCACTCTTCCAAAATGAATGGAACCTTGTTAGGCATCACTCGTTGGTGATAGATATCATCAACCCCCTGTTGATATAGTGTTCCTGCTATCAAAGAAAATTTCAAAGCCTGCTATCTGATTTTCCTCTTTTCTGATTTTGATAATCTGGATCTAGTCTCTCCCGTCAAGAGGTAATGCGTTATAGTGGCATATCAAGAGGGAATAGATGTCATATTAATTATAAACAACAAATCAACATCACTTCCTTCAACTAAAGTCTCTTTTGGCTCTCCAAAATCCACAAGGCATTCCACAATGCCTTGCAACCTCAGTGGCTTACTCGTGATCTGGTAATCAAACTCTTGCAAAGTGATTAACCACTTTGCTAAGCAATCAGGCGGCTGTAACTTGTTCATCAACAATCTAATCCCTTCTGCCTTTGTATAAAATACAACCTTCTCATAAAGAATGTAGTGCCTGAATTTTTTAGTCGCAAATACCATTGCAAGGCACAACTTCTCCATGTAGATGTAGTTGATTTCTGATATGCCAAACTTTCGACTAGCAAAAGTGATCGGATGGTACCATTTTTCCTTCCAGATTTGGGATAAACAACAATTGATACTATGCATGGTGGTTGTTGAAAATATATAAAATACTTTGCCCCTTTTAGGTGCTTTTAAAATTGGTGCTTTTACTAGCTCTTGTTTCACATAATTAAAAGCTAGCTTACAAGGGTCACTCCATTCAAATAGATAGCTAAAGGATAATAGATTCGTTTACTGGCAACTTTCTTTCTACTAGGGCATTTATGAACCTCTGGCAGTACCCAACAGATGACAGAAAGTTGTTTACTTCTTTCGACGTGCACAGTGGGCTCATGGAGACTATGAGCTTAATCTTTTCAGGGCCAGTCATCACAATCCCTACTGAATTGACCACATGACCTAACAATAGACCATAGGGCACCCCAAAGACGCATTTCCATGGGTTAAGAGCTATGCAAAATTTTCTACAGCACTCAAAACACTTCTGCAATAAATCAACTACCTTTCTCTTATGGTGGCTACCCCCAGGTCATCGATAAATACTTTCAACTCCTTTGGAGAGATGTCACCAAAGGTCTTGTCTGTTGTTCGTTGCCATGAACCAGGTACATTGCATAAACCAAATGCCATCACATGGTACGCAAAGGTATCGAAGATAGTAATAAACATAATTTTAAGCTTGTCTTCTTCTGCAATTTCCATCTGGTTATATCTAGCAAAGCAATCCATGAACGAATATATTTCCCTACCCGCTAACTGGTCCAAAATCTAATCAATAAAGGACAATGAGTAGTAGTCCTTAACTGGTTTCTTATTCATCTCTCTAAAGTCTATATAAAACCGAATTTGATTATTTTTCTTCTTCCTAATAACAACAGGTGAACACCATTCAATGTGCTGAACAGGGAAGATCAAACCAACTTGTCACAATTTATATAACTCCTCGAACAACCCGTCCCTTAGTTTGAAAGGCATACGCCTTACTTTCTTATGCATAGGATGACTAGCTTCCTTTAGAGGAATGGTATGAACAACCAAGCTGGGAGGAATACCTCGTAGCTCATCATAACTCTAGCAAAACATGTCGTGGAACTCTTGGATAAGGGACACATAGTCCTCCCTTTCTTCCACACTGAGCATGGACCCTAATTTAATTGGCTGCAGATCATTTGACGTATCAAGACCCAGCTCAATCACATCTGCGTCTCTTATTCGATCTTGAGGCTCTATTGGCTCATTTAGAGTTATTTGATAGATGTCTTTTGTAGTGGACCCTTCTTTGGATTCATCACTTGATGAAGTCTCACTAGTAGATACATCTTCTAATGTCTCTAATTTTGTAGAGGATAAAAGAGCTCTCTCACTTTGAGGAGACTAAGGATAAGCATCAACTACTATGCGGCAGGCTCGTCTATCAAATATAAATTGACCGGCGGGTATATCCATTTGACAGTTTGCTTGCAAGATCCAGGGTCTACCTAGAAACACTTGATAGCTAGGATGCCCTGCGAATCTAATCATCCTAAAGTCCAGAAGGCATTCTACAGTTGCAACATTGACATGAACCTTAGTGATGCAACCTTCAGGCTACCTATAAGACTATCGTCAGCCATCCTAAGAATCGTGGAGGTGTCTTTTTTGATTGCAAGACCCAGCCTCTCCATCAATTCCACCATCAATTCAAAACTCATGATATTAACAGAGGATCTCGTATCGATGATAGCATGATCCACTAGTATTCCATCAACGTAGGTTGCAACCCTTGGGCAATGTTTTTTAGCATGCTCAAACCAATCATCTCCTACTCCTGCTATGCCCAGAGGTTCTACGATATACTCAGTATGCAGGATCTTTTTAAATTCCTTGTGCACTCCTAGAGATAGCTTAATCAACTGCAAGAGATTCACATTTGGCGGCTTAACGTCACAAAGAGAGCTTGCCAAATAGAATTAGTGATAATTCACTAGAGCTCTAGTGAATTATCCTTCGAATTAGTGATCATATGAAAGATAAAGGCTGTTTTACATATGCTGATCCAAAAGACTACATGCATACTAATACTAAGGTGTAAAATAGTACAAAATATAAGGCGAAGTTCAAGTCCTAACACATGACTCATAGCCAAGATTGTTTGTTCGTCGTTCCATCAGCCTAACAATTTGATTGGGCATTGGTTGTTGACTCACAAGAACATCATTAGAGTTCGATGCTTGGCCTCCAACATTTGGCAGAGCCATGCTCGTCTATTGGTCCTTCCAGTGACCTAAAAATTTGATTGGGCATTGGTTGTTTCTGACTCACAGGAACAACGTTAGGGTTCGATGCTTGGCCTCCAACATTCGTTGGAGCTAGCTGACTAGCCATAGGCATAGTCACAATGGGAGGAGCTGGGAATAAGGGTACATTTTGAACCATGCTTCCTCTCATATTTGGGTTAGCCAATTGCAAAGGCGATAGTGGCGATGGAGAGAAAAAACATCAAGGAAGAGGCTGATATCATCAATTGGTAGGGGTATGTTGATGTGCCATAGCCCCTCTCTCCCTCTCTCTCTCCATCATTGACACTGCGCCCTTTTCCTCCTTTTTTTTCCATGCCACGAAAAAAAACAACCCCCCTTGTCATTCACGCAAAAATTCAGGGCCCAAGGAGCCCCAAGGGTCACACCCCTCCTACTTAAAGTCCATTTACAACAATTTTTCCCCTTGGCCTCCACTGCGGACATTGCCTCTTTCACGTCTGGCGTCTGTTTCATAATCTGAAAATTTTTCCTAACTGTCCTGGGGTCCCCAACTATCAGCCACTTCTAGAAGTCTGATCCAACACTCGAAAAAATCATGAAAAGTTTGCAACAGTTTCTTGGTGTGTCTTCAAAGTGCTTTTGAAGCCCGCGTCTTTTACTTTACTACTTAAAATTGACCAAACTGCCTCTGTCGCCTTCAACGGAATTCAAATTTCTCTTGAAATTTGGATTTTTTGGAAAATTTTGAGCACTTTTCAGGGTCAAAAATCCACCACTCATTCGGACCGTCTGACTCTGGGAATCAGACCAATAGGGCAAAATAAGAATATGGAAAATTTACATGCCTCCGAACAGAACTAGCCAGAATCAACCCCGAAAGCCCTCAAGATGAATGAATTGGCTTACAAAATCCAAGAATATGGGCAATTATGATCCATGGCCTATGAGGGCATCCCCTAGTGCCCTAAACGAGGGCCCAATCCCACTTGGACTTGAAACCAACTCATAGACCATAAAGTTACCCAAACCAAGCAAAGGGGAGTAGTAGAGACCCTAGACAATTATTATGGGTAGCCAGGGAATGCAGCTAGAGCCATATAAGGTTCGAACGAAAAGGGGGGATAATGTGAGTTCCATTTTTCATTTTGCATTTGCACCCCACATCAATCTTGTCACTTAACATGCACTGAAAATCTGAGATCCTGATTTCGCACAATGCACGGAAGAGAGCACGCACCCAGATCTACCGAGTGAGTTAATTTTAGGAGTGTCCGTAAATAACAAGGAACTCACTCAGACATAATAACCTGAAGGAACCCACTAGTAGGGAGAAGACCCAGAGATATAGCTGGGTAATTGAAACCCCAAGTGTAGGATCCGACTGAAAACACAATAGGAGAGCCAAGCGCAGCAAGGATAGACTCCATTTGAGAAGTGGATCAACCCAACCTGATCAATCTTAGCGACGACCTGGTGAAGCACGAGACCGCAAACATGGCAGAGTCAAGCACAACCAGGGACGGGATGAAGGGCTCAGACCTAGGTCACTTTCCAATATAAATTCAATGGCTAGTCGCCAATTACGATTTACAGACCCAAACAGATCACCATGGTAGGACGTCCGAGGACATCATAGCAGACCTAGAAGAGGAGAGAAGACTAGCGCGTGAACTTTTGCACGGTATTATGAACTACAATTAGGAGCAACAAGCCAGGAACTTGTAGCAAAGCATGGAAATGCGAGAGATCCAGCGAGAGTGTTAACCCTACCAAGCGGAAATAAGACATGTCATCCTGATGCCGAGAGAGAAAGAGCGCTAGAGGGACATCTTACGCTGAGTGAGCTTCTCATGAAGCGGGTATTAGACAACATCTCTGTGCTGAGCGAAGTGCCACTACGATGGCAACCTTGTTGCTTGTAGGATTAGGGGTTACTCATGGCTCTAAGAGCCAGTCTAAAATTTTGATAATTGCGATGTAGCTAGACAATACCAACCAAACGATGACCCATATAGCTTCATAGATCAGTTTGTGCAAGTTTGCGAGGCCAATGGCCTCACTGATCTTACTTTGCGGTTGCAAGCTTTTGGTCTGTGCTTAGGAGATAAGGGAAGGACTTGGTACATGAGTCTAGAGCAAACTAACTTTAACAACCTCAAGAGTCTCTTCATTAAGAGATTCTCAGAGGCTGGGTACTCTAACAATCTACTAGTGTGGCTGATGAATGTCAAGCAGAGGGATAAGGAATATATCCAGGATTATGTGACCCATGTGAGGAGTCTCTTTAAGAGACTCCCAACTAGTGAGCGACCAACTAAGAGAGCAGTGTCCACAATATTCATGAATGGAATACAAAGCAAAGAGCTCTACAAGGACTTGGCCGGCAACTCGAGCTTACAAATGAGACACGCTGGATGTGGGTCTTTGAAGTGGCCATTAGAGTGGATGAACAACTTAAGGAGAGGAAATCGAGGAGCTCAAATTGAGAAGAGACTGCCTCTAGGAACTCTGAGATAGCTTCGGTGATGAGCAAAAGATCATGCCCAAGTACTTAAGATAAGGGTAAAAGGCACTGACTCAAGCCATGAGCTAGCAGAGATGATGAAGATGGAGCTAGCTAGATTACAAGATATGATGAGATGACCAATAAACCCTCACGTCCAATGCATGTATTGCGATGGAAACCACTTGCTAGTTGTGTGTCAAGACCCTCGGTCCCGACCTTGCACCAATTGTGGTAGGTTTGGCCACAATGCCATGCATTGCAAACTGCCGAGGAGACTTCCATACCTGCAACTATACAATCAACCTTACCTAGTGAATAGGCTGCCAAACTTCTTCGGAAGGGAAGCTCCATTAGCTCTCCTAGCACCCAATGACCCCAAGCTAGTCATTCTTAGGATAGTTAGAGATAAACCCTACAGGCATACCTAGGCCACCTGGACCCTACATGACCCATCCACCAAGTAATGCTCCAATCCACTACGTGGAGGAGCTGACGACGAAGAGCCTTATGTGCACCCTTACATCTCGTATGATGAAGAGGGAAATACATTCCTTATGGACTACCTACCAATACCAGTGATGGCATTTAGAGGGAGAGGTAGAGGCTTAGGAGGGCAAACCCAAGAGTGGCTTCGGTCACCCAAGACATATCTCTTTGTGCTGCCTTGAAAGGGAACAAGCAAATTTAGATAAGGATGACCTAAGATGCATTGAATGTGGAATCACACACCTCTTTGTTGATTGCCCTAGATGAAATCCCTCCTTTAACTTGTCAAATGAACCATCATCCCTGTTGTTGGGGTTGTTTGGTGTCGAGACACTCGATGGAAGGCCACTACAATAAATAAGAAAAGAAGAAAAAACAACAACAAAAACAACTACTAGTACTACTACTACAATAACAACAAAATAAGAAAAGAAGAAAAAACTACTAGTACTACTACAACAATAACAACAAACAAGAAAACCAAACAACAATAAACAAGAAAAGAAAAAAAACTACTACTACTACAACAACAACAAACAAGAAAACTACTATTACTACTACTAGTACTACTACTACAATTACAACTAGACAGCCACGACCATGACTATGTCTAGCACAACAACTCTCTCTCTCTACCACTACCACTACAATAAACAAGAAAAGAAGAAAAAACAACAACAACAACAACAACTACTACTACTACAAACAAGAAAAGAAGAAAAAACTACTACTACTACCACTACTACAACAACAATAACAAACAAGAAAACTAAACAACAATAAATAAGAAAAGAAAAGAAAAGAAAAAAAACAACAACAATAAATAAAAAAACAACCACCACCACCACCACCACCACCACTACTACGACTACGACTACGACTATGACTACGACTACGACTACGACTACGACTACCACAACAACAAACCACTACCACTACCACTACCACTACCACTACAATAAACAAGAAAAGAAGAAAAAACAACAACAACAATAACAACAACAACTACTACTACTACAATAACAACAAACAAGAAAAGAAGAAAAAACTACTACTACTACAACAACAACAACAAAAAGCAAGAAAACTAAACAACAATAAACAAGAAAAGAAAAGAAAAAAAAACAACAACAACAAATAAGAAGAGAAGAAATTAAACAACAACTACTACTACTATCACTACCACTACCACCACTACTACTACGACTACCACAACAACAAAAAACAAATGCACATTTTAAAATGTAAAGACACCTCCAAATTTTTGTAAAAGAGCTCCAGACTCCCTCCTATGCAAGTTATAAAGAGTAGATAGGCATAGGTGAAGGCATAATGTAAATAGAAGGGAATAGGAAAAGAGGACCTTGGCAAGATGATCGATCATGTAAAAAAAGGGGATGGGTGCCCAAAGGGATAAGGGCATGTATAAATGCCAAAAAGTGAATAGAGAAGTTCATTCTTGGTGTGTGGCAAAAGTGGCTCTCCTTCTTCTTCTTCTTCTTCTTGTTGCTTGCTTGTGCTTGTGCTTGAGAGAGGGAGCGTGAGAGTGTGAGAGAGTGAGTGTGTAAGGGTGAGGGACCATGGTGGAAAATCTCTCCATCTTCTCCTCTCTTCTTCTCTTCTCTTTCCTTCTCGTCTCGCGCGTGCGGCTATGGAGCATGGAGCTTGAAGGAGGAGGATTGAGTTTGCTTGAGCTTGCATCTTGGATCGTGGAGCTACCGATGTGCTTGAGAGAGGAGGATACTCAATCAGGCATTGAGGTAAGCTCACTACACTTGTAGGTTTGAGAGCGTATAGGCCTATGTGTGAGAGGTAGCCATTAGCATTCAACTTGAAATGCTTGAGCAATAAGTGGTCCATGGGTCTTGACAGTCAAGCGAAGGGTCCCACAATTTGTTATTATGTCGGGATCAATGGATTCGAGCTTTGAGTACTTGTACACTTTGAATTGAGCATTGGAGGGTTTTCCCCAAAGCGGTGCTTGAGGTAGATAGGTATGAAGGAAGGGCGTTTGATCTTCACTACAATTAAGTATTTTGGATTTTTGCAGTTTGGATGAGTTGGTTTGATTATAATTAGCATTTTCTTGTGATTTTTAGGCATTTGTAGGCATTTAGGTAGGAAATTTTGGGAAAGAAAAAGAAAACCACAATAGGGTTTTATGTAACATTAGGTCTAAAATCGAAGGAAAGCAAGGTTGTAATCTAGGAAAGAAGAGGAAAAGGCATCCAAGGAGTGTTTGAGAGGGGGCCTAAAACTTCGAGGAAGGGTGAAGAGAGCTGATTTCAGTTTCAAGACTTTTTGAGAGAGAGAGAGAGAGAGAGAGAGAGAGAGAGAGAGAGAGAGAGAGAGAGAGAGAGAGAGAGAGAGAGAGAGAGAGAGAGAGAGAGAGAGAGAGAGAGAGAGAGAGAGAGAGAGAGAGAGAGAGAGAGAGAGAGAGAGTGTGTGTGTGTGTGTGCACGTGTGGTTGGAGTTCCAGGGCAAAGACAAGATCCAATGCATCGATTTAGAGGTTTTCGACTACCCCAAGTGCACATAAACCTTCATTAGCATCTTATCATTAATTCTGGAAGTTCTCAACACTTGGCATCAACCATGGAGGTCAATCGAATCGAATCAAAATATTGCCTTGTGGTCCGTTTGCGCCACCGAAATTAGACGCACATCGTGGAGTCCAATGTCCCTCAAACACCTGCAGTCCTAGTCTGATTGGACACCGTTAGTCAATCCGAGTGAGACAGACTCAGACTCGGATAACCAAACTCAAGAAGCCAGAATCGGAGTACCAGACTCGAACCATTCAATTCAGACAATCGACTCAGATACCAGAATCAGACTCAAACCGTCTTATTTTCTCAGTTAGACATACCTAGAATTGCACTATCCGATTTCGAGAATCGAACCTTTGATAATTGGACACACTAACCAGAACTTGAAAATAGACCAATCCAGCACATTCCAAGCCAGGCAGAGCTCAACCCGAAGCAAGGCAAGGCCCTTGTAGGAATCCAGACACATCGGATGGCTCATAGAGCCTCTAGACTGTAAAGATCGTGACTCAGTCACCTAGGAAGCAACCTCGAACAAAGCCTCCTAGACTACCCATCTGAAACACTTTAAAGGACCCAATCAAACCTATTAGAGTGCCCACCACCTACTGAGGGAGTGGACTAAAAAAGTACATTGCACCACATTGTCTTCATCACACTCACACACCACTTGAACAATCACTTGAAGTACACTCAAAAAGTGAAAAGCCTGATTTTGCACTGCACACAAAAAGAAGCACCCCCCCACGAACACTTGAGCGCACTTAAATTTGAGAACTGGCTGAACTTTAAAAAAACTCACATGCAAGATAAGCAACCTAAACAAGCCCACTAATAAGATAAGACCCTCACACACGCGGCCAAGGATATAAAAATAGGAATATGGACCACTCGAAGATCTCTTAAATGAACCTAGGTGGCAATGGACTGAAATGCATGACTTAAACTTGAGGCACAATTGGGCCTTAGTCATCGATGAGAGGGATGAGATATATCTAGACCTAGAACATGTAGAAAAAGATAGCTCTAACAACGAATATAAGGATTGATGTTCCTTCAATGACAAGAGTGAAGGGAAAATTGACACAATAGAATACGACACTAAGAGGGACAGGTGATAGATCAAATATGAGAAAATTCTAAGCCACACAAGGGAAATGCCTTTAGAATCAAAAGAGGAGTCATGAGCATGGATTGTGATTGCACCTAGTTGGAGCACGTAGGTGCAATAGACTTTGAGCAAGCAGGCCTAGCCTAACCAAGTGTCACACCATTGCTTAAGATAGATTCACCATCGGAGTTATGACCACCAGGAGAGACTCCACTCCCTCTTCTAGCAAAGATGGAGAGTTTGATTCCAAATCAGGAGTAAGCTCAGATAGTGATCCTAAGATACCTCAACCTTCCAAGACTAGATGCGCCAAGGGGAACTTACCTGTCCACCTTAGGCATCGTAGATTAAAAGAGGGAAGAAGGAAGCAACCTAAGGACGCCCAAGTAGAGGAGCAAAGAACACCACAAGACCTACCAAAAGGAGATTCACCAAGTTCAAGAAAGTGAAAGGATAGCGATCTTGATAGGATCCAAACTCTAGGGGCAAGCAAGCAAACCAATAGAAGGATGCACCAAGGTCAAGGAGCTCAATTTAGCCAAGGAGGAGGAGACACCCCGACCTATCTTTATAGTCAATGACTTGACCAAGAGAGAGGAAGAAAGTCTCATTGCTCTCTTACAAGAGTATATAGACGTTTTTGCTTGGTCCTTGGAGGAACTCAAAGGGGTAGATCCAAGTGTAGTGACTCACAATATACCCATGGCATCCGATGCAATGATGGTCAAGCAGCGACCTATCCCATGAATCCAAAGCATGCCCATGCAATTAAGGGAGAAATTGATAAGCTAATAAGAGCAGGATTCTTCTACATGATTGAGCAAACAGACTGGGTCTAACCCATAGTCATTGTACTAAAGAAGAATGGGAAGATCAGAGTGTGCATCAACTACAAAAAGGTAAACATTACAAAGAAAAGAGATAATTATCCATTGCCATACACCGAGCATATACTCGAGAGAGTGGTTGGTAAAGAGGCCTACAGTTTCCTGGATGACTTCTTAGGGTACAATTGGGTGCAAGTTCACCTTGACGATAGGCACAAGACCGTCTTTGCCTACATAGTCATGCCCTTCAGGCTAACTCATGCACTAGCTACCTTCCAGAGGCTCGTATGTGCTATATTCAAGAATATGCTTAGGAAGGAGTTAGAGGTTTTTGTCAATAATCTGTGTGTTCACTCCACTTGGAAGGAGCACGTAGACAAACTCCGAGCTGTCTCTTTGAATAGTGTCGACTATATCGTCTCTCTTTAAATGAGAAGCTATTGGACAAGGGATTGCAGAGGAACTACATGTCTACCATCTATTCAGCCTATCCATTGCAAAAGGTTTGTTTTAAGATGATTTGATGCCTTATTGGGCAGATGACATAGTCAGAGTGATCGAGCGCAGACTCCCTGAACGACTAATCAAAAAATCCTAACTTAGGTGTCTCATTCTCAAAATCCAACCATATCATGGGTGGCTCTTCCATGATGTCATCTTCTAAGTTCATGGTGTGCTTGAATGTGAATTGTCTGTAGCCCCTCGTTTCCACCATCAAGCCATACTTTGCTTGCTCTTCCTCTATGAACGAAAGCTTGCTACCTTTATCTTGCCTTGCCATTTTAGGTTGCTATCATATATCATGGCCCACCCTTAGCTTTCATGAATTGGCTTCCACAAAAAGGTAGATAAAGCATACATGAAAGACTCTTGAGAATATGAAACACTGAAATATAGATTAACGTTTCCACTTCAAGAAGTCCACACAATACAAAAGCATTTCTGATAAATTTTCCACATTCTAAGTATTGTCATTTCAACATTGATTGGCGCTTAAGGTGCATTTGTTTTCTTCTTTTCCAGTTTTCTTTTTATGCTTTTTTCCTTTCCACCCACCCCCTGGGGAATGAGGTGAATCCTTCCCAGGATAAGAGGTTAAAGGGTTAAGGGCATTCAGTGCATGTGCATGGTGCTTCACTTCCGCAACCATGAGCCAAGCATAGAAGTGTGGCTTATATTCCATTTTAGCATAGTGATCCATGTCGATAGGTTGAATGCCTACGTGAGTGATGTAGGTAAGGACATCCATTAGGAAGTCACCAGAGTCAATTCAGCTAGCAATGTGTAACTCCTCCTCAGTTAGAATACGATCTAAAGATGGATGGGTCAGGAGGTACTCTTCTAGGGGTCTATTACGAATTTTTGTCAAAACGCTGTAAGACGTTGGAGCTACATAAGTGGGGTCATACTCTGAGGTTTTGATAGCACGTCTCTGTTCAACATTAGTCATGATTTGACAGCCCTCAAACTCCCATTGAAGTCAGAGAGTGCACCATTTTCTCAAGAAAGAAGAGGTGTTGTTAGCAAGCTGCTTCAGCTCTTTGATTTCTTGATCGGTGGCATAGGCAGCATGCTTGTCATATGACATGATGAGGCATCATTTGGATGCTTTCTCATGGAAAACCTCGGTGGCAATTAACTCCTCAACTTCTTCGATAGCTTTAATGAATACAAATTCACATTCTTCCCATGAGCAAGGTAGCGTACACACCTCTGTTGCTAAAGGCTCTTCCAAAAGGTCTAAGTTCAAGCAATCATAGCTTTTAGTAAGAGATCGAAAGGTGGCATCTAAGTGTCTAAGGCAAGCAACCAAGTCATCCATTGTGTTCTCAGTGAAGTCCGCTACCAGGTTAGAATTGATCTCTACTCTCATAAGAGGGTCTAAGACCTGCAAGTGGCAAGGGTTGGACCGAGAGCAAAATAGTTCAATAGGTCATTGTTGCAGCTTGGACTACTTTTGAGGTTGTGGATTGGCCTCTTGTTCAATAGGCTAAGTTGTGGTTGCTAATGGTGCTTTTGAGGGGCACTACGAGTCCCAAATCAAGGTAGTTTGTGAGTAGCAGCTTGTGGTTGTGGCCTATAGATTGTTTTAAATTCTACGGGCTAGACTTTGAGGGCTTTATGGATTCAGCAGCCTAGGTCTCTTGAGGCATGGGTGCCCCATGTGTCTTGATGTTTCGTGTTGTCAGCAGGCTTGAGGGCGGCATTTGAGTAGGGCCTTTGACTGTTTGGGCTTTAGGTACCCATATCCAGGTGTTACCCTCATAGTAGCCTTGCGCTTGCAATAAGGTCTTGGGGACCCATCATGACTTGACCGTACGTCGATGTCTATGGTTTTGTCTTAGCCTCCTAGGTGTCGAGTGTGGGTTCTTAGCCTTGCGGGGCTAGGGATGTGTGCTCCTAGGGATGGACCTTGATGTTTAGGTATCCATTTAAGCCTTGGTTTAGGTGTCTTAATTTTGGCTTCAAATGTTTGCAAGTCTTGAGGTTTGGTGAGTGGTGGCGAGTCATGACACCCCTCAGACTTGACAGTGGGTTTCTCTATTAGTGGCTTCACGAACTTTGAGGGACTGGTGTAGCCCTTGCTAAAAGCGGTGACTATATGTATGTTGCCTACGGCAAGGTGGATACATTGAGACTCGTAGTCGACATTTCAATGAGCTTGCTTTTTGAATGTGCATCCTAACAACGATTTTGTACCTACATCTTTGGTGTTTGGCAATGTACAAAAGATCATTGGTATGCTTTCAAACTCAATAGAGACTGTAGCCTTGCACTTTCCCAAGAGTGCACATGATCGACCCCTAAATGGGGTAAGTTTGGCATTAGTGGGCTATAACTCTGATTTGCCAATTTGGGTCCAATGCTCGTGAGGTAGGACATTAAAATGAGCTCCCTCATTGATTAGTGTATTGAGGGTGGTGTAGTGACCTTTATGCTTAGGTAAGTTGGTTCTATTGTTTCCTCATCCTCATCTTCAATCTCCGTGATTGTGGCCACTCGTATGTTGACAGGGGACTCCAGCATTGGAGGCTCATGTAATGGGTGCGTGGGAGGGCAATACTTCTTGATGCGACTGCCATTGAAGAAGCCTATGCCCTCTCCCTCTAGGGTTTCGAGTTCCACATTATCGATTTTCTTTGATGGTGCTGACCCTGAAAGGCCCTAGCCCTCTAAACTTCATCTTCTGTTTATGACCCTTAATAGAGTATAGGAGTACTAAGTCTCCCTGTTCGAAATCTTGATGCTTGACATGCTTGCTAAACTAGCTTTTGCATCTTACCTTCTCATATATTAGTGCGTGGGTGTCTAGAAGTCGAGTTTCTAATAGGCGTTCTAGCTCAACTAGGCCTTTTGACCATGCCTCTTTTCCATTCCATCTCTCTTGCTGAGTGATTCTCAGGCTAGGAGCAAAGAACTCTATAGGTAGAATTATTTGTGTCCCGAAGGTTAGCCTGAAGGGAGTCGCTAGTCCCAGAACCATTTTATAAGCTGTGCGATAGGCCCATGAAGCTGCAATGAGTTTGTTATCCCAGTCACGCTGCACGAACCAGAGACTACCTTGGTCATGATATTTACTAGTATCTTATTTGTAGACTTAGTATGCTAGCCATTAGCCTAAGGATAGTACGGTGAGGATTTTTGATGGATGATAAAAAAGGTGGATAGGAGATGAGTGATCACTTCATTAATGAAGTGCATGCCTTGGTCACTAATGAGTTTATTGGAAAACCAAATCTTGAGATTGCATGTCCCCTGGTAGTGGTCCTAGCATCATTATTTCTTATAGCGTGTGCTTCCGTCCATTTCGTGAGGTAGTCTATGGCAACAATGATGTATTTCGCTTGTGAGTATTGTGCTGCAAGATTGATTGGTCCAATGAAGTCGATTTCCCATTTCTTGAATGGTTGCATTGCAATGATTGGACTCAACTCCATTTTGTCCTTGCAAACTAGTACCTTGGTCCTTTGGCACTCATTGCAATGCTTTACGAATCATGCTACATCTTGGAAAAGAGTAGGCCATTGTAGCTGAGACTGCAGTACCTTGCGGGTTGTTGTGTCTTCGCTGAAATGCCCTCCTGATATTCCATCGTGTGCTTCTACCAATGCATCATGCATTTCATGCTCGCACACACATCTGTACATCAATCCGTCTTGCCTTGGCCGATAGAGTTGACCCGCTATAGGAGCTTGAATGCCAAAAGGAACCGTGGCACAGTGACAATCAGGAAAGGGGAAGAAGCCCATCAAGTAGAGGTGGAATTGAGCCCTGTAGTGGTGGAGAAGGCCTTAGGGTTTGACCATCACGACAGAGAGACGCCCAAAGAGGGACGCGTATAGCATGCTGGGGATGAACAAGGATATCATATGCACAGTGGATGGGATAAGCTTAGTGGACATCCCAAATCTTGAGATTAAGCTACAAGAAAGAATGGTTTATGCTCTATTTTCCAGTCAAAGGTACAATGCCCTTACGAACAGAATCGGGGTGCCATTGTTGAAAAGCATTGCAGCTGGATTCCCAGATGAGGTAGATTAGAATGCCTTTGTGAGAAAAACCATTGAAAGCTTGGTGAAAGTTTTGACTGCCAGCATAGCAGCGGGGCAAGAAGGGACTCCCCGGCCTCCACAACAAGATCAGCCCGAAAGAAGTCCTCCTCCAAGGCATCCACCATCAAGTTCTAATGGCCATCATCCCCAGGAGGCCTTGAAGGATAGAGGAGGCGTAGGGGAAACCCCTGATCGATTGCCTCACCACGAACTGGCACAGTTCAGTGAAAGGACAAGTGATAGAGAAGAGCAGGAGACGCAGTCCGGGCCAAGGAGAGCCGAAGGTGCCAAAGAAGAGAACCCCATCAAAGCTACAAAAGGAGAGGAAATAAAAAATGACAAGGGAGGAATGGGCCAAGCTGAGGAGGGTCCAAAAAGAGTCCAAGAGGGCTGAAGATGAGAGAAAGAGAAAAGGAGAGTAAGAGGCAGAAGAGTTGAGAAGAAAGGAAGATGAGGACATGGCCGAGGCCATACACAAGTCGGTGGAGGAGACCTTGGGTATGGAAGGACGAACTACCATGAGCCCCCAAGGGGAATGAGAGCCAAAGCAGCACTGCCAAGGCCTCAAAAATTGAAGCAGTCCCAATAATACAGGCAAGGGTAAGGCCCCAATGCACCCCCTCCCCCCAATCTTCACGTCCCACACTTTGATCACCTCGACTGCCCAAGAAACTACAGCCATCATGTGGACATGAGCAAGTTAATGTCAATGATGAAATTTTTGGTGACAAAGATGCAAGAGATAGCTCCAAATTCAGAAGCAGGGGTCCCCCCTTGCAAGAGCCAAAAGACTATGGTACACGTCGCCGCATCCACCCCTAGCTCAGACCCCACAGGAGCAACCTCCAGAGGGTCAGATTTTGAGCAAGATCTAGGAGAAGAGCAATAGGCCCAGGAGCTTAGCCCACCACTACAAGATGAACCCCAAGAAGATTTGAAAGGTAGCCAAGTATCAGAGCACGTCATTGCCACCACTAAGAGAAGAAGATGGGAATTGGTGGAGCAATTGTAACAGAAAACTAGAGCACAGCCCCAATATCTTCCTGGAGAGCCCATGCCACAACGCGAGGATTGCTATCCTGTTAACTGGCCCCAGAAGGTGAGCATTTGGGAGCAAGGAGAACTCCAAACCCGAATCTTTGAACTATCATTCCTCTACCCACGGGACCGAGTCCTACCAATGGAAGTAATGGTCATAATAATTCAAATGGCCAACAAATTGGCAAATTGATGCTAAGAGAAGAAGATAGGAATTAGTGGAGCAAGCACATCAGAAAACTAGAGCATAGCCCCAATAGCTTCTTGGAGAGCCCATGCCACAACATGAGGATTGCTATCCTCTTAACTAGCCCTAGGAGCGAGCATTTGGGAGCAAGGAGAACTCCAAAACTCGGATCTTTGAAATATCATTCCTCTACTCATGGGCCCAAGACCGAACGAGTCCTACTAGTGGAATTAGTGGACAAAATAATTCAAATGGCCAACAACTTGATAAATCGATGGGTCACGGAGTGGAGCATAGTGATCACTCAATTGAGGTGGGAAGCTCTAGACTACTGGCAAGACAAGGTGCACTAGATCCCCAAGACAGTCCAAGGATTTAAAGCACAACCCAAGTGGCGGAGGAGGATTTGGGACATGAACCTTGATGCATGGATGGCATTCTGTGGCACACTCCTTGAAGAAAGGAATGATCCTATCTACATGCCCTACCCTCGCAGGCACGGAGTAGACTACAATAGGGAGGAGCATGGTAGGTGTACGACTTCCCCAAAATCTACAATGCCAATACAGAGAACCCCAAGGAGTGACCAACCTTCAAGGTAGTAGGAGACCTCTGTCCTTCAATCATGCACTTCCTCGAGGATTTCTCATCCTGTCCAAACCTTGCTTTTATCACAACTTGTAATTATCTTAGGACCATTAGGTTTCTACTAAAGCAACCGCCAGCCCACTGAGGAGGCCCACCTACCTCCACTATTTTTTTTATCTCAAGATAGGAATAGATAGTTGTGCTATGGTGGCTTGGCTAATGATGAGGGCTACGTTGTTACCCTCTTTTTGCATGAAGATGATTGAAGATATGAGCGATAGTCAATTTACTAGGTGTGGACACCCCTTCTTGTCAACCACACTTCTAAACCTCATGGATAATCTTAAGAGCTACATGCAAAGCCATGCCTTTTTTAGCAAATCCCTTAGGCCACCCCATGATGCATCATCATAAGAGGATTGGGATACAACCTAGGAGTGCCACCATATCTATTAAAAAAAAATCAAGGATGAAAAGCAAAGAAATCACAACAAACAAAGGTTTACACCACATAGGCCACGGTCACTGCACCTAGGGGTTCTCAAGTTAGGTGCATCCGATGGTTTCAGTTGGCCGGTTCCCAGCCAGCTCCGTCCCTAGAACCCTAGCCTTATTTTGATTCCCCACTTCATGCTTAGGGCACATCAAGGGCAGGACATATCTAGGGAGGTAACACTCACCTATGTTTAGACCTATCACCCCAAGCTACATGCACTGCACCTCCCTTATGCACAAACTGGTTCCTCAAGTGGGGGACAACACCGAAGCTTGACCCAACTCCAAATTCCACTAGCACAAGCACAATGCACCACATGGCAAAGCAGACACACCCCTAGATAGTGCACCTTCTTTTCTTTTCAAGTACAAACAAGGCTCCAACCCCCAATGTTAGAGGCCCCATCATCCATGCAATGCACTCCCAGCCGCCACCACCTTAATTGGTTCATTAGCTTCTTCCCAAGACCAATAGCCCTGAGACCCCATCATCATCAACTCACACGACTGCCCTTTTAAATCAACAAACCTTCATCAACTCCAGACCGCAAGTGTCTTGAAACTAGCATCCATCTAGGAGGGGGGTCATCTTACACGACATGTCATCATGTAGACAAAACACAATAGATACAAACAAAGGTAGCCCCAGTCAAAAAGTGAATGAAGAAGCTCATTTGGAACAATGCAGGACAAGGAAAGCTTAGAAAAAGAGGGAGCTCCACCTACTATGACGAGGTCCTCTCAAGGATGAGGGAAGCCCTATCAAGGATGAAGGATGCTCTCTCTAGGATGATGGTAAGCACCAAATATTCTAGGAAGGCTCTCTCAAGAATGAAGGAGAACCTCTGAAGGCCCTCATAAGGAAAGCGTGTAATATCCCCTATGCCCCCATGCCTTCCCCCATGCGACCCCCCCTTAAATTTTTTAAAAAAATTTAGGACAAATTTTTTTACTCTCCCTCTCTCTCCCCCTACCGACTGCATGGCGGGGAGAGAGAGAGTGTGTGTGTGAGTAAAGGGGGAGAAGGGGGCATGCAATCCCAGGTGGAAGGGGTGGCGGCTGGGAACAACCGTCTTCCCCCCTTACCACCTCCCCCCACCATATAAGGAGGCAACCCCCTCCCTCATCACCTGCCCCCCCTCCTCCCTGGTCGTCAATAGTGTCCCCCTCCTCCTTGGTCGTCAGTATACAGGAGGTGCAGACCAAACCAAGATACAATAAGATTTGGCCTTACAAAGATCAGAATAAGGATATTTCTATGGCTCAGACCAAGAGAGCGCATCAGAATCAGGGCCAAAGAAAGAAAGCTAGGGCCAATGCTATCAACAACTTTGTTCCAACACAAAGTAATGATCGCAACCCACGTTGCTTCCATTGCAACGAGCCCAGACACTTCAAGAGGGAGTTTCCCAAGCTTGGCAGAGGACATCGCCAGGGGCAATTCCAAGGTCAAAATAGAGTCGCTCATGGCCAAGGAACCGCCGTTGTGGCCAGAGGGAGAACCTCCAATGTTTCCAACAAGGAGTTGGACAATGAAGAAGGTCCATCCATGGATGCTAACAGCTTCAAAATCCTAATTGACTGTGATAGTACACATTCCTTCATTTCACCAATTTGTGCAAAAAGATTAGGGATAGACACAATAGATGCACCTACTTTACTTGTGGAATTAGCAAATGGTCGTGAAGTCAATTGTACTAGGCAAACTGCTAAGGTGAAATTCCTACTGGGTGGGAAGACAACTTCTATGAGATTCAGGGTAATGAACCTAGGTATCCACGAATGTTTACTCGGAATGGATTGGCTAATACCCAATGATTCCCACATCCATTGTGGGAAGGGCCAAGTCTCCTTCTAAAATTCTGAAGGGGAACTAGTCATGACTCAAGGTGAGGCCGGTAAGCCAAAAATACAATTGGCAAAAGCAACACGGATAATAAAAGGTGTTCAAAAGGGTCTACCTGTCTATCTGATTAAACTGAATAAGCTAGATCAGAATCAGGAATCTAGAGAAGAACCTTCATGGTTAAAGGAATACGCAGACGTATTTCTTGAAGATCTGACGGAACTTCCTCCCCAAAGGAAAGTCGACCACGAAATCAAACTTGTGCCAAGAGCTGCACCGGTCGCAAAGAGGCCGTATAAGATGTCCATTTCGGAAGCTATCAAACTGAGAGAGCAACTCAAGCAACTATTAGACCAAGGCTACATCCGTCCTAGCAGTTCACCATGGGGAGCTCCAGTGTTGTTCCAAAAGAAGAAAGATGGAATGTTTCGCCTATGCATTGACTACATAGGGTTGAATCAAGCAACTATCAAAAATAAATACCCCATTCCAAGAATAGATGAATTACTTGACCGTCTTTAAGGGGCGAAGATCTTCTCTAAGATAGATCTCAGATCTAGATATTATCAGATAAGGATCAAGGAAGAAGATATCCTGAAGAGTGCATTCAGTACAAGGTATGGACACTTCAAATTCCTAGTGATGTCATTCGGGCTGACGAATGCTCCTGCTACCTTCAACAGGTTAATGCAGGATATCTTTAGGCCCTATCTTGATGACTTCGTACTCGTCTTTTTTTATGATACCCTAGTCTACTCAAAATAGGGAAAGGATCATGAACCCCAGCTTCACATTGTTCTCGAAACAATGAGAGCACACAAGCTTTATGCCAAGAAGAAGAAGTGCGCATTTTTCAAGCAATAGATTGAATATCTAGGATTCATTGTATCAGCAGAAGGAATTTCAGTAGATCCAACTAAGGTCAAAGACGTTCTGGAATGGCCAACACCAACTTTTGTCAAAGAAATACGTAGTTTTCTTGGGTTGACAGGATGGTATAGAAAGAAGAAGAAGAAGAGAGAGAGAGAGAAGAAGAAGAAGAAGAAGAGAGGCAGCGAGAATCTTGCATAGGAGAGTGCGAGAATTCTATCACTCGTACACTCATCTTCGAGTATGGCCCCGAAGCGTAGTTCCGCAGAGATGGCCAGAAACCCTGCAAGTGTGGATGGAGGTTTGAAACAAGGTGGCACCACAACCGTGAATGGTTCATCAGGCATCAATACCACAAGAATCACGGCATCACTCCAAACCCAGGTTGCTCTATTATTAAATCATAGGTTATAATCATCACGACAAAAAAATCATATTCACATGCATCACATTAATTGTGTATTTGATAATTTCCTAGGTATGAACATAGTTGTGATGTTTGTAACGAGCAAGATAATTTTTGTTGTAAGATGACATCATAGTAGGTGAAATTGATCAGATTATTGCATCGTAAATTACCAAAAACTTCTTGTATGAATTCCTACATAAAGTGCATTTCTCCTTGCACAAATTCTTGCTTAAAATGCATTTCAGAGGACATTGAAAGAAACAAAAGTGCATCTCCATATCCCAAGATGGATTCTAAGGTACATGTAATAATCTGTAGAAAACATTAAAGTGCAACTAGACTCATACAATGATCACATAAAGTTAGATCATTCAAGAAGGTTATAGATCGTGTAAATAATTACATAGAGGATAATGTTAAGATTGCATGCCTAGAAAGTACCTTTGCATGTGTGGCTTAAAATAACGTATGGATTGTATCAAAATTGTAAGCATTGATATGAAGGCATGGCATTACATCGCGTGCATTAAAGTTGTTGGGAAAATTCAATGTTGTTTGTAATTTACCAAATGGAACTAAGATCCATGAATCCCATGTCAAAGTCCTTGGTGACTTCAAGAGGGATAGGTAAAAGCTTAAGTGCCTATGAGCATTATTAAGAGGGCTTAAGAAGATTATACTTAAGACAGAGTAGGAACTGTTCTAAACAAAACCATCTTGACCAACCATGGTCAAGGGGATAGACACTCTTGATCAATTAAGATCAAAGATAAAGGTACATAGGTACTCCGAGGGATCTAGGAGATACCAGCAAGTTGACCAACCAAGGAAAACGGGGTTGACCATGATCTACTTTACAAGGAGACCTAAGGTAAGAACAATTAGGGTCGGTAGGGTACAAACCCTAACCCAAAGGAAAAGGGAAAACAAGCAACCTAGCTTGCCAAGCCCTTGGGATCTCGCCAAGTCGTGAATCCAGGATCGAATGCTGGGAGCATTCGGGAAGAAGGAATCACACCTTAGCAGTTGGTCGTACGAACGACCACCGTAATGATCGTGATTGTACACTTAGGTACACAGTTTGAACTTCTTTGCTCAAGGAACTAATTCAAGGAAAAACACTTAATGCTTTAGGTTAAAAGCTTGGGGGGAGAGGCAGGTTCAGTTACCTCCGATTACCTTCCTGGCCCTATCCAAGGGGGTTGATTAGCCATGCCGGGTATATGGACCGAACTCGCCGCGAGAGGTCTCTCCGTGGGTGTTGCTTGGAGCGGGAGGACACTTGGGTGCCAGGGGAGGCTCTAGCTATAAATTCCTTGCCTCCGGATCCCACACAAGAGGCCAACATGACTCGAGATGGGATCTCGAGGCCCGTGTACTAGTCTACGGACGGAAATTGGAGTAGTAATCCTATTGATTGCTGGGATAGCTTTTGGGCATGATACTTGATGTATTCCGGGACTATGATAAATAAAGATCAGATATTTGAACTTGCTTGACATTGTTTTTTTGTCAGTGCCTAAGTTATGTGAAGGAACCTATGTTTAAATTGATTAATTAAGAAAGCTGCTTTTGCATGTCAAACATAATGTGGTAGGTAATTAGATAACTAAGCAAACTGAGGAAAGTGCAGTGGACGTGACTTGGGTCCCATCCTACGGAAGGGTGGTCCTCGTTAGTTGGGAACTTTTCTCAAAAGACGTGAAAATGATACTATGAATACCCTAGAGTCAGTAGAGTTAGAACCCCGATTTATGTTGTTTTAGGGGAGCAGAATGGGACTATGCCTTATGGGTAGAGAGGTCAAGCTTTGCATCCCTCTCGTTTCCCATTCTCCATGAACCAAGTGTAGCATAAATATGCTTCGACTCTACTATTCCTACTCAAAGTGGGTCATCTAGAGCTCGACGCTAGCTACTTTCTAGAGACTTTGCTGATAGGAAAGAAACCCTGACTTCAGGTTGATCCTAAGTGGGAACGGCCGGATACTTCCACTCGGGGCAGACTCAGGAAGATCTAGATCGCAAAACCTGTGACATTCCTTGCGAGTGCTAGGTGGCGCTTTCTAGACTCTCTTCCCCGATGGACTGCTAAGACATGTCCCACAGGTGGACAAGCGGACACATTACAAAGCGCGAGGCACAATGTAATTCATTTTATGAGGAATACATGTTTCCTCTTGTGTGAATGGTGAACTCTGAATAGATATAGGTGAAGAGATAAGACAACTTGAAGGGAATGGGAAAAAGCCAGGTTTTTTTCATGTTGCAACCTCAGCCGCAGCAAGAGAGAGATCCATCCAACACCATATTCAAGGGACAGATCCACTCCAGGTCAAGTTAAGGACCTGCACCAACTATATCTTCAATTTCAAGGCCGGTCCACCCAACACCATCCCCCGCAACAAGGGCTTGTATACAAACTCAAAAAAGCTATCTGGCTACATCCATCCCACCTTCCAACTACTACCCACCATCAGTGCCATGGGACTGGCACTAAACTAGGAGGGGGGTAATGTTAACCTCAACACAAAAAGAAAGTGAAAAAAGTGGAAAAGCACAAGCTAAGTCAAAGGTGGAAGTGCATTCTTAAATGTAAGGCGCCCCTAAAACTTTTTATAAAAGAGCACCAAGCTCCCTCCTGTGCAAATTGTAAAGGTAGATGGGCGGTAGAAAGGAAGCTAGGAAGAAGGTAGGAGGACAATGGGAAAGAAGGCCTAGGTTACAGCTAGCCATGTAAAAAAGGAGATGACTACCCAAAAGGGATTGAGGGTTTTGTATATAAAGTTGAAAAGTGAATGAATAGCTCATTATTTCGTGTGTGGAAAAGTGAACGCTGCTTGCTTGCTTGTGAGTGCTTGAGAGGGAGGGAGTGTGAGTGAGTGAGGGAGTGTGTGTGTGTGTGAGGGTGAGGATCTTGGAGGTGAATCCCTCCACCATCTCCTCTCTCCTTCTCTTCTCTTCTCTTCTTTCATCTCGTGTGTGGCTACGGAGGATGGAGCTTGGAGGAAGAGGCTTGAGTATGCTTGAGCTTGCATCATGAATCGTGGAGCTATTGGAGTGCTTGAGAAAGGAAGCAACTCAATCGAGCATCAAGGTAAGCTCACTACACTCATAGAGAGGGATAGCTCATCGGCTATGTGAGAGGTAGCCATTAGTGCTCGCTTGAAACACTCGAAGGAATAAGAAGTCCGTGGGTCTTCACGGTTGAGCAAGAGCTCCCATTATAGTTTATTGCTCTCTTCTTCATGCTATTGACAACAGTAGAGCCTCAAGCAATGTCTAAGTAGCCGCTTTGAAGTCCTAAACATAGGATCAATGCGTACCTTGGGGTGAAGAATCCATGGCTACCATGAAACCTTAAGCTGAAGATTTGTCACAAGCTGAAGTGAATGATGAGGAAGCTCCTTGAATGGTAGGCTCTAATACTAATTGAAGGGTGAAACCCAAGAGTGGAAGCACAAGCACGTAGAAGTAAGAGAGATGCATGGATGGAGCAAGAGAGCAAGAGAGAGAGGCACAAGATGTGGGAATTCCAATAGTCACAATGTGTGATGCCTTCCCTTATTCAATAGTAACTGAAAGAATAAAGAATAAAGTGATAGTGATGGGCACCCACTACCTATAGTATATGGGTGTGCAATCATGGTGTGTGTAGTAAATATAAGGTGTCTTACACACAAGCATCTTTAACCTCCAACAATCCTTTTCATCTCATAATTGATTTATGATGTATAATGAGTACTTATGTAAAGTTATTGTTTTCTTATACTAATTATTGAATTTGATCTTTATATTCCACAATTTCATTTAAGGTATGCACATTATTGACTTGTAGCAAGTGCTTGATGATAAGTACTTGATGACTAATTGTAATGATGCTTATCTTTTCTTTCCACATATTGACCTTCCTTTAACTTGACTTGATGACTAAGGAGATGCACACTTATATGTACATTTTCTTATATTTAGAACCCACAATATGATTTAGCATAGGTGAGGTTGATGCTTTCTTGCTTACAAAATCAATCAGATTTAAACTCTTATTAGGCTAAGAGTTTGGAATATGCTTTGTGAATGAATTTTCATAATGCCTATAACATCTTCTTATTCAAGTTTGAGTGATTGTGCAACATGGAAAAAGTTTAAGCAAGAAAGCATTTTCACTTGTGCTTCTTCTATCCCCAAATCAATTACATAATTAGAGTCACTAAAGACATGTAAATTGAGATTATCTTTTCAATACAAGATACCAAAATGATGGGTAAGGATCCAATTGTCCAATGTGAGATTTTGGTGCCTACATAAATTGAGAAAATGAGCTTATAGCAAAAGAGATATCTAGGTTAGTGATTGTAAACTAGATAAAAAGTACTACAAATTATTTATAAAGTGTAGCATCAAAAGTTGATGGAATAGAAATTGACTTACAATCCATCATATTAAACTTTTTTAATGATACTTTGAATATAATTTTGTTGTAACTAATACATGGGAAGCTATGCACAAGCATCTTTACCCCCAACATTATGGTTCAAGAATACATATATTCTCCTTGTGTTGCCTAGTTTTTGGCCTCTAGCTAATACTCACACACATGCACATTGTAGGTGGCAAGCACCCATCACTATCACTTCATTCTTTATTCTTTCAGTGACATTTGAATAAAGGGAAGGCTGGTCACACATTGTGAATGTTGAGTGCATTATTTTTGCGAGCTTTCCATTTCATGATTTTGCAGTTGAAATTGATTTTTCGAACTTTTTGAAACAACATTGGGTTTTCCAACAAATGACATGGACATTCTTGTTCACTACATAAAGTATAATGATAACTCGCTGATGATTCAAATACAATAGTCTTACAATCCCACACACTAATGCTCTTTAACATGAAGATATATAAAATATCATGCATGTATCACTGTGTAGGAGCGTCCAACAAAAAATACATCCAAAACAGAGAAAGCAACAGTACTAAAGTATCGCTACATAGAATAAAATATTCCAAACTTTTGCATCACCCAAAAAGAGTACAATATCTAGAAAGGTTCCAAGATTGCTATGCTCCAATCTTCTTGCAATAAAAATGTCATGCCACAACCTATTGATGTGATCATGATGATGAGTGGCCCAAAACAATGAATGAGATGTGCTTAGCTTTAGGCTTCTTGCATGATGAGGCATATCTTATGTGTTTGCCCCAACACAAATGCAAGGTCAGTGGGAGTTAGTATAGGCTGATGTATGACCATGTGGTCATTGGGTTGAAGGCCAACTATGTGCATGTACACATAATACATATGTTTGCAGGCAAGAAATGCCTTTTGAGTAAATTCTCTTTTTTGAAAATTAGAGCAAGTGCAGCTAGGCTCTTCTTTGATGTGTATATCATCATAGCTCTCTATCAAGACTCAAAATATTGAATGCTACCTCTCAAGTTCCACTATCTCCTCCAAGGTCACAACCATGCAAGCAACTGCCTCTATTCTCTTTTGTGCATCTTTGGAAATTCTATGCCTCCACTTGCATCTCCTCCTACTTAAACCACCTTCTGCAGAATTAAGAGGTTTGCTCTTCTCATTCCTTGATAGTGTTGCAAAGTAGGCAAACTTGAAAACAACTTGTTTTAGGCTGCCATCCTCTTTCTTGGATGTATTTGTTCTTGTATCAATTGGTGACAAAGATGGAACAATTGGTGATACTATCACTTGTTTTTGCACAACATTTGTATCCCTAATGTCATGATTACAAAGCCATATTCATTGCACAATGGTCGTGTCCTTATAGGCTCTCTCATACCAAAAGCATGGTGCAACTAACTCCACTTGTTGACTTTGTAATTTGCTGCTACAAATCTTTCTACCCTCCATACCAAAACACATTCTCACATAGTTATGTACCATCCTTCATAAAGCCCATTCCTGTTGTGCAACTTCTACCCTTCTACATAGGTCGATGTTCCCACGTCTAGCACACTTACTCTGCTTGTGGCTGGTATCTCTTCATCCTCTTCATCATCCTCAATATAGGTCTCTTCCATCTTACCATCATCAAATTGTATACTCTATGGCTTGCCCCTACATTTGCATTGCCTTGACTCCATCACGTATCCCAGTTTGTGGAAACTTGTAGCAGCTACTCCACTTCCCTTCTTTTTCCTATTCACAATCTCCCTATCGCCTTGCATTATGGGCTCCTCATACAAAGGCTGCCAACTACAACACCTTGCAATGCACGTGCAACAAAGGCAGGATTTGGGGATTCCCTTTTGCCGATACTAGCCAACAAACTATCCATAAAAGGCCCATATCTAATAAACTTGCTTGTGGTATAGCCCAATCTCTTTGCACAATGAATATATGCATTCAAAATGTCAATAACACATGCATCATAAAGTGATATATTTCATTTTCCACCTTCACCTATGAACCAACTATCGTGGACACTCTCCAACAAGTTTATGCTTGAAATTTGTGCTCATTCCTTAGGACTTTTGTTAGTCTACATAGCCAAATCCAAGAACAGAGTTAGTAGCTATCCCCATTAGTACATTTGCTAGTCAAACCAAGGGGACATCACCTAGTCTTAATATTAAATATTTTATTTTAAATTTTAATTTTTTTATATTTTCAAATATACAAATTAAAATTTTATTGATTATATCTACATTTAACAACATGCAAATGTGCAAATATGCTAATAATTCACATTTCTTCAATGGAAACATTTGTTTGATAATATTTGCACTTTAAATCAAATATTTTAAAATTCCATGATCTTTTATTAGTAATAGTTGTATAATGGGAATATCATATCCTCTTCTTCTTTGAAAAATCAAGATATCCTAATCTCGAGAGAAACTGGGGTATTCTTTTCAAAGGATAACCTCATCTATCCAAGTGGCATCTTCTTCTAGATGATCTTTCCATTATACTAGGTATTCAATAAGATTGCACTTTTCATTTTGAGAATCCCTTGGGATGGCACACTATTTGCTCATAATAGAGTACATGTTTAGAGCTAAATACATATTATTTAAGAAAGTTCACATGAAATGCATGATGTACCTTGAGATGAGGTGGTAGATGCTTACTTTCTCATCACTTTTCCCACTTCATGGAGTACTTCCCTGGGATAGTGAGCTCTTCTCATGTTTCACCCTTAGGAAAACCTTGTCTCCTTCTTTATAGGTATGGACAATTCTCTGGGGATCAAAATAGAATAACAATCTTAGACAACTTTTATATAATGTGATCAATGCTTCCACCTTGAGAATGGGAATCCAAAAATTTCAATGGGATCCGGTATTCTTGTCCATATAGAGCTTGGAATGGGAAAATTTTAATCATCTACTAGTAGGTGGCATTATAGGAAAATTTCACAAGTAGTAGATATTCAATCTATCTCCTTGGTTCTATAACACAATAGCATCTTAAGATATCTTTGTTGAGACTTCAAGCTCTTGTGTGTGACCGACAGTGTCTTAGCTGTGTCCAACTGTATCAGCAAGTGTGGGACATTTAATAAGTCGGGTTAGTCAGTGTGACCTAACTAGAGTTAGTCATGGTTAGTTAAGCCTAGTGTATAACTTACTCTTTAGTAAGTGAAGAAGTACAATGGAATAATGAATGGAAGATAGAGAGCATGTTTGAGCTCTCCGTTCCTCTCCTCTATTTGTGTCTCATTTTTTGAACATGGTATCAGAGCAGGTTTTGTGGATGCCTTGTAGGGCTTCTTTGAGCTTGTGTTAAGCTCAGGACAATGAAGTTTTAGCTCAGTTTATAGGGCAGCTTCACCTTAGTCTACAATGGAGATGGGCAACCTTTCTTTTATCTTGGTCTTGCAATGGAGGCTTGCTCTAGACTTGGTCTAAACTTATCCTAGCCTGCATATAGCCTTGATTGAGACTTATGATCCATTATTTGTTGTTGCCTAGTCCCAGGAATAGTAGGTGCAAATTCACGCAAGCTACCTAGATCCGATCTTTCTCAATTCAGTGCTCTTCCACTTCAACTTCAGCTCAATGGCAGCATATTCTACTTCGTGACACCCATGGTTAGTGGCAATGAACCCTCACATCAACTATTAACACTTGGTATTGAGATTGACCACCATATATTCAGTTCTGGATTGTAAAGAACAATCTACAAGCTGTGTAAAATAGGGAAACTCCTTGTCTTGATGATTGAAGTTCCTTTATTATGCTCATTTGATGACCGAATGGCTATAATTGATGTTGGACACCTTGAGGATATTGTGCCTATGCTGTGAGATGAATTTGGGCTGATTCAAGCGCTTCATTTTCTCAGTTTGGACAAAGATTTATGTGCTATAATATATAGACTTGAGAGTGTGTGACATGCTGAAAGCTTTCATAAACTGTTGGCAGCAAGCATTGGTTTATGTTGAAGTGCACACCATGACTTTGGTTGGCTCTTGTGAGATGTATGATTTGGCATATGCTTGGTAAATATTTTGTGGATTGAGAAGGGGATTGAATGCTAATGTTTAGAGCTGAATACAAATATATTGACATGGTTTTGGCTGTTTACAAACAGTAAATGTACTCTGCGGTATTGGCTCTTGAAGACAAAGCATCTATGGATGTCGACATGGTCATGTATTGACATCTACACATAGTAGTATATGTATAAAGTGGTTTGAGGATCTTTTGAGCTAGAATAAACCTTGGTTGAGCTATGCATTGGTTGACTCTGCAAGCAGGATATTTGACACATGTACTTGCTGTACATAAACTGAACTGTGCCCATATGATTATGTATGGACTATTGCATGAAATAGCAAATGTCTTGGATGTTTTAAAGCATGTTTGACATGTATGCATCTCAGTTTTGGCCTTGAAAGAGTTGTTGGTCATTGATAGTCTACATATTTCATATTGCATGTTTGGTTGACTACAATAAGGTTGCATGACACACAGTTACAACAATTACATGGTCTATGTGTTGACTAATGTACCTACAGTTTATGCCACATATTTTTGGATAGTTTTGAGATGTTAATGGATTGAAATACCCTAATTACAGTAGACAATTAATTGTAGAAAATTGTCATAAATAGTCAAAGATTGCAATTGGTCAGATAGACTTGTTGGCTTGCAGGAAGTCATGCATTGACTAGCCATTGTCTATTACAATATGGAAAATGCAGACAGAATCGACAACATAACCTAGATAGTGGGGGAAAAGCTTGATAGAAATAATTATGCCATATGGAAGTTCTGCATGGAGAACTTCTTGATAGGTAAAGGATATTGGGACTTGGTGACAAGCATTGAAGCTGAACCTGAAATAGCAGAAAGGAATCCTATAGTTGATCAAAGACGAGCACACCGAGCTTGGTTGGAAAGAGCTCGCAGGTGCTACACTGGTTATCTTTGTGTATCTCAGATGTTATGGTAATGCAAATCATGAATTGTAAAACACCAGTAGATGCATGGAACATATTTATCAAGTATTATGGTACAACTACTAGTGCCAGGAAGATACAACTAAAGCAAAAATTCAACAACATGGAGCGAAAAGGCAAATCTATACAAGATTATGTCATAGAGATTAAGACTATTGCGGATTAGCTGGAATCCATTAGCACACAAGTTGAGGATGAAGGCATGGTTGCAGTGACATTAAATGGTTTGGGATCTGAATATAAGTCATTTGATACTTCCATTTCTTGTTGTCGCACACCAAAGAATGAGCTCTCATTCACTTTTTGAACTTTATATACATGCTCTAAAATCCCATGGGCACTCATCTCCTTTTTTACATAACCGGTCATTGTGCCAAGGTCCTTTTTCCCATTCCCTTCTACTTAGCCTATTTCTTTAGTTTATGCTCGTCTACCATTTTACGATTTGCACAAGAGAGAGCCTGGCACTCTTTTAAAAAAAATTTATGTGCCTTTCACTTAAAAATGTGCATTTTCCTTTAGCTTCATTTTAGAGGACATCCTTGCGCCTTTGCTTGTTCTCTGACTTGCTTCTTCCGTCTTGAGCTAGGGTTAACATTAGCCCCCTCCTAGTTTAGTGGCAGTCCCATGGCACTGATGTGAGTGGTTTGGTAGGAGGAATGGGTGTAGCCGGGTGGCTTTTTTGAGTTGTTATATAGGCCCTTGCGAGGGTTGGTGCTGGGTGGACCAACCCTTGAAATTGAAGATGAAGTTGGGTGGGTCCTTTTTTGCTAGTGTTGAGGGTATTTGTCCTTTGAAATTAAATATCGTGTTGGACAGATCCGTGCATGGAGAGAGGCTAATGGGCGGATCCATTTTTTACAATTAAAGATGGTTTTAGATGGATCCATCTTTTGGTCCATTGTGGTTGCCTTCTTCTACATTGTTCCAAATGAGCTTCTTCATTCACTTTTTGACTGGGACTGCCTCGATCTGTCTCTGTTCTGTTTCGCCTGCATGGTGATATCGTTGCATAAGATGGCCCCATTCACGGCTGGTGTTGGTTCCAGTACACTTGCCTTTTTGAGCTGGCGAGGGCTCAATGAGAAAGCACAAACATGTGAGTTGATGTTGATGAGGTCCCATAGGAATTGGGCTTGGGAAGAATGGATTGCCAGATTAAGGTGGTGTAGGCCAGGGGCATAATGCATGGATGATAGGGCCTCCGAAGCGAGTGGTTGGGGCCTTTATTTGTACCTGAAAAGAAAAAAATGTACACTACCTAGAGGTGTTTGCTCTACCGTGTGGTGCATCGTGCTTGTGCGAGTGAAACTGGGAGTTGGGTCGACAAGCTTGGGTGTTGTCCCCCACTTGAGGACCCAGTGTGTGCATAAGTTGGTGCGGTGCGAGTAGCTTAGGGTGAAATATCTAACCATAGGCGAGTGTTACTTCCCTAGGTATGTTCTTCCCTTGATGTGCCCTAAGTGTGGTAGTGGGGGGTCAAAAAGGGGCTAGGGGGTTAGTAGACAAGGGACCGGCCGATTGAGGCCCCTAGACGCATTTAACTTGAGAACCCCTAGGTGCATTGATTGTGATCAACATGCAGCTCGCGGTGTCTTGTGTGATATCTCTTTCCATTTCCTTTTTTTTAGTTACATAGTTATGACAGAAGCTAGTCTTTGATGGCAGAGACCCATCCCATGTGTGCATAGGAAAATAGAAATGTACTTGACTCCAATTGTTGTAACGTCCCTCAATCTCATCTCTCGGAATTGATTGGGGAGAAACACCAGTCACACTTAGCCCACCCGCTGTCTCACACTCTGTTGAAAGATACAAAGGGCAGTCCATTCCTAAAACCCATTGATGTAATCCTCACAGTCACTTGTGCAAAGGTTGTATGCCTTGCACACATTTGATGGTGCAATTATGCATCCCACCATGTGCCAGCATACGGTGCAAGAAGGAAGGCCAGGGAGGTAGCCAACTGATCGAAACTTGATTTTATTTGTAGAGCATGTCGTCTTTGGAAAAGGTAGTTTTTTGTAGGGAATCAGCCCTTCAAATGAGACTGCTGATCCAGTGCACCAAGGGAGGTGGCTCTGGAAAGTTGCATTTGAAAAGGTTTGGCTAGTGATTCAACTGTTTTGGATTGCGGGGTGTTGCCACCTTTTCCACAGCCAGCTTCCCATCCAAGGGTGTTTACTGCCTTGTCTTGGAACGAGGCCTACTATGACAGGGAATTGCTTCCTTTTCTCCCATAGCAGTTTGTTTGTTTTTTCTTTTTCTTTTTAGTTTTTTTGCTTATTTTTTCTTATAATAAAGAGAATGGTAGAAATACCATGTAGCAGGACCATTCTCATCACCACTGCTGGATCAGATGAGAGGAGAACATAGTAAGGATGGGAGGTGTCTAGGAGGGGCTAGCAAAATGAGATCGCCTAATGAGGAAGATCATAAAGGCTATCAGAAGCACGAAGAGAAGGACAGTGCGACGCCCAAAGGGGAAAGGGTGGGTCAACTATGATTGTCAAGATCCCCAAGGAGGGAAGTACTTCTTCAGGCGATAGCCATTGATCAGAAAGGGATCCTCAAAAGTGTCGACAGCTTGCACTTGGATAGAACCATTAGGATTAACAGTAAGGACCTTATAGGGACCCATCCAACATTGTTGAAGCTTTCCAGGAAACTTTCCAAATCGGGAATCATAGACCAAGACAAAATCACCTTCTTTGAAATCCTTGTGCTTGATGAA